>NC_086083.1:6517859-6831007 GCF_948474715.1 Cydia amplana | reverse complement strand
ATGGCTCCTTTAAGTAAAGAAGACATCAAAGTAGGATGTAACGTCAGCTCAGTTATGTTTGATAGATTACACCAGTTGCTTAACAACTATCGAGACTGCTTTGCACTTTCTTTAAAAGAAATTGGATGTGTAGATCAGAAATATGGAATGGATATTCAGCTCACTGATAACAAACCTGTAGTCTACAGGCCTTATCGACTTTCCCATGCTGAACGAGCCAAAGTCCGCGAGATGGTCACAGAACTAATTGATAATGATATCATACGCGAGTCTACTTCTGACTATGCGAGTCCAATATTGATGGTCAAAAAGAAAACAGGGGAACAAAGACTTTGCGTTGACTTTAGGGCACTTAATGCTAAAACCGTCAAGGATAGATATCCTCTTCCCCTCATTGATGACCAAATAGCAAATTTGAGTGGAAATAAATATTTTACCACACTCGATATGTCATCAGGGTACTACCAAATTCCAGTATCAGAAAAAAGTAAGCATTTAACGGCTTTTGTGACTCCAGTCGGTCACTATGAATTCAACCGCATGCCGTTTGGGCTCGCCAATGCACCGGCAGTCTTCCAAAAAATCGTTAATAAAGTTCTCGGATGCAGACGCTTTGATTCTGTATTAGCATATATGGATGATTTATTGATACCA
The DNA here is from genome assembly GCF_948474715.1 of Cydia amplana. Lineage (NCBI taxonomy): Eukaryota > Metazoa > Arthropoda > Insecta > Lepidoptera > Tortricidae > Cydia > Cydia amplana. The sequence continues at coordinate 6,830,353 of NC_086083.1, read as the reverse complement.
ACTCAGTCAATTGAAGAAGGCTTAGAAAGATTAGAAGAAGTATTAAAGTTACTCAGAGAACACGGCTTGACATTGAAACTGTCAAAGTGTAATTTTTTTACATCATCCATCGACTACCTTGGATACGATGTTTCAGCAGACGGTATAAAACCCAGCGAACGTAAGACCCTAGCAATCAAGAATTTTCCTTTGCCAACAAACGTTCATGAAGTAAGACAATTCTTGGGATTAGCAAGTTATTTCAGAAAGTTTGTCAAAGGCTTTGGCGAAATAGCACGCCCTTTGACAAATTTACTGAAAAAAGATGTAACGTGGCAATGGACTGATTTGGAGTCTAAAGCAGTGCTTACGTTAAAAGAAATATTATGTCAAAGGCCAGTTTTGGCTTTGTACAACCCAAAACTTAAAACCGAACTACACACTGATGCTAGTTCTGTGGGAATTGGTGGTATATTAATGCAGTGGCAAGAAAATCCTAGAGTTCTAAAACCAGTTGCATATTTTAGTAGACAAACGTCACCAGAAGAAAAGCACTACCATTCCTATGAACTAGAAACGCTTGCCGTTGTCAACTCATTAAAAAAGTTTAGACCATATCTGTTGGGGACATCTTTTAAAATATTTACCGACTGTAAGGCTTTACGACTTACACGCAGTAAAAAAGACATATTACCGCGAGTTGCGAGATGGATTTTACAAATGGAAGAATACGATTTCGAAATTGAACATCGTGCAGGAGATCGAATGGCTCACGTCGACGCCTTGAGTCGCAACCCTGTAGAGGCATGGGATGATGATTGTTACCCGGATAACGTAATGACAGTATTTCGAATACAACAAAGTGATTGGCTCCTAACATTGCAATTAGGAGATCCAGAAATAAGCCATATTGCTAAATTATTAAAGCCGGAAATTGATGACGAATTTGAAGACATAAAGAAACATTATGTTTTTAAGAATAATACACTATTTAGAAAAATTAAGGGCGATTCTAATGAATTACGTATAGTAATACCCAAAGGCGCGAGATGGCAAGTCTGTCGAATGAATCACGACGAAATTGGCCACTTTGGAGTTAAGAAAACAGTTGAAAGGATACAAAGTCAGTATTGGTTCCCTAAAATGGGAAGGTTCATTAAGAAGTATGTAGAAGCTTGTCTCAACTGTGCATACAATAAAGATAATGACCCTAAGAAAAAAGGATACATATACCCCATAGAAAAAAGCAATAAACCATTTCAAACAATACATATTGACCATTTAGGCCCCTTCATAAAAAGCAAACGAGGAAACACACATATATTGACAATCGTAGATGGATTTTCCAAATATGTTTTTGTGAAGCCTGTTAAAAACACAAAGAGTTCTACGACAATAAGCGTATTGGAAAATATATTTCAAGACTTTCAAGACCCAGAAAGAATTATATCAGATCGAGGGTCTGCATTTACATCAGAACAATTTAAACAGTTCTGTAGAAAAAAGAATATTAAGCACGTTTTGAATGCTGTCGCTTGCCCACGAGCTAACGGACAAGTGGAGCGATTCAATCAAACAGTACTAAAGGCTATTGCTACGCAGAGTATGGGACATAAAGATAATGAATGGGATTTAGTAGTTGCTAACGTCCAATCCGGGATTAACAACACTGTTAATGCAACGACAGGCAAGACAGCTGCTGAACTGATGTTTGGTTATAAACTAAAGGGCAATACCGATTACGTATTCAATGAAATTGCAAATGAAATCGAACAAGAAGCAGGAAATTTAGATGAAGTTAGGGATGCCGTATCAGAAAGAATAAAAGTAAAGCAAAGTAAAATGAAAATTGATCATGACTCTAAAACAATTCCGGCTAGGACTTACAATTTAAATGATTTAGTTAAACTGACAAAAGTTTCATTTAATGAAAACCCAGGTCAAAGTAAAAAACTATTGCCAAAATTCATCGGACCCTATAAAATAACAAAAGTTTTAGGAAATGATAGATATAAAATAGCCTCGGTGCCAGGATTCTCGACTGCTAGGAAGTATTCTACAGTAGTATCAGCCGATCGTTTAAGACCATGGATCAATATCAAAGCATTAAGTGTCGAAAGTGATCATGAATCTACTGATTCAACAATGAGTGATTCAAGTAATGATTAAAAAAAATAATAATAATAGAGAAGAGACATAGATAGTTAGGCAAATTTAATTGTATGACCGAAAATCCCAAAAAGTACCGAATGTCATGATTATGATGAGAGTTAAGTGTGTTCCATTGTCTTTTATTTTAATATGTATATCATTTAGGCCTGATTGTTAATAAGATTTTATTAAGATGGTTGCTAAGTTGTTTTTTTTAGTGTAATTATGTAATGGTTTGTAATAAAATGCCAATTAAACAATAAATGTAATGATTACTGTATGTAATAAATGACCATTAACTAATGATCTTTTATTATTATTTGACACGAACGAATAATCGAAATTAATTATAAATCTGGGTTTCTGGATATTTTAAATGTTTCGTGCGCCGGAGGCTGCACGAAGGCGGATGGCCGAATGTCATGATTTTTGGAATTTCGTGGCCTAAGAATATTGGATGAATTTATGTTTTATACATGGCAAGATTTTATTTATGTTATTTAAGACAAATTGGGAAACTTTAATTATAATACTGGCAACACTGACGAGCTGGTGAATGGAGGGGATAGGTCGGAGCTCGAGGAAACCTTGGTTGGGCTCTGCCATTCCGTTATAGACAGCCGACGAGAATCATCATACCTGTGCGCGTCTTGCAAAAATTCGTACGTGACATCTTCACTTAGAAGTTGCTTAACATACAACTTGTCCTGATCACTTGTATCCATGTCTTCGAAAATCAGCATTGTGATGGCACTTAATGTCAGGCAGTGTGCTCGTATTGATCTTGCATATGCATGACCTGAAACAATTTTTAGACTTGTAAATTCCGTTGTAAAGTCTGCAGCCGCCGCCGCGTTTATGAATAAGGGGGTTAAAGTTTATTTAGCGGAGCGGCTGCGACCACTCCACCAACCGCAAGCGATCGCGTCCGCCGCCGCCGCGATAATCGGCAGCTCCCGGCTCGCAATCGCCCGGTCTATACACGGCGCCCGGCGCAAATATAAAAGGATCCGGGGGGATCCATCGTTGGCCTTCCATCCCTCGGGGGATGCGGAGCGGCGGGAGTGCTGGCGGCATGTGCGATCGCCCGGTCTATACACGCCATAGGGCGATTGTGCACTACAATGAATTTTACTGTCCGGCAGTCCGAGTTTTCATGGTCCGATATGTCATGAAAAAAACGGATGATTGGCTTGTGCACTTGTCCGTCTTTTTACTCGCAGGTGCGGCGCAGTGTCATGAAAAAACGGATGATTGGCTTGTACACTTGTCCGTCTTTTTACTAAAAGAGAGGCCCGCCCCCGCTCGGCCAAGTCATGAATTATACTAATTCCAGACGCAGTGCACAAGCATAAACACGTTTTTCATAGCTGTCATCTCGGACCGGAAAAAAACTGTCCGGAATGGGGAAAAGTAAAATGTCGGACGGTAAAATTACGTCTAGTGCACAAGCTACTATATACATTTAATGGCGTGCCATATCGGACCGTAAAAATTCGGACTGCCAGACAGTAAAATTCATTGTAGTGCACAATCGCCCATACACGGCGCCCGGCGCAAATATATAAGGATCCGGGGGGATCCATCGTTGGCCTTCCATCCCTCGGGGGATGCGGAGCGGCGGGAGTGCCGGCGGCATGTGCGGGTGGTAGCGGCAGCCCCGTGAAATATAAGATACTTCAGAGGAGGTTGCGGAGCGTAGGACGGGCAGAATCGGGGTATTGAGTAGTGTAAATGATAACTACTAGAGTAGATTAAGTTGTGAACACCTTTATTTGTAAAGCGTCCTATTTTATACAAGTAGATTGTCGCTGATACAAGCAATATGCGTTTATGTCGCAGACGTCGCAGTAAACCAAACTGTTACTGCTAAACACGGAAAGTGGACATTTGCCACATTACACCTCCCCGAAAGTTCCTCTCACCGCCGGGGTGGCAGAAGAAAAAATTTAAACGCATGTTACTTGTTTACATTTTTTTCTGAAATCAATAGGAAAAGTAGTAAAAAAAACCTGTATATAAACATAGACACTAACCGTTGCGGTTGTTCATTTGTAAAAGTTTGTATATAAGAAAATCTTAAACCTCTCGTTTCTTGTTTCCTATGTTCTTAATTCTTAGTGTCGAAGTCCTTGTAATATAAAATTGTTTAAACATTAATTATAATTAAAAATCTGTACACGGTGGTACGTTTTCTGAAAGTATTAAAAAAAAAAATTATTTCATCTTTGACCGTTCGTTAACGGTTCTACTTCAATATGAAATATCATCTTCCTGTAATATAATCTTTATCTTTATAATATTTATTTATCAATTGTAAAATCATTTATTATTACTGTAAATACTCGTAGTAACGATACCTCTTATAATTCCCATAAAGAAAAAAAAAACTAATGCCGTGTTAAATGTTAAGCCTTTCACGGACACCTATAAGGTCGACTATGATCAAGGACATAACTGGGTTGCGCCTCTGTGCGCACCCTTCATCTATCAATGCTATCCATAGCAATTCTTCAATAAACACCTAGGGCATGGTCACCCTTTATCAACTCTATAAAATGCAGGGTTGCCAACTCCAATTTTTTTTTACCCCTAGACCTCAACATAAAAACCCCCAAAACTGTACTCTCGTTTTGGAAAATCCACTAAATAGAAAATAAGATAAATTATGCGTTTAATTACTTATTTATTTATAAATTTTCGAGGATTTCATACATCAAGTCGTTTTCTACTGGTTCGACATTTTTATAATCATACATATGAACGTTAAATAATCTTAACATTTTATTTGTAGGCGTGAATTTTACGCACGATCCTAGTCTCTGTAATGTGAAGCGGACCATCATCACACTTTGCAGCATGTCAATTGATAACCTGCTCCGCAGTTTATTTTTTACTATATTATATATAGAAAATGCGCGTTCTAACACTTGCATTTGATATCGGAACTGTTGCAAACGCCAACCCGTATTTTGCAATATTCTCGAAACGTTTGCAGCCAGCAGCATCGCAATCGTCGTATACTTCTGAGTAAAAATCTGCCGATGATGAAGTGTTTGACCACATTTTATTACTCAATTGGTGCCACTCAAGATTCGATATCATTTTTGTTTCCGTAAATATCAGTTCGCTGAATGTGATTTAAAACTGGTTTTATGTCAGGTTTTACTTGAGACGTAGCCACTTTTGGGTGTAAATTAGCAATTACTTTCAGCATTGACAAATTATCCGGCAACCGTTTTTGTATTTGTTCTGCAAGGCAACATAAAAAGTTCTTGCATCTTTCTCTTACATCTAACAAGTCGTTTGCTTCAAGTTCTTGTGATATAATTTGAAAATCATATCCAAGATACACTGATGAAGTGTGCATTAGATGCTCCTGAAAACTGAAATCCATCAGTTCAGAGTCCACTAACTTTTCCAACTGTGAAGGTACTACAATTCGTTTTAGTAAGTTTTTATACATCAAAAACAGATCTTCAAACAGTTTAGTCGGCTCCACATTGTCACTTTGAAAAAGCAGATTTAATTGAGTCACTGTTTTTAATTCATTTTTCAAGAAAATCAAAAAAGCTTTGAACGGTCTCATGATATCGTAAAGCTGTTCTGCCATATAACATTTGTCCTCTGACTTGGCAATGGAAAAAAGCAACTTAAGTTCTTCCCACTGCTCTAGTATTGTCTGAATAGCTTGATAGCGGGCGAGCCAGCGAGTTCCACTGAGAGCTTGTATTTTTTTGGGATCCTTATTGCCATTCATTATTTCGTATAAGGCTCTATAATACTCCAAACGTTTTGGGCTGTATGAAAACCAGTTGTGAGCTTCCCGCACAAGAAATTCTAATTGGCGCGGCAATAGTTCAGTTGCTTTTTCAGCACACAGATGCAATGAGTGGCTAACACATTTTACAATTACTAAATCAGGCAGTTCTCTTTTTAATATTGCTGTCACCGAATTATGTCTACCAACCATGACATTTGCTCCATCAACACCAATCCCAATCATATTCTCAACTTTTAAGCCATCCTTTTTTAGGGCGTCTGTTATTAAATCGCACACAGTCTTTGCATCACATTCAATTAATTTTAGCAGCCTATAAAAAGTGGTGACAGTTTGCCTTGTCTTGAATGAGAAAAAACGCACAATAATGCACAACACCTTTTGAGTAGACGGGTCAGTACTTTCGTCTATAATTATTGAATACGGGCAGTTACCTATTTCTTCAATGAGATCATCCAGCATTGATGGACCAAGTACATTTTTTATTAACATGGAACATTTTGTGCGATGTAGCTTCAGATTTTTCAGGGTTTCAGATATAGGATCCAATTGAGGAAGTATTTCTATAAGATGGTCAACAGCTCAATGCTCAGCAATATATGCAGCAATTTTCAACTCAGATATTTTGGTTTTTTCTGACACTGCTGGTTTATAGATTTGAGTTATTGTTTGACATGACTTGGCAGATTTTTCCAATTCCATTGCTTTTTTATGCTTACCACTTTCAGAATGATCAACCAAACCTTTATGGTGAGCTTTGAGGACTTGACGGCAGTATTTGCATACTGCTGAGAATTCATCTGTAACATCAGGTGCAAGCCAATCTGAAATAAATAAATAAAATATGAATATACTTAACTTCAATACCTATATTTAAATATTCTAAATATTGCCATGCAGTAGTAGGCACCTTAATAAATTATAGGAAACAGGAAAATTTAAATACTTGGTTCATAAAAATCCCAAATTAAAATCCTTTTAAAATCTATATTAACTGAAGAAAGAAGCACCAACCCAACCACCCAACTTTACCCACTTTTGGGGTAATTTGATTCTGCTGGCAACATTTAGTACAACAACGTCAACAACACGTAAAAATGTTCTATTCTTTAAAACAATCTCTCTCAACAATAACGTGATTAACGTGTTGCGTACCCGCCGTTTCGGCCGTTTGCCAACAAATCAAACAATCAACAGCCACGACGCCACAGACCCAAAATAGAGCGCAAATAGCTTATTCACACGACACTTTTGGTGGACACCCAACACCTAGATCAAACTTATAGCCATAACAGACTACCGCACTTATACCCTGCTTCTCCCTGATCAGCCGTACCGTACTTGCTTTTTATTACTAGGCCGGTACATACGGACTTTCTATTCGTCTTCCGTACGAAATGACATGTGCAAAGCAAACGAGATAGCTGTATGAATGTGTATAGCGACGATCCGTTCCGTTCACATAGGTCTCTCATAAAGCCCCCTCCATACTCGTGCGCGAATCGCGGTGCGAAGCCGCGAACGCGAGTGTGGAGTCGATTTTCGCAGACAGCGAAATCGACTCCACACTCGCATCGCATCACCGACCTAACACTGCCCGACTCGACAGGGGGGCTCGACCAAAATGATCGTCTGAACCGCCTTTAAAGCGACGAAAGATCATACAACCACGTTACAATTCACTGTGTAGCGTAAATCGGAACGTTCAGCCGTGTATTTCCTTCTCACTTTTAGAAAAATCCCTAAAAAAACCACTAAAAATACTTAGCCCCTAAAAAAAACCACTAGCTGCTTTATTTTCCCGTAGATTTAGTGGAAAAACCCCTAAGTTGGCACCCCTGATAAAATGGCATATCAGGCCAGGCTGTACGGCTCTGCCTGTACCTAGAGACACAAATACATTAAGACAATAAGTCTCCTACAACTTTCACGGAGGATACTGTATACATATCACACTATGATCAAGTACGAAGGACTAGTGCTCTAGCTATAAGGCACATTGTATAAATGTGCCCGAACTCCCTAAACTTCTTAACTTTGTACCGTTCTTTATGATTGAAACTTGGGAAAAAAAAATAAAAAAAATCAAATTATCAGTAAAAAATAATAAGTAGTAAATGAACCTTTCGCTGTATGTCAGATGATCAGTCTGTCATGTAGCTAAAGTATTAATCGTTACTCAGAAGCAATTAATAGTACATTATTGCAGAGGCCGGGAAAGGGCAATTCGTGGATGAGTTTCGATTTTGTCGGACGACGCGAAGCGGAGTCCGACAAAGAAGACGAATCCACGAATTGCTATTCCTGCCGAGGCATATCTTGCTTTTCTCCAAACATGCGAGGAAATAAGGTAAAATAATAATTATTTAAGCATCAAGCATGACTCAAATCGAACCTTCACATCAAAAATGTCAAAAACAATTTCCATTACAATTTCCTCTAAAATTAATTTTTAAAAGTTAAGGGCACAAAGTTATTCTGCCATTCAGTACCATTCAATATTCGTTCATTCAATATAATTGTGCAATATAGTTGGTCAAACCAATTTGTCAGTCAGTAAGAACCAGGAAAACTATACCCATCCTTTTCTTTTGGGTACTAGTACTAGTCAAAGATAGTATGATTCTCTCTGTCTATGTTTGAAATGAGAAAGTCCTTTGACAAACTATATAAACTTTATGTACACGGATGAGATCCTTAAAAAAATATAAAAATAATCTTTGATTTTATTAAGCAGTATTCGCACGATCATACACGAGCACAACGGTCTTGTAAGAACGAGACAAGTAAGGTCGTTTATCTTACTATCTCACTCTATCCTATAGCTTGAAATGATAGCTGATCGGGTCGTGTAGACGCGGCTCGCGGCTTTAATAATTGGCTGTTTGCGTTTTTTAATTTTAAAAAGTAAAAAACACTACAGTAATAAGCAGTGATCGGAATTGGTAGTGCCATTTCACGGGACTTCGGTGCGTTAGCTTAGTATGGATATACCTTTTCACCCCGGGTTTTCATATTACCTACTTCAATAAGGATGATGACACATGTTGAATTTTATAACAAAATCTAGTAAAATATATAGCAAATGAGTAATTTATCATAATAATGTGAATATTAAAATAAAATACGGAAATGTTACAAAAATACAGGACCTGAAAGTTTCAAAATTTAAGTTTTTTTACTACTTCCAAAAACGATAAAAGTAAGGGTACCATTCGATTCCTTACATTAAAAAAAATTAAAATTAAAATTATAGCAACTATTATATACATAAACGCAATATCTCACGGACAAAAACGCAATTTTCTTGTTTTGTCCATACTTCAAGATGGGATCTCAATGACCTTGACGTCACGTTCACTTATCCTTTTGTGAGGGGCGTTTCACGAGTGAAGTGCGACTGTCGGACTTTGACTATAATTTCGGACTTTAGTGTTGCTTTAATGCAATGGGTCCCATATCAGACATTTGATCCCAAAAACAAACCCGATCGATTGACCATAAATGAAAATTAGCCATGTAGCCTATTAAAGACATGCCAAGAAATATTTTCGTGAAAAAATAAGAGTCTTGGAATCCCGAGTCTTATCCATGTTAAGTACAATGTTTGAGGTCATTAACCCCAAATGGCACTACCTATTCCGATCATTGGTAATAAGTTATTACTGTAGTGTTTTTTTCATTCCCGTCCGCTAGAACAGGACAGCGATAGTTTGATTTTTTTAAATTAGAGTTTGACAATAACGTAGAACTTCCTGTACTATTTTTGCTACAATAAAGTAAACATTTCCGAGCATATTGGAGAAAATAATTTTATTGAATGGAGTTGTTAATTATTTAATCGATGGCGATGTATCAATATTAATTCTTACTCAGACCAACTAGTTAATGTGGTTAAAATTTTCTAAGTGTGAGTATCAAATTTCATTCACTTAATATTAAAACTTGCTATAAATCGGCGAGCAGCACGCGACCTACTCGCGTTTTGCTGACATGCTGACTCGCGCACCTATTACTCGGCGCGTGTTGGTTTGCGAAATAATTAATTTAGGACACGATTCGACACGTACAATAGTTATAATAAATTATGAATTCTAATTTTTTATTATTTGAAATTATTTATGTTCGAAACTGAATACAGTTTAGCGACGATCTTTTATATGAATTTTTAGCTTTTAGAAAATCATGAGCAAAATAAACATACAAATTACAAAAATACTTAACTAAAAAAATTATGAGGAGAAGAGAGAGTATGGTAGTACGACCTGGCTTATAATTCCGTGCCTTCTCTGTGTCTGTACCCGCGTCCTCGTCCTAGTCTGGAGAACGTTCTTGGTAGATGGAGTGGCGGGATGCTTGGGTTGGTTTCTCCGTGGGTCCGGGGCGTTACTCTTACTCTCGCTGTCGGTCTCGACATTGCCGGGTCCTGTGGTGTGCTGTTGGGTGGCTGGCTGGATTTGCTGGTTGGGGTTCTGACTCCTCCACGTTGGCTGGTCGTCGCTGGCGTGCGAAACGTGCTGCTCCTGGCTGTAGCGGTGCTCTCGGTGGTCGTTTCGCCGTCATTTGCAGGGCTTCTCCCGTTGCTGTCGGCGTGGTTGGCAGTATGTTTGGAGTTACTGCGGTTTTTCTCGTGGCGCTGCATTGGTGCTGCGCTGCTGCTGGTGCCGTGGTAGAAACATGGGCGCTGCAGCGGACACCGTTATAAGGGCGTTGGCCGCCTCTTGCACCGTCCTTACTCTCGTTTGTGACTGTAATGCGCAGGCTTCTCAGGACCTGAATCGGTCCGACTAGTTCCACCTGAGTTCCTCGAATCGTGATCTTGATGGACTCCCATCTTTCTTTGCCTGCTTCTGCTTGATTTGGTTAATGGCAGTGGTGGTGTGACTTGATCAGAAGATTCTTCTTTGGTTTCTACTGCAGGGTCGCCATGAAATATAAGATACTTCAGACGAGGTTGCGGAGCGTAGGACGGGCAGAATCGGGGTATTGAGTAGTGTAAATGATAACTACTAGAGTAGATTAAGTTGTGAACACCTTTATTTGTAAAGCGTCCTATTTTATACAAGTAGATTGTCGCTGATACAAGCAATATGCGTTTATGTCGCAGTAAACCAAACTGTTACTGCTAAACACGGAAAATGGACATTTGCCACATTACACCCGATACAGCGGCCGGCCACGTCCGGCGGCCTAACCACCGGCGCGACCACAGAACAAGTAGAATGGCGATGCGAGCAGGGTACGTGTCGCCGCCGGTTATGAGCAAACGCTCGCATGCTAGTACTCGTCCGCGCTGACCGAAAAACGTAAACATGCCTTTTGCGCCACAATAACGTTCAGATTAAGAAGCCAGACATCAAATCTGTCTAAAGGAGACGTATCCATTCACCAGGCACACAAGTTTTTACTACCGTTGCGCGAGAAATGTGGAAATGTGGAGAGGAACGAGCGGCGACACCGGTTCCGATACTAACTGCGCGCGATAGCCGTTCTAACCTCTTTAATATGTTCTGTGGGCGCAACCCTCGCGACCGGACGATCGTGATGGGTCGAGCTCGGGGTCGGGGACGACGTCGCCGCTGCTGGCGTCATGGCTGCAAAGCAAAGAAAAATAAAATTAAGCGAAATACTTCTTAAATACGGTGTCACATTACGTTACATAAACGTTAGTATTAAAAAAAACTCATTTCATACCTTAACTTTTAACAAGCATTTTACTTAAAACCTACTTAATTCATATTGAGCTGAGCTAGTGACATAATTTAAAAAAGCTATAGTTACTTACCTAGCTCCAGTAGCTCCCGCTCCCTGCAACTCTACTCTACTTTTGGAAAGTTATTAGCACGAAACGAGTTGAGTATTCCTAGAGATACATTTCTACCAGGTACAGATGAATCAATGCCACATGTGATTGTTGGGGACGGGGCTTTCCCACTACAAAGACATTTAATGAGACCATATCCCGGCAACCAAACCATAAATGACGACGGAAAAAAAGTTTTTAATTATCGTCTTAGTAGGGCTCGTCGCGTCAGCGAAAATGCTTTTGGTTTACTTGCTAGAAGATTTAGAATATACGAAAGACGGTTGTCTATGACTCCTGAGCATGTTAAGATTGTGGTTGCAGCAACGTGTAGTCTACATATGTTTTTAAGATAGCGACGACAGGTCAGAAGAAGATTTGACGGAAAATTTAAGAACTGAAGGATTAGCAGATTTGCCTCAGGTCGGCGGCAATTCCTCTCAAGCCGTATTCGCTATTCGGGAGACATTCAAAAATGATTTTATGTCTAATACAGGGTCAGTTCCATGGCAAACAAATGTTGTCAGGAGAGGATTTCAGAATCATAGACGGTTATAAAATAAATGAATATAACATAACATGCATAAGTATATAAATTAATATAATTTTGAACAAACATGAAACGGTTTTACAAATATGAAAAAATCATCGTGTCACTTTGAAATTTGTTTTTTCTTATATGTATAACGTAATATTTTAACAATAGATACACTGGGCACAGGCATCCACTTGCTAACGAGAATTGGGCTAATATTTTATTTACCGAAAATACTAAACAACCACCAAAGCAGTACCTATGTATACAATTGTAATTTTAAAATAATAAATTGTTTTATGTTACTTACGAGTTTGGTCCTACGCTGCTCATCATGATACCGACTATCTTCATGGTCGTACAGTTCACGATATTTTTGGACAAGAGATATTAATAATTCTTCGTTCATTTTGAACCTAGATCCGAAAGTACCTAAACTCAAAACGAAACCACCCGTCCTCACTCATCCGCTACCCCGCGTCCACTGAGGCGCGCCGGCGCCGAGTCGAGTCGAAACGCGTAGCCGCTGAAATTCGCCTGACGAGCAATACCTACGCGCGGTAGATTCGAATCGGCGCGTCGCGGCTCTTCGTCAATGGACGCAGTTGCATAGAAAATATAGGAGGCGAATTATTGCGATTCGATTCGCCTCGGCGAGTCTAGTGGACGCCAGCCTTAGACTCTCTATGATTTCGTCGAGTATTTTTAAGCGGTTCGTCTTCTCTGTCAAATAAGTACAAGAAGTCAACTTAAACTGCGCTGGCATCTTTGTCTTTGTGTCTTATTTTCAGTTCAAGCGTGGTTGCCGTTCTGTTAAATAGTCTTCTTATTTGTTTTATTTCGCGGCCTGCCTTAAGTAGCTCCGCCATTTTGTTACGCAGTGCACACTTTGTTGTAATATGCGCCGTTCGGTTCTTTATTTCCACGGTCGCCACTTGTCACTGGTATTTTCATTTTTGACCATAATTTCGGAAATTTCTTGCCAAACTTTGTTGTGGCGCTTTGCTCCACTAGCCACTCAGTTGCTTTTGGATTTCAGAAACGGTAGCGTAAATTGCTTCCCCGTTTTATGGAAATGTCCGCGCGATGCAGTGTTTTATTGAAAAATTAATTACTTGGCGTCTAATGAACCATTTGCTATGATTTTTTTACACAGAATAGTTAATAAAACAATGAATCTGATTCCGTTGCTTAATGTATGGGTAATTATAATAAAAATAATTATAAAAAATGCGTAAACTTGACACACTAAAAAAGTCGAAACCTTCAAGCAGACATGTATTTTTTTTAAAAAAACTAAAGCGATAACACCTATTTTATAGTATCGTAAAAAAAAGTAGATCAGTTCTTCTTTTATTTAGTACCAAATACCATATAAGTGTTTATTAAAAATCCTTAAATAAACATCATTTCATTTTTTGACACGTCACGCAAGAAATACGCAGGACGGATCGAAATGTTTCGTTGATTCATGATGTATTTTTGAATGGTTAAAGAGACTCGAGTACGGAAATATAGTTCTAATAAGAACAAGTAACTAATAATCTTTAATTAGAATAGTCACATTTTGCAATTATCGCATTCATTACAATTTTACAAGTGTAAATAACAAGAAAGTATTACGTACCACCGTAGTTTCGGGTTCTTTTGCCGATAAAAACAACACAATACCACATTTTCACTATAAATTTTTCACATCATTAATCACAGAATGTTAGAACAAAACCATATTACACAAAAGAAAACTGCTAAATACGGAATTACACTAATTTAAACGTAAATAAACAAAGCCGGTATGAAAACAGCCGCAACACGTGACCGAGCGCCGGGAGGACTGGCCGCCATGTTGAAATAATGGCCGCCGTTGGTGACTAGGGTCTAGATATGAGCGCCGATGGGCATATAGCCGGCGGCGGCGCGCCGGTCAAAATTGGTCGGCGGCGGCGGCGAATCGGCGGCGTGACCTTGAAACACCTTCGATTAATGAGAACAGAATCCAAACCAAAATTTTACCGAAAAAACATGTTTTTGCTGTAAGAAATTGATGAAATAAATGCATTCTTTATTTTCAAGGATAATTTATTGAATAATGGTACGAAAAAAATTGATATCGTTTAAACTGTGGATAAGCGCCCAACTAGCAAAAAGCGCTCTAACAACAGTCTCTAGACTACAATTTTTCGCTCTTATATTGATTTTATATCATCGTCTAAGCCCGGATTTGGGCACAACTTATAAGAGTATTTATTTTAATATCGTTCTAATATCAGTCTAATTGAATGTTGTTTGCACTCACAGTAATCTTTTTCAAAACTAAATTAAGCTGTCTTAGGCTAATATCGCTTTTACGTAAGTATCTTGTAAGCCTACAACTACATAGGCTTATATTGGTCGAACGTAAGTATCTTGTAAGCCTACATATGTAGACTTATATTGGTCGAACGTAAGTATCTTGTAAGCCTACATAGGCTTAAGTTGGTCGAACGTAGGTATCTTGTAAGTCTACATAGGCTTATATTGATTTGTTTGTAAGGTCACACAGTCTCACACAGAGATTTGAAACATTCTATTTGTGATGTATAAAATATACGGGTGAAATTAACTGCAACGTGACAAACATATATTAGTGTAAGTGTTTATGAATTATGTTAACTATAATAACGTGCTGTTTATCATCGTGTGTTTATGTTATGGTAAGTATTCACATGGGAAAATTTTATTTACTGTAAAGTAGACCCTGTTTTACACTTCAAACTTCATGCGCCTAATCAAATATGGTATTTGAATATTTTTATAATTATTTTATTTCTTTATTTTGTATTGATAGTCAGCCATTGCTGTAGCTGTATTTTTCAAGAGCACTATTAGAGTCTTATAAGCATTCTGAATACAAATGATATGGCCATGTTGAATAAATTAGGGTTCCTTGCTTTACTTATACTTACAATAGTGTTCCCAAAAACGATTTAAGATCAAACCATCTTATATTGATCTTCACTTTTGTGATATAAGTGTCTTAATCCTATATCACTCCAAAATCTTACTAAAGTGCTGCTGTTGATCTTATTATAGCTTTGAATAAGATCAGAAAAGTACGTACTTACAGTGTTCTTATGCTATGCCGATATTAGTCTTACATTCTTACAATAGAATTTAGAAATCTAATATAAAATTAAATGAACTTAGAGAATGGGGATATAAGACCAGGTACTCTCAAGTTCAATGAGACTTCGTAAATGTTGTTGTAAGAGCAAGAGGATTAAAATAGTATTATGCCATGTTGATATTAGTGTTACATTCTTACAATAGCATTTAGAAAGTCTAATATAAGATCAAATGAACTTAGAGAATGTGGATATAAGACCAGGTACTCTCAAGTTCAATGAGACTTAGTAAATGTTATTATAAGAGCGAGAGGCTCATAATAGTATTATGCCATGCTGATATTACTCTTACATTCTTATAATATCATTTAGAAAGTCAATATAAGATCAAATGAACTAGCTTAGAGAATGTGGATATAAGACCAGGTACTCTCAAGTTCAATGAGACTTAGTAAATGTTATTGTAAGAGCGAGAGGCTCATAATAGTATTATACCATGTTGATATTAGTGTTACATTCTTATAATAGCATTTAGAAAGTCTAATATAAGATCAAATGAACTTTGAGAATGTGGATATAAGACCAGACCTACTCTTAAGTTCAATGAGACTTAGTAAATGTTATTGTAAGAGCGAGAGGCTCATAATAGTATTATGCCATGTTGATATTAGTCTTACATTCTTATAATAGCATTTAGAAAGTCTAATATATTGATATTAGTCTTACTTACATGTTGATATTAGTCTTACATTCTTATAATAGCTTTTTTCTACTCCAGCACTTAAATGTGTCAATTAAATGACTGACAGTGATATCTAAAGCAATGTCATTTGAATGATTTGTCTATAGGCTCATAAGATGACTGCTAGCAGTCATCTTATGAGTATAATACAACTGCTTTATTTTTTTTAAAGATACAAGTTCCGATCATCTTGATTGAAAGAGGTATGTTTTCATTTACAATAATAACTCTTTTTTTTTTTAAATAATAACTCAATTTTTTTTAAATAATAACTCTTTTTTTTTAATAATAACTCTTTTTTTTGCTGCAGCTGTCATAGAAAAAGTAATGTATGCAACAGCTCATAATTGGTTCTTAAAATTCTCGGGTCTTTTTTTTACAAAACTCGACTACGTCTCGTTTTGTAACTTCGACCCTTGAATTTTAAGAACCCTTATTATATCACTGTTGCATAAACTACTATTAGAAAGTCTAATATAAGATCAAATGAACTTAGAGAATGTGGATATAAAACCAGGTACTCTCAAGTTCAATGAGACTTAGTAAATGTTATTGTAAGAGCGACAGGCTTATAATGGTATTATAAAATGCTCTTATATACATATATAAGACTAGGTAATAAGACTAAACTTACTAAAGTGCGTATTAGCTTGTCTAAGACTAATATAAGAGCGATGATATGTTCAAAACAAAAATAAGAGCGCTATAAGCTCACTACTCTTATAAAGTGCGCAATCTGAGACTTTTTTGCTAGTTGGGCGGTATCGCGCGGCATCAGAGGCGGTCTTAATCTTGGCGAGGCTCTGTCCGGAAGATCTTAGCGAGGCCCTTATCTTTTGTGCTAAGTTAAAAATTGCGGATTGACTGTATCAGAGAAACGTCTTGTCGACAGTCCAAAGAAAATCGAGCTCCGTCATTAACCAATATCGACCCAACAAAACCGATTTATGTCAAAAAGTGAGGTCCAACGCCGAGCTCCATGTGCCGAACACCAAAGACTTGATTTCGACGCCTCCCAATGCGAGGCCAGAGGATGAGCTGCAGGTAAGTATACAGCTAAGAATCGAACGCCAAGTGTAAGCTTGGCTAACGGCCGAACGCCCGGAGCTCCGATTGCGGCGCGCTTCTGTGCGAGGCCGAGCTGCAAGAGAGCAGAGCGAGGGTGAAGGCCCATAAAGACTGAAGCCATAGTGTTAAAGATCTGGAGCTTTCCTGCAGGCGCATCCGTGCGACGCCAAAGGGCGAGCTGCAATGGAGCTAAGATCGGATAAGGACCAATGCTCAAGCGTTTTAAAACAGGCCGAAAGTTGAACTCCAAACAGGGCCAAAAACTTGCAGGTTCAGATAGCGGCTTAATTCCATGCGAGCGATGCAAGGCCAAAGATTGAGCTGCGAGAGAGCAAAGCTTGAAATTTGAACAGTGACCAAGTTTAATCGAGACCCGATTCCGCGCCCTTCCGTGCGAAGCCAACGGCCGGACGTTTGAACGTGGAAACGCTTAATATCTCAAAATTAACCCCATTTTATACCTTTTAAAGATGGTAATGCTTGCAATGGTTAAAGTAGCGGTAAATGACGAATGGTTAGCTGGCAAAATTAGTTATGCATTGGATCGGTAATCCAAAGATGTGGGTTCGTGTCTCACGTTAGCCAGAGTTGATCACAGTTAATTTTTTCATTATGATTGACATATATCTAGTGTATATATATAACCTAAAAATTGTAATGTGGAACGTTCCACAATAAAAATGGAAGGAAATCAGTATATCTATTACAAGCATATTGATGTTAAAATTGATATTAAATAATTTCGTTTCTCCAAGACTAGTAGCGAGGTTACTAGATAGATAAGTTTGCATTTGCCTTCGATATTTTTGAATTATACGGGCCTAAAATACCTTTTGAATGCCTATAAACTATTCGAAGTGGCGCCGTTAATGATCTAAACTCGGTTAAAAATATATTATCTGATTCTGAAAGTAGTAGTAACTACCAAGGTCACGCCGATGCCACGCCGATAGCGCAGCGTCGGCGGCGGCGGCGCGAAAATTTTGTCGGCGGCGGCGGCGCGCCGGCGCGGCGCTCATATCTACTAGGGTCGGGGCACACACAGCGCGTTCGGCACAGGTCGGTCCAGCATTCGAAAAAGTATGCAGACATTATTTTCAGTCACCGTCATATTTTACCTACGTTTGATTTATTTTATATTTGAGTAAACCCATTACATGTTATTTAATTTTGAATAAATTATGCATCTAGAGTTACATAATTTAAAGCACCTATTAGAAAGCATTATATTTATTATATTTTAAAGTTTGAGGAATATGCGCTCTTACGCAGTAATAAACGACCTAATGTGGTTGGAACGAAAGAAAAAGAAAATCTCTCTGTATGAACCACGACGTAGATGAATGTGATTTAAAAACGCAAATTGCCTTATACGTTTAGTGTCAATTCGAGCATCCAGTCGCTAAATTACCTACCTATGACAAATTATACGCATAATGGCCAAACGCATATTTTGTCGTAAAATAAGGTAAGTACATACTTAGGGTACGTTCGTTGTGTCAATTCGAGCATCCAGTCGCTAAATTACCTACCTATGTCAAATTATACGCATAATGGCCAAATGCATATTTGACGTAAAATAAGGTAAGTACATACTTAGGGTACGTTCGTTAGTAGCCCCACGAAGTGGGGTGTCGTCGATCAAACTGAGAACAGAATTATCAAATAAGTATTGGTAGATGCAGTAATGGTAATATTGTTCATAATGACGCGTATTGGTCATTTGCGTATGTCTTTCTGAGTGTTAAATGAAATAATAGCAGTATAGTATTACATACTTCATACGATTTATATAACTTCGCATTTTGACTAGTTTTGATAGCCTTACCGGTGTAAAGGTTATTTTAAACGTCAAACTTCGATGAAATTATGACTTTCACTTAACACGTGCACAGGCGCGGCTATCAAAGTTGTGGCCAACATAGCTTGGTCTGTTTCTACTGCGTAGAGACGGGAGGGTTTTAATAACTGATAAATGTGAAATGAGTAGTACACAAAATGTAAATATCTTGAAATTATTTATATTATATACAGATTACAATTTTAGGCTTCAAGAACTCTTCCACGTATCTAAATTTGTAGATATCACAAAATAACTTCGCCCATAACATTAATCCAACGGAAATAAAATGTATCTTCATTGTCGTAGGGTCTATTAAATAATAACAGTTTGTTAAGAGGACGCGAAAAAATGCTAAATATAAGGGAATACAAAAATATATTACGCCGTGCAGAGGGCCTACCGCGAACCACGTTCGACGTGTTGGCTCTCTGTCGCACTTGTAAATTCGTACGTAAGTGTGACAGGGAGGCAACACGTCGAACGTGGTTCGCGGTAGGCCCTCAGTTCTCGCGACGGAATATTCCTACATTGCGGGAAATTTAACGTGTACCTCTATAATTCTGCACAATGATTTTAATTTAAAATTTTGTTAAGAGACAGCCCTCGGCTATAACAAAATGTATATTACAGCTGTACTGCTTTAGAATGCAAGCAATCGACACACAAAATACTAACATTTATACTGCAAGTAGGTTCTTTTATAACTCAATAGGTAAATCACATGAAAAAGACTGGGCTGTTTTACAAGTCAATAGGTACATTACATTAAAAACACATGAAGACGTAAATACAACAGCCAATACATGGGCTCTTTTACAAGTCAATAGGTACATTACATGAAAAACACATGAAGATGTAAATACAACAGCCAATACCTGGGCTCTTTTACAAGTCAATAGGTACATTACATAACAAACGCATGAAAATGTAAATACAACAGCCAATTACTGGGTAAATATTACATATATAAATATATAATTATCTTTAAAACATTTAAAAAAATACAGAGAGAGATTTAATAGTATAAGCTGTTCTTGCAAAGAGAGGCATTACCAGCATTACGGCGCTTCTCAAACAGAGGAGGCTGCGTTGGCTGGGCCATATACACCGTACGGAACCAGAAAGGTTACCACGCCAAGTGCTGATGGATGAGTCAGATAGCACACGCAAAAAGGCCTGTGGGGCGCCCGATGTTAAGATTTAAGGACTCCTGCAAGCGCGACATGGAATGCTTTGGCATCGGTACAGACGGCTGGGAGGAACGTGCTGCATTGAGACCCGAGTGGCGTCGGGACCTATGTGTGGGAGTGAAGAAGCACGATGAAGTGTGGCTGGAAAGCTTGAGACATAAGAGGGACAGGCGTCATCGGGCTGGTAGCCTGGTCTCGGATCCAGAGGCTCAACATACTCATACCATACATGCGACTTGTGCGGCAAGAAGTGCCGTGCAGCGATAGGCTTATATAGTCATAAGCGGAAATGCATTGGCCGTCTCAACCGCTCTTGACACAGCGTTGCAACAATCATCCGTCAGGGATTCAGTGGCCATTGATGATGAGTAGTTATAAATAAAACTTGGAGAGGTAAAAGGTTCCTGATGTCATTATACTAAAACTAATATAATTAAGTCTCTCCAAGTGTCAAATAAAAAATGTATTAATCAAGTCGTATAAACGTAACAGTGTTAACGGTAAGGTTAACAGTCTTATAAATTAATGTTACAGAATATATAACTAGTATACAGGGTGCTTCCTGTAACAGGAGCAATAAATTAAACTGTAGGCTGTACTCCTCAAACTGACCAACATTTGTTCAGCAACTCATGTTTTGATTTTTATTACACTTTAAAGTTTATTCTAAGACGCAATGTATTGCAAATTTTGTTATGTTTAAAGCGTGACAAGCAACGTCAAACACACTGATGTCAGCGTACATTGAAGGCAATATTTATTTTGTATGAAAAAGAGGAAGTATAAAGGATTCATAATTTTTAAAAGTTGCTGAACAAATGTTGGTCAGTTTGAGGAGTACAGCCTTTAGTTTAATTTATTGCTCCTGTTACAGGAAGCACCCTGTATATCCAATAAGTCAAATGTATATTAAACGTACGTACCTACAATATTCCAGATAGTGTTGTATATTTTTTTACCTTCTCCAAATAATCTAATATTTCGTATGGTAGTCCTCGAAACATATATCTAAGCAAAGGGTTACATCACATTGCTTACATATATATATCGAGCGAGACTGCTTACACCATACGCATCGTGCATTCTTCGACGCCCCTTGGCCGACGAAATGATTTCCTTGCAGTATTGGTCTTATTTGTCCGCTTGGGCCCTGTATGATCGCCTTCGTTTTCACTACAGGATTGCAGTGAACCCGAGGTGGCAAATACGCTTTAATTATTTCGTCGGCCAAGCGTCGCCGAAATGCCCGATTGGTAATATTATTTTTTCGGCTTTTAAATATGACGAACGCATTATGGATCGTCACATTTAAAAGTCGACGAAACATTTTTTTATACCATGCTATATTTTTCGACCTTTCAATGGGGTGCGCAGATAGCAACTGGTCTTTTCTATCCACGCCGCCTATTGAGAGGTTGTAGTCAAGTACTACTTGGGGCTTATACTTGTAGCGGCCATATTTCTCCTTTCCACCCACTTCGCCGTCGTGGAAAGTAGAAATCATGGCCACTATATTGGTGTCACGCCACAACATAACACTTACATCCTGAGAAAAAGATTGAACTAATTCCCCGGCGCGCATTTCCGTTTTTGCAATAGATTTGATTGCTTCGGGAACAAACTCCCGGTTTACCCGGAGTGTCCCGAAGCAATCAGTCTTTTGGGATTTGAGGTAGCGCGCTAATAATGGAGAATTGTAAAAATTATCCATTACTAGGGTGTACCCCAACCCCAACAATGGTTTTGCAAGGCCATGCACAATTTGTGCAGTAGCGTTGGTTGGAAGTGGCGGCAGCGAAGGCGCAGAAGTCGTCGGTCGGTCGGTCGGTTTGTCAATATGTCGTGTCGTCTCTCTCTGTTCGTGTTCGTCCGTGCTGCCGTCAGTAGTCTTGTCCTCCTTTCCCGTATACACGAAAAAGCTCCACAAATAGCCGGTGTCGGACTCGCACAGCTCGTAACTTTTAACGCCAACTTTAGCGGCTTTGGTGGCGATTTTCTGTGCAAACGAGAGCCGACCGTGCCATTTGAGGAGCGATTCGTCGACCGCTATATTTTGGTTCGGAATATATAGCCTGCTGAATTTTTCATTCAAGTAATCCAGTACAGGCTGTATCTTCCGAAGCTTTTTTTGTCCGCATGTCAGTCCTGTCGTGTCAGTCGTGTTGTCAGTAAAATGTAGCAGTCGCTTAAGTAAAGTAAATCTGTTGTACGACATTAAGTTATTAAAATATTTAAGGGTGAGATACCCATTTTCCTTGAAGTAGTCAGCTTCTACGCTCAAGGGTGCTAGTCCTTGAAGCATGAGTATTGCAAGGAAAACGAGTATCTCCTCCTTGTCGGTATTTGTCCATTTTATGAGTCTAGAGTGTTCTGTCGTAATCTGGTCTATTAATAAATTTGAATGTTTGTTCGTCTGTCTTACTATGAGGTCTAAAAGTTCGTCGTCAAAAAATTTGCGGAATATGTCCAGTGGAGTCGTGTCGTGGTCAATGTTAAATGTAGGTCCAGGTGTGGCTGTGAACGCCTCTCGCTGTCCTTTAAATAAATTATGGTCACATGTCCAGTCAAATGTCAAATGGTCAATCGGTAGCAAAGTCGACATAGCTTTGTCTGCTTCTGCGTCTTCGTTTGCCAGCCATTGGCGGGCATCCTCAGGAAGATTTGCGGGCACAAAAGCGGATTCTTCCGATATGATGTCGACGGGAGTCTGTTTGTCTTCATTATCTAAGTCATCATCCTCGTCGTCATCGGATTCTGCGCGTAGAGTGTCGCACCAGCTTTCAAAAATGGCATCGGCTTTCGCGGTTCCGTAATCTAAAAATTGAAAAAGGTATGTGATTCTGTACAATAAAAATAAGTGATAAATGTTACCACATAAATTGTCTGATGAATAAATTAAACATCTATCATACCCAATCCTGTAATAATTGAGTTAATTTTCACGTTCGTGTTTTTTTTCGTAATATCTGAAAAATAAATTAAATAATTAAAAAAATCTTGTTTTGATCCGTACCGACATTTTGTTACTTGTGTTTGTTCAATCAGCGCATTGTTTGGCTATATAATATTTTGCATTCAATTGCTGATGTACTTACAATAAAGCAACTCATATTGTTTATAACGTAATGAATAAATAGGACAAAGATAGATTAATTAAAAAAAAGTCACTGTAAAAGTTAAGTTTCTTTCGGTTTTCTACTCAATAGTGCTATCTCCTTGAAACTTCGGTAAACTCACATATCGGCCCTTGTTTTTATTTGTGTACCTTAACTATCACAAATTAGTAAAAATTAAAACCCGTTACATTAAATACCTGTTTATAAAAATAAGTAAAAGGCCATTCGATCGTCATTAAATTGCCCGCATGTTATGCAAATATGAAAATGTTGCGCTGGGTCAATTTAATAAAAGCGCCAGTAGCCATCTGAGTGGTTACGAATTAGATGTATAGGTACGAACTTTAATCTAAATCTGTAAACATGTCAAGGAAATATTAATGTATTCACACTTACTAGGATTTTCATTTTCCTTCGCTGTTTGAGGTTTTTGGATCCTGATCGTGGAAGTTGGGACGGGCGTTTTATTTCCTACAATATAATCAATAATTAGCAAAAAAAATTCAGAAATACATATGCCAAAGAAACACTTGTATATTGGCAATTACTTGGTTTTGTAGTTTCCTTCGATAAACAGCTTTTTGAGTTCCTGGGCGTGCACAACGGCGTGATAGGTGTTTTTTGCCCTAAAACATATTCAAATTGATTAAAAAGGTAATAAGAAATTTACTTTTGTTCACTAAAGTAATGCATTTACAGATAAAAACCACAACTTACTCAGGTTGCCTGTAGTCCAGTCAACACGTAGTGGTGAGTAACCCGGGACTTCCACGACACTATCCAAACTGACAACGCTGCAAAAATAAAGTTATGTTACAAACCTATGAAATACATATTTGGAACAAGTTTCCAATACCACAATAAAATCATCTAAATTACCTTGTTGGAGTATCACACTCTGGCTCGATTTGGTGAGGAGGTGTCGATAATCCTTTTGTGCTGGCTGGGTAATCTTCTCTGTAAGCAAAACAAGTAAACGTAATATGAGAATAACATGCATTATGATATCAATGATTATGTATGTACAAGACAAGCAACTTACGTTATCTCCCATGACATAATCTTGCGAGCTGGAGGTGTCGCCGGCGACCCAGGCATTAACCGGCAGGGGGTTCTGTTGGGCGATTGTTTCCTAAAACACAATTGTTTTCTTTTAATACAGTTACTTCGGTGTATACATACCAATATGCTACTAACTGTGGTTGCAGATATCTTACCTCATTTGCTTGCGAGGAGGAGCGTCTGGCAACAAGAACCTCTCCAGCTGCTTTTCCCTCTTTTTGCCCACGTACATGTTCCGGGTCTCCGCTGGAAGCGTAAGAAGCCTCTTCTTAGTTTCGGCGAGTCTTTTTAAGACTATCGCCTTTTCCTCTTCATATGATCTACAAAAATACATTTATATATTTACAATACCTCTCAGTGTCGCATTTTGTTTCTGTGAAAAACATATAACTCCATACATGTAAAACTGATTTGCCTTTTTGGCGAGCATAGTTACATCAGAAGCTTATTTTGAAAGTAATTAAAAAATGATAATCTATTGATTCCTCCCTTTCAAAATAAGTTTCTGATGTAACTTTATTCATATTTGAGTAAATAATAAAATGTACCTAGAACTAGGACCCGGAACAGGCGATGGTGGAGTTCGCTCTTCGGGAAATAATTCCCTGGGCTTTGCCACTCCCTTTCCTCGTCCGCACCCTCGCCCTCGCTCGCGTCCATGTCCACGACCCCGAGCTTTGGGTTCTCCTTTTTCATTCGATTTTGATTTCGCTGGTCTGTTTTTAAATCATGTAAAATAGGCTACATAAGCACGAAAAAACCCGCGGGCCCACACACACACCGCATGCAAATCTATTCCGCCAACCAAAATATGTTTGACGTGCAAATATTTTGACACAAGGTATATATGAATGGTCATATATACGTACCTATATTATACCGACTATTTTATACGTACCTATATATGGATATATGTACGCATTAAATACTTTGTATAATACGTGGAAACCGAAAAATTGAGTTAATAATAAAATGTACCTAGAACTAGGACCCGGAACAGGCGATGGTGGGGTATCACTCCTTCGCTCTTCGGGAAACAATTCCCTGGGCTTTGCCACTCCCTTTCCTCGTCCGCGCCCTCGCCCTCGCTCGCGTCCACGTCCACGACCCCGAGCTTTGGGTTCTCCTTTTTCATTCAATTTTGATTTCGCTGGTCTGTTTAAATCATGTAAAATAGACTACATAAGCACGAAAAAACCCGCGGGCCCACACACACACCGCATGCAAATCTATTCCGTCAACCAAAAGATGTTTGACGTGCAAACATTTTGACACAAGATATATATGAATGGTCATATATACGTACCTATATTATACCGAGTATTTTATACGTACCTATATATGGATATATGTACGCATTAAATACTTTGTATAACACGTGGAAACAGAAAAATTGAATCCCCGCATATTGAGGCCAAAAAAAATGTTATAAATGAGTTGGTCATAACTTCGAAACTAGGTGAAATTCTGACACATACAATCCAGTTTAGTCAATATATATAGATAATACACACACCATCTGAGTTTTTCCATTTGTTCCCACCACCATATACAGGGAGTCTAATGGTGCTCCCACACTGGGCTGTTATAAATGTTATATAACACGGTATGATAGAGACACACCTTCAAATATATCAGTTGGTAACGCATAGACTTCAAAAAGGATAATATTTTATTTCATCCTTTTTGAAGTCGGTTTTCTTTTTTGTGTAAAAAGTTTTTATTTTTCAATTTTTAGTTTTAACGCATTGTTAAGAGCGCGACGCATGAATGAAAAACGAGATCACGTTTAACATTAAATTCGTGTACCTATTACTTTAATAAATATGTAATCAGGAATTTTCTCGAGTCCGTCTGGGAAATTATAATTCCTGTCACTATCACTACACTAAATCCATCCTCCGCTCCGCCACTGACCCAATCCCTCAACCCCCCCGATCACTCAACCTCACAGCGCATCAACCCCTGATCCAGGAACCCCTCGACCCAGAAGCAACAGTACTTCAACCGCCAGTCCCCGACCCCTTAATCCCTAACCCTAACCCCCGATCAGTAGCCTTACCAGCTTACCACGAGTTTGACATTAATATATTCGCTAGCGTGTGTGTAACTTACTTTCTTTGCATCTCGCTCGTACTGGCATATTAGTGCGAGCGAGATGCATAAAAAGTAAGTTACGAAGACGTTAATAGCGAATATGTCAATGCCAAACTTGTGATATGGCTACTGATCAGGGGTAGTGTCGAACTCATGGTAAGGCTACAGTCGCACTACATTAAATTGGTGGTTTTCCGAAGCAAATGCTCGAGTTACTTTAGGAAACACCGAAATCACTTTACACGTGCCTTTAAAAATTGAGGAGTTCCCTCAATTCCTCATGGATTCCATCATCAGACTAGAACCAAAAATAATACGGAAACACCTTGGAGGTAACTTCTTCCAAACAAAAAAAGAATTACTCAAATCGGATCACAGGTACCGGATTAATCGCTGAACATACTACATTTTTAAAAATCATCATCATTATCATCAAAACAATCATCATCATCAGGTCTACTTCATCAAATTGGTGGTTTTCGGGAGAAAATGCTCGAGTTGCTTAAGAAAACACCCAAATCACCATGCATGTGCCTTTAAAAATTGAGGAGTTCCCTCAATTCCTCATGGATCCCATCATCAGAACAGAACCAAATTAATATGGGACCAACTTGGAGGTAGCTCCTTTCAAACAAAAAAAGAATTACTCAAATCGGACCACGGATGTCGGAGTAATCGGTGAACGTACATAAAAAAAAATAGCCTAACCCGAATACAGAACCTCCTCCTTCTATGAAATTGAAGTCGGTTAAAAAACAGAATAAAATAAAGATTTAAGTGGGGCTCCCATACAACAAACGTGATTTTTGACCGAAGTTAAGCAACGTCGGGCGGGGTCAGTACTTGGATGGGTGACCGTGTTTTTTGCTTCTTTTGCTCTATTTTTCGTTGATGGTGCGGAACCCTCCGTGCGCGAGTCCGACTCGCACTTGGCCGGTTTTTTTTTTTCACATTTAGTCGGTTCGATTCCCAGAAGAAGAAAGTATTTATTAGAATATCTTTCAATGCAAGTATTAGTAACTTTTAAAAATAACTTAAGGTCTTCTTTTTAGCAAAATATTTTATCTACGTTATTTAAGGTACTTTTCCTTCATGTGACATAGTCTGGGGACACCCTGTATATGACCATGCACTAATAAAAGATATACCAATAACCATGTGCAAATAATGTCAGGTTTCCCCAAAACACAATCTTAGTAGTTGAAACATTAGTAGGAACACATAACAAGAATGTACCACACGGGCACGCAAAGCGTCTAGTGTGCCTCATGCCTTACGACGTCCGAGCGAGACGTTCGCTAAATTGCTTTTGGTAGCTAGAGTTACCAGCCGCCCGGCACATACTTACAATTGTTTCTTTCGCTAATCCTGTATAACATATCACAGGTTTAAATGATTTTATGATTATAAATGAAACTTAATATTTAGACTATTTAAATAACAATATTTTATTTGAAAAATATGACTTATTCTTCAAAATCTTATCTTATTTCAATCGCAAGTAACCGAAAAAAATCACCGTTTAACTACTTTGAAGTGAGATAGTAATTCATAATTCTACATTAGAACTGAAATATACATTCTATCTGTTAGTTAGATATATACATAATCGTTTGGTATAACATTTAGATAGTAAAAGAGTAATTAAAAATACTTACGGCATTTTTAAAACACTGACCACTTTTCCGCAACTTCACTTTCGCACAACTTTGAAACCGACAGCTGTTTTAAATATTTTTATTTTATCATGTTGGCCATATGTTGGCAAATTTTTTTTTTCTGTATTGCCATGTTATTTGTCTATGCTCGAAACATAGTTTAAACCGCTTCCAAGCCGCCAGTTACAGATAAAAAATCAAAAATCGTACAATGGTCGTCTGGTAGCTCTGGCTACCAGAAGCAATTTGTAGGTGTTCAAAGTTGGTAGCTCTAGTTACCAGAAGCAACTGAGTGGCTAGTAAAATCTGCTGCACGCTCCACATAATGACAAAGTACTATATTGAGATATCCTAGCAGCCCATCGAGCCAAACGTCCGCTAGGATTAGTAAGTCCTAGTAACCACTTAAGGCTAGCATGATCAGTATTAACTACAGTGAATTTCATGCCCTCTATATAGGGTTTAAAATGCTCTATGGAGTTCAAAACGGCAAGTAACTCACGTTCGGTAGTACTATAATTTCTCTCACATTTTGACAAGGTACGGGAATAAAAGGCCAAAGGGTGTTGGACGCCGGATTCGTCTTCCTGACAGAGCACACTGCCTACGCCCACGGAACTAGCGTCACAATGTAAATAAAAAGGTTTGGAACAATCAGAACACTGCAGGACAGGAGCGGTCATTAGCACGGATTTCAATTTAACAAAAGCCTGCTCAGCATCAGAGTTCCAAACAACTAGTTTTTTAGAATTTTTACTACCGCCCGTTAAACATGACAAAGGAGCAGCAATATCAGCGAAATTGGCAATAAACCTACGGTAATACGAACATAAACCTAGAAATCCTCTTAGTTGTCTGCGCATACGTCACGCGATGTCGTAGGTTTGTTATGAAACGTGATACGTAACATATGACTCGTACTATGCGAGACAGTGAGCTTTGTTTTTCCAATAAATCTTCAATAACTGAAGATGTTGTCAGGACGATGCTGGTCGTCTTTTCTTGCTTGGCCTCACATTGGGGTAGTGTAATTTTGTCAATGTTGTCAGGAATGTCACCTTTAATGAAGTCAGGCCCTTCCCACCATAACGCGTGAGATGTCAATTGAGCAGTAGAGATGCCTCGCGTCGCGCAATCTGCGGCGTTATTCTGCGAGCTTACGTGTCTCCAGCATTTGTAGGGCATAATGTCAAGGATTTCGGTTACCCGATTGGCTACGAAGGTTTTCCAGCGCGATGGGTTTCTTTTTAACCATCCCAATGTGACAAGTGAGTCACACCATCCGTAAATAGGTATGGATGCATTTGGCAATGTTTTAGGAATCTTTGCCATTAGTTTAGATAGTAGGACAGCTCCCGAAAGCTCCCGCAAGTTTCGTTTTCGAAGCAATGATTCGTGTCGTAACTTCTCCTTTTCCTTTGTCATTGATGGATTTGAGATAGATGACGCATGCGTAGACCTTTTCAGAAGCGTCGCAAAAGCCATGAACTGCAAGCGCCTGTGTGGTGTCTCCGATCCATCGGGGTATAGTCAATTTGTCAATGTTGAATAAGTCCACTTAACAATTTGAGGTTTGGGAAAGTCTCTAATAGCTTCTAATTTTGACGGATCTGTATGTAAACCTAAATTGTCAATAACGTAACCGAGATAGCGGAGTTTTTCTTTACAAAATTTACACTTTTTTAAATTTACTGTCAATCCTGCTTCCTTCAGAACGAGGCGAACCTTGCTCAGAAGGGTTAGGTACATGTTCGGAAAACGTTTTGGAAATTAAAATCAAATCGTCCAAGGATTTAAACACCACATCATCGAACTTTGGACCGAACAACCGATCTACTAACCGCTGTAACTCGGCGGGAGCATTGGTAATACCGAATGGCATTCGAACGAATTCAAATAACCCTTTACCGAGGACAACAAAAGCCGTTTTCTCGCGAGAAGATTTCTCCAATGGTATTTGTAAAAATGCCTTGGACAAATCAAGAGCGGAAATAAAACGCGTCTCCAAAATAAGGTTGTCCAATATCCTAGAAGTATAAGGTAATGGATACGCATCCCTAACCGTAACAGAGTTCAAACGACGAGAATCCAAGCACATCCTGATACTACCATCCTTTTTCTCTACAGCTAAAATAGGAGAGCAGCAAGGAGATTTAAACGGTTGAATAATTCCTTCCTTTAACAACGATTCCTCCTCTGCATACAATTCATTTTGTTTCGCTGGATTCAAAGGCCAATAACGCTGCTTTATAGGTTCACCAGTAGTAACTATTTTATGCTCTATCTACCAAGTGTGTAAGGCCTAGCCCCTTCTTTTCATAAGAAATATCCTCGAATTCAGCTATAACCTTATCCAATTCTATCTTTTCAGAAGGCGAAAGACGGACCGCCGAAGTTACGGTACAAACAGAGGCTTTTTTTTAGATTTAAAAACTATTTGTTTAAGAAATTCTTTTGCAATTCCAAAGTCAACGAGAAATCAAATCCAAGAATAATAGGAGGCTCAAAATTAGGAATTACCAAAAAAGGTACCAAGTGAATTACACCGTTCACTGTGATCGGCAAGTCTATTACCCTTTCCCGATTATAGGGATGTGGGCGCTGATATGCAAGATTCACTCTGTTTTGACTTCGTGTATTATATATTAACTTTTATACATTGTACGTTACGGCACTCAAACGCCGCTGCTTGTGTCTTAGTCTCACAAAAAGATGGCGTGTCGGGGGTGGTGTTGCCAGGCTTAGTTAAAGCTGTCTCAGGTAGGTATTAACACGCCACAACCCCTTTAACATCGGAGGCTGTACCGTCAGCGGTACTTGCGTTACCATACAAGCGGTTAGAGTCTAAGGTAAAACCAGATTCTAGAAAACGCAAATGTGAATTAGAACCAAGAACACATGTAGACGCACCACTGTCCAACAAACCGGAATACTCTACTCCTTTCACACGGAAGGTCAAGAAAGGTCTAATATCATCGTCTTTTACAAACGACATAGTCGCTATCCTATGGAGACCGGAGAAAACTAATAAAATCTAAACACTTTTGGAATTCCGACCTAATAACTTCCGGAGAGGGTTTCGAACTTGAGTTGGAGTTATTATCACGGTCGGCCGAAACACGCCTCACTTCAGAACGAAATGGTGTTCGACCGACGTCTACTCGTTTTTTGAAGACTACCTTCGCCGGCTCAGATGTGCCCGGCTTACATTTATCACAGGTCAGGGTGGTGACGTCCCTTTTTTTACACTTGAAACAAATTGTGCTTCTTATCATTTTGGAATCCCTATAGTGGTGACCATTCTTTTCACATTTCAAACAGGTTAAACCAGGTTTTACCACGTCAATGGGATTGTATTTCTTAGTAGGCTTTTCAAAATTCGAGCTAGACGTATTTTGATATTGAGAAGGTAGTCATAGTATAACCATCTATTTCCTTACTAAGCCGCACAATAACATCCATATCATAAGTAGTTTTGCCGACAAAGTGTACCATTAAAAAGCGGCCAAGTGCGAGTCGGACTCGCCCATGAAGGGTTCCGTATTTAGGCGATTTATGACGTATAAAAAAAAAACTACTTACTAGATCTCGTTCAAACCAATTTTCGGTGGAAGTTTACATGGTAATGTACATCATATATTTTTTTTAGTTTTATCATTCTGTTATTTTAGAAGTTACGGGGGGGGGGGGGGGGGACACATTTTACCACTTTGGAAGTGTCTCTCGCGCAAACTATTCAGTTTAGAAAAAAATGATTTTAGAAACCTCAATATCATTTTTGAAGACCTATCCATAGATACCCCACACGTATGGGTTTGATGAAAAAAAAAATTTTGAGTTTCAGTTCGAAGTATGGGGAACCCCAAAAATTTATTGTTTTTTTCTATTTTTGTGTGAAAATCTTAATGCGGTTCACAGAATACATCTACTTACCAAGTTTCAACAGTATAGTTCTTATAGTTTCGGAGAAAAGTGGCTGTGACATACGGACGGACAGACAGACGGACAGACAGACATGACGAATCTATAAGGGTTCCGTTTTTTGCCATTTGGCTACGGAACCCTAAAAAGGTAGCATGTTATGTCTAAATATTCCTAACAATACAGTTTCCGTCAATGGAAAGGTAAGTTGCCCATTCATATACATGAGATCAATAATAAAATCCGAAAGTGACTCTTTAGGTCTCTGCTTACGTGTGCGAAGTTGACACTCAAGCTGATAATCAAAATCGTTTTGATCAAATCGACGTAGTAACGCGAGCTTTAATTCATACCAAGTAGTGACTCGGTGTCGCACAGTTCGGAAACATTTCAAAGCGGAGTCAGAGAGTAAACACGGAAATTCTCTGTATTTTTTACCCTGTATATTCGGAAACCAAAGCCGTAAAGTTTTCTTTATGTCCAGTGATCGGAATAGGCAGAGTATATTTACCTGCACTTGGTAGAACATAGATAAAAAGTGGAGACTTCCTTACGACAAAAAATTTTTGCGGGACTAAAGTCCCGGGAACTTACCGAATAATTAATATTGTTCTGAATAGTACAAAAAACAATGCAAACTGCTTCAATACAATAAATAAGCATATAATAAAACAACCAATATATAAACGGATTGCAATCCCTATTTATCGCCCAAAGGTTTGTCGCGAAAACCTTTATCTTTAAATCTGGGATCTAATAGAGACGCTTCTGTGTTTAGTATGTGGTGTTGTACATAGATGGCGTCGGTCCAGTTCATTTTTTAAAGTTTCCACCAGTAGGTTGACTGCAGGAATGGGTTCAGCGTTAATGTGCTTTCTTATATTTGTCCCTAAAATATTGGTCAATGAGAACTTTTGATAGGCTTACATTTTTTTCAGCACTAATTTCATTTGTTACGGCATAGAACATTTTTTAAATAGGCACCGCTGCCTCCACCGTCTCCCAATCTTCGACACTCAGCATTAAATCGGGCCTTGTCAAGGCAAGTGTGGCGCAAACAGCTGCTTTTATTTTTATTAACCTGTCCAACATGTCATACGTGGAGTTCTAGCGTGTCGGAACGTCCTGTTTCAATTTTACGAGTTTGCCTATGTCGCTTTGCGCGATACGTTGGGCGCGTTCGGTTCAGGCGTTTGAGTTGACTGATTTGCTGCCAAGATGCTAAATGGAATTGGCGTTGGCGCACTCGCCAGCTTTAAAAATATATTTTTGGACAGTCCTATTGCCGACGAGTGCGCGATTTCTGCTGCGGGTAAAGCAACCGCCGAAGGTGCAATTGCTGCAGCTGTTGCAGATTTTGCAGCTATTGTAGCTTCTGCAGCTGCTGCAGCTTCGGCTTCTGCAGCAAGTTCTTGGTATTCCATTACTACAGGATCCAATTCCAGCCTTTGGGACAACAGACGAACAATGGCATCATGTGTATGTGATAAAGATAAAATATAGTTTATTCAAGTAGGCATAATTACAATGCGCTTATGAACGTCATATAAAGCTAGGTAGACCGGCTCCAACCCTCCACCTCTGCCCCGAGAAGATTTAAATCCCCCCTCAATTGGAGGAGGGTATCCCAATATGGGACCGGCAACAAACTCGGCGGGGACACATCTTTTAAAAAAAAAATACATCTTATAATTAACAATATCTGGGTGACCGAGCTTCGCTCGGAAAACATATAATAACTCGGAAATCCGCGTTTTCCCAGAGATAAGACCTAGCTAGATCGATTTTTCGCCCCCGAAAACCCCTATATACCAAATTTCATCGAAATCGTTAGAGCCGTTTCCGAGATCCCCGATATATATATATAAATAAATAAATAAATAAACAAGAATTGCTCGTTTAAAGGTATTAGATGCATTACGAGAAAATAAGTAAAAAAAAACAATTTAAATTACTATAGAATTCATGCAATTATACACATAAGGTGTAATATAAATTTAATTTAATAAAATATGATGTCCTCCCAGACGTATCCGTCGACGGCGACATCCTGACAAATAGAACATAAAAAGGGTCTTAACTATTACGTGCATGAGCGCGAGCGTGGCTCGCAAAACCAAATTTGGTTTTGAAATTGCGACAACATAAAGCACAGTAGAGCTGCCCAGATGCGTTGTATGTGTAATTGTAGGAGGGCTTGGGCCGAGTTTTACGGAGCTGGCGTTTGGCGTCAAGATCTTCAAGTCGGGTGTGTTCGAAGATATCATTTTCATTTCATTTCATTTATTCCTTTATAAAACATAGTTTTACACGTCAGTTAGGTACATTTCATATTTACAACTATTTATATCTAAATGAAGGCGGTTAGTTACATAACAACACAACAGTCTACAGGTAGGTATATAATATTAAATTGGTTAAGAATACAAGACCCGTATTGACAGCAGTTCGCCAGTCCGATCTCCGTGTTGCAAGCTCCTCCCACGACTCGCATGATATGCCGGTGGCCAAAAAGTGGCGTTTCAAGACATCCCTGTAGCGTAGGTACTGCCCACCAGCCTTGCGTTTACCTGTGGCTAGCTCAGAGTAAAATACTGCTTTGGGCAGTCTCGATGGTGCCATACGTACAAAGTGCCCACACCAGCGCAATTGACCTTTTATGAGCAGACATTCCATACCATACATATTTCAAGTAACTGTGTGACTCATAAGTACAAAATATAAATATTAACATTAAACAAACACAAACATTTAAAACATATATCATTAAAATATAAAACATTACAGCAACCGTGGTAGGCACATTGACACCCATCATTTACTTCTCAATGTGTCTACAACAGTGCTG
Source organism: Cydia amplana (assembly GCF_948474715.1). NCBI lineage: Eukaryota > Metazoa > Arthropoda > Insecta > Lepidoptera > Tortricidae > Cydia > Cydia amplana. The sequence goes on along the minus strand of NC_086083.1, from coordinate 6,795,455 downwards.
CCGGGCGCATGAAGTCCGCAGCAAAATGTGATATACGGACAGAACTTGTCCGCAATCATTTCCAGGACGCTGTTGGAGCTGGCGCGCACGCGTCGCACCAGGGACGCGGCACGCAGGCACATTTCACATATGAAAACCTTATTAATCATTGGCTGAGAAATCAACCCCTTCCATTGAGTAGCTCTCTCTAAACAGTTCAAGAGTTTTGCCCCTGTTGTGTCTACGTGTAACGTCCAATCGAATCGACCATCTCCCCGATGTACTTTTTTAAAAGGAGCGCGTGGAAAATTGCGCCGATTTTAACTTTGTTCGGCGCAACTCCTTTTCGTCTGTTCAAAGTTATAAACCGCTTCAATTCGTAGATCTCCGGCGTATTTAATCCCGTTCATGAAGGAACACAATTGGGCCATCCATTTCTTATTGTCTATAAATAAAATAAATAAATAATTAAAATACAAATTATTAGTAGCTACTATTTACACTTAACACTAAAATACCCCATTACAATACCCACATACACAAATTAAAATAGCCCCATTAAAATTACACAATTTGTACATAGGTACATTAATTAATAACAATATCATATACAACATTATTATTACCCTGGGCCCTGCAACAGTGGTTTACATATGCGCAGTCAAACTTGCCCGCAATCATTTTCAGGACGCTGCCTATGCCTATGCCTAGTGTTTCGTCCACGTCCTGATAATGACGAAACAGCACGTCGGCGAAGATTGAATTGCTATGTGTGTGACAAGGTATGAGATGGGCCGCGGTCTCAGAGTGTATAGTAAAGCTAATGGTAATAAATTCTACAGGTACATGATAGGCATGGAGATAATACGGACTAGGAGACAAAATGCATGGAATAGAATAAGCGTAGCAACAAAAACGTATAGACATTCGGGTGCGTATCATAATGAATACGCACTTTTGGTATAATTTCAGTTTACAAACGTTCAAAACGTATACTAATCTTATGTATAATGCACTAAATCTATATTTTCAATAAGTATAACATAAAAATAATATAACATACAATAGACATACCGCTGTTTGGTATAACATACAAATAAACTAATTACATTTAATATAACATTCATTATGCATATAAATTAAAATAATGAATAACATCTCATTATCTGAACAAAACATCAGTAAAATTATTTGGATAGCTCAGTATTTCATAGGTCATCGAAACTAATTACTGTCAGAAAAGTAGGTTAGGTTAGGTTAGAACTGTGACTCCCCAGAAAAAGAAACTGCTACCAGAAAAGTAGGTTAGGTTAGAATGTGACTCCCCAGAAAAAGAAACTGCCACCAGACAAGTAGGTTAGGTTAGAACTGTGTCCCCTCAGAGAAAGAAACTGCTACCAGAAAAGTAGGTTAGGTTAGGTTAGAATTGTTACCCCACAGAAAAAGAAACTGCTACCATAAAAATAGGTTAGGTTAGGTTAGAACTGTGACCCCCCACAGAAAAAACTGGTATCAGAAAAGTAGGTTAGGTTAGAACTGTTACTCCCCAGAAAAATAAAAGGTTAGGTTTATTGCGTGGTATTTGTTTTGTAACTTATATTATTTCAACGTTATACCTTTTTATACTTATCATAAACGATATTATATGTAAAGTTCATTTATACATTATAAAATTATAGAATTCATTGTTATACGTATCGCACGTTATACTTATTGCACGTTATGCCATTCAAAATTATACTAATTGAATTTATATATTCTGAGCAATATATTATAGGTTTGTATACGTTCTATTACTTACCCTAGACATTCATGCGTCCGAAAAAGAAGCCTAATAGTGACACAACTGCATAGGAAAATAAAAACCGGCCAAGTGCGAGTCGAACTCGCGTTCTAAGGGTTCCGTCCATTAAGTCCAACTCCCGCTTGACTGCACATTTGCACGGACCTATGTGCATTTTTTGTCAGACATATCCTAACTAAATATGTTAATTTTATCACAATTATAATAATAACTACTGGCGAAAGTGTTCTCAACATCTTTATTTATATGAATTTAAAAGTGGAAAAATTACTCTCTTGGGTGAGACTTGAACTCATGGCGTCTGGAGTTCAAGTGTCACCCAAGACAGTATTTTTTCCAATTTTTAGGGTTCCGTAGCCAAATGGCAAAAAACGGAACCCTTATAGATTCGTCATGCCTGTCTGTCTGTCTGTCTGTCCGTCTGTCCGTCTGTCCGTCTGTCTGTCCGTCCGTATGTCACAGCCACTTTTCTCCGAAACTATAAGAACTATACTGTTGAAACTTGGTAAGTAGATGTATTCTGTGAACCGCATTAAGATTTTCACACAAAAATAGAAAAAAAACAATAAATTTTTGGGGTTTCCCATACTTCGAACTGAAACTCAAAAATTTTTTTTTTTCATCAAACCCATACGTGTGGGGTATCTATGGATAGGTCTTCAAAAATGATATTGAGGTTTATAATATAATTTTTTTCTAAACTGAATAGTTTGCGCGAGAGACACTTCCAAAGTGGTAAAATGTGTGTCCCCCCCCCCCCGTAACTTCTAAAATTAGAGAATGATAAAACTAATATGAGCATAATAGCATCGGTCGCAGACATTTCTGCTTCTTAAAAAAATAATTAAATTGTATGTGTATATATATCAAGTCCAGAAGTAATTTATTAATGTTATCTACAACCAGAGCCCGTACCATGAGTCACTGACAGTGTCAAAACTGACATATACGCTATCCAGAACGTAATTTACTTTCTATAATACATCTCGTTCGCACTAATATGCGAGTACGAGCGAGATGCATAGAAAGTAAATTACGTTCTCGATGGCGTTTATGTCAGTGCCAAACTGATGGTAGCCGTACAGAAGCATAACAACTTATCAGAAATCATCTAAACATACTTAAAAATCCTAAAAGCTGCTTACCGCTCTTACAATGCAGGTACGCCGTGAGACACAAAACATTTTTTTAAGAGGGTTATAAAAGAAAAATGTTTGATAAGTTTACTGTTATATATAGTAGGATAACTGGGCTATTCACAGGTATTTTTTTTTCTCGACCAAATCCCCATACTTTTAATTCTGTAGAGGAGTTTCTTAAAAAAAAGTGTAAAGATTTTTTCTGAATTATGGATTTCTCGTATTTTTTTGTATGGGTGAGTGAAAATTTAGTCACAGAAATGAATTCCTTATCCTCGAATTACACGAAAAAGACACCAAACTTGATATAGTTGCTAGATGTATGCAGATATAAAATTTAGAGTGAGGCGCGCCGGAGGCATTAGTTTCGTCCAGTAGTTTCGTAGAAAACATTTAAAATTAACCCGTAGGGGTAGGGTCAAAGACTAAGTAATTAAGTTCGACTCACGCTTGACTGCACATTTCTAATAGGTTTTCCTGTCATCTATTAGGTAAAGAACTATTTTGTGTATATTTTTCAAAATTTTAGACCCAGTAGTTTCGGAGATAAGGGGGAGAATGGTAATTTTTTGCCTATTTTCTTGAATAACTGCTAAATTATGTATCCTAAAATAACCGAAAATTTTTTTTGAATTACTCACAATGAGCTCTTTCATTTGAATTGTAACAAGACATACCTAGTTTGAAAAACTTTATTTTTTAAGTTTCCCATTTACACCCCAAAAGTGGCTCCCATGTTTAAAATTCATTTGTTTGCGTTACATGGCCGTCTTTGAGTCACAAACTTGCATATGTGTACCAATTTTCACCTTAATTGGACCAGTAGTTTCGGAGAAAACATAAAAAAAAACCCGTAGGGGTAGGGTCAAAGACTAAGTAATTAAGTACGACTCACGCTTGACTGCACATTTCTAATAGGTTTTCCGGTCATCTATAGGTAAAGAACTATATTGTGTATTTTTTTCAAAATTTTAGACCCAGTAGTTTCGGAGATAAGGGGGGGGGGGATGGTCATTTTTTGCCTATTTTCTTGAATAACCGCTAAACTGTTTATTTTAAAATTATAAAAAAAATACATTTGAGATTCTTACAATGAGCTCTTTCATTTGATATGTAACACGATATAGTTAGAAAAACTTTATTTTTTAATTCTCTCATTTACCCCCAAAAATGGCCTCCATATTTAAAATTCATTTATTTACGTTACACGTCCATCTTTGGGTCACAAACTTACATATGTGTACCAAATTTCAACTTAATTGGTCCAGTAGTTTCGGAGAAAATAGGCTGTGACAGACGGACGGACGGACAGACAGACAGACGAGTGATCCTATTAGGGTTCCGTTTTTTCCTTTTGAGGTACGGAACCCTAAAAAGTGGGGAAAAACGCGAATGGAACAAAAAATATTGGGGAACAAAAATTTTGGGTACCTATACTATACACTCCGGTCTCATACGCCTGTAAGTATTGTACTTTCGGAAATGCCGACGGCTTTTTGACCCCACTAAAAGTACCGTATTCGGTCAAAAAGTATTTTTTATAAAACTTCACGGTCGAACCCGTCAATAATTTTTTCGTTACTGGTATAAAGTCTGTCCGACGGTTTAAGAGCTAAAAGCCATAAAACTTGTTACAATGGCATTTTTATTTCAAAAGGTCTGAAGTCGTAATACGACATAGTGAGATTCGACCCAAACCACTTCTGTTACAGCTTATAATGCACTTTATGCTTCTTTAACAAAAGGCATCATCACTTTTGCATAGGGTTGTCAAAAATGTACCTAACATTGGAATGGAGTAAAAATAGTACAACATAAATTATTTACTCATATATTACTTTATTAAAAATAATGGAATTATTCACTATCTGAGCTCTCAGTCACGTTAATAACGAAGCGTTGCTGATCTTGAATAATAAATGTGTTCTCGATACCCTCAACATGACTAAAACATGCGGTCCATACATTATTAGCAATTTTCATCGTCTCCTCGCGAACTAATTCGACCACGTTAGAGTTTAGCTGTGGTTGCGTATTATTACGTCATATTCTTTGTTTGAGTTCACTCCAAACCAACTCAATTGGGTTAACCTGGCAATAATAATGAGAGTGGTCACACAATGTGACCACTCTCCTTTGCCAATTCATCGATAACCATTTTTTTCTCAGGCTTCAAGCTTTGGACGCGATCTATCAGTGCCTTTTTATTTATCTTCGGAGGTATTATTTGATTTCGTTCTTGTAAAAATGTTATTATATCAGCCTTTCTTGAAGAAGTATTCGGAATCTTTTCAGCTTGCCTGGAATTATAGGAGGCGTTGTCTAGCACAATAACACTATTTGGTGGCGAGTTCGGTAATAATTGCTCTTGAAACCACTTTTCGTAAAGATTCGCAGTCATATCTTCATGGTAGTCTGCTGAACAGGTTTTAATATTCTTAGCAGATAAAAGAAGGGATCCTGGTACACTTCCGTGTTTAGATCCAGCAAGAAGTATAATAACGCGTTGTCCCCAGTGTTGCCAACTCGGAATTTGAAAAAGTGCCAGACTTATGTCTAGATTATGCCAGAATTATGCTAAATAATTTGAAAAAGTGCTAAAAAAAATGCTAAACAATACATAGGTAACTAAACATGAGTGTCTTCCACATAAATCAAACAATGCTGTTTCTGAAATTTTTATAGAGTCAGACCAAGCTAACTTTGCACTGACTTGTATTAGCTTTTATATTTTCTGTACTCATTTCATTCTGTATTAATCCAGGCTTGACAATGTAACACCCTAATATTATATCTAGTATTTCTTAATAAACTGGATGATTAATACAGTGTACCAACATTAGGTTATGGTAATAATGACAGTTCGCGTAAGCCCGCCGAAACATCAGTTTTGGCGCGTAGAACGTATATATGTTATCTGTGGTAATATATTTTTCTGGCTGTCAAGCATTTTTGTAACACGAAGAGAGAAACGTTTGTAAAAGTTACCGATTAAAACCACTGAAGAAGTACTACGTTTTCATATTTCAAGCATCTTACGAAACCCCAGAAGAGGCTCACGAGGTGAGCTTTCAGTTCAGAAGCCGGGATGAATTGGAGAAGCTGGCTCTTTGAAACCGACGCCCGCCTAGCTGTACAGGACAAGAATTCTATGAATCGGAAGATAAGGTCAGAGAATTCCATTTATTTGCATCTGTATTCACCGTGTGTTGGCAATTAACGGAGTGATAACTTACTAACTGAGCTCAGAGACAAAAAGGGGGATGTTTGAATAACGAAAACTAACCTATATGAACGAACAATTTTACATAATCTAACCAAGCTTTCCTATAAGACGACGTGGTGTGTTTGTGTCGTGATCGTACTTACAAAAGCATGTTTAGTGGAGTTGGGCGTTTGTGAGTGTGCGTTTTTTTTTGGGATCTGGACGCCTACAGTAACTATAACCATAATAGCTGAAATACTGCTGAGTGAATAGAAATATCTTTTTAGCTGCTGGTCTGCATGTTAATGGTGAAAATATGTTTAAGATAATTCTGAAAACAATCGACTACAAGGAAGAAGTGAAATTGTTATTTAGTTAGGTAGCCTATCATAAATAGCTGTAGTAATTTATTTTAATTTTATCCAGAGACTGTCAGTTAAATAATTGTTTACTTTAAACTTCACTCTGAGTTACTGGTATTAATTTTCATTCTATTTGAGTTGCGACAGGGAAATTGTAAAATGGGAAGATCTCGTAGTCGTAGTAGGGAGTGTGATAGAAAAAGGAAGAGAAGGTCAAGTACTAGTACAGATACACACTATAGGTGTATGAGTAGGTCGCATGATAGGGCACACAAACGTAAACGTAAGAGTAGAGAGCGTCGTAAGGATCATTCATCTCACTCACATAGTTATCGCCAAAGGCCGAACTATTGGACAAGCTCGGAGTCAGACCGCAATAAGACTCGAACACCACCAATACCATTTTCTTTTGGTTCTAATAATTTTCCAGTCTCGCACAGTGTCGTTCCAGAATTTGATCCTAATGATAATAGCCAAACTATACTTACCTGGTTGACCAAAGTAAATGAATGTGCCCAGATATACCATTGGGATGACCGACATATTTGTCATTATGCCATACCAAAGTTAAGCGGCTTAGCCAAGAAATGGTACCAAGGACTGCCATCAGTACTGTTTTCATGGGCTGAATGGACAGAAAAGTTAAAGACAGCTTTTCTAATTAATGAGAATTATGGAGACCTCTTAACAAATATGTTGAAACTTCGTTGTAGGATCGGACAGCCCTTAGAAAATTATTACTATGACAAAATGGCTTTAGTAAATAAGTGTGAAATATCCGGCCGAAAGGCTGTTGGATGCGTAATCCATGGTATTGATGACAAATTTGTACGGATGAGTGCCGGTGCATGTATGTTTGAAAAACCAGAACAACTACTAAACTATCTACGTACTGTTTCTTTAACCGATACAAATAATCTTATGCGTAGTAAGAACATGCCATTAAACAAAGCTGTACACAGTCAAAATAAAACAAACGATTCAAACACACAGCCGCTGAGATGTTTTAATTGTAATGAGGCAGGGCATATTAGTATTAGGTGTACTAAACCACTAAAAAAATGCACTTACTGTTACAAATTAGGTCACGAAACAAAAGACTGCCGTAAAAAGGCCGATTCAGGTAGTAGTAGCAATAATAAGGAACGGCAGAATTTAAACGGAGAAAAAACTATATTATGTATTGATAATTTTGATAACTCTACAGATGGAAATGAGAAATATTTTAAGTCCATTCATGTTAACGGGGTACAGAGCCAGGCATATGTTGATTTTGGGAGCCGGTGCACTCTGATGAGAGAAACTAATGCTCGAAATTTGCTTATGGATTGGGACCTTAGCGACTTACCTTTATTGAAGGGATTTGGCAATTCGTTAGTTAAGCCTTTGGGCAGGAAAGCAGTGACTCTAGAAATAGACAATGTCAGAGGGGAGGTTAAAATTTTGATTGTACCCGATCAGTATTTGCTAGCACCTATATTAGTTGGACAGACATTTACTGAACAGCCGCATGTCATGGCCTTTAAAACAAACGATGAGTTGATATTTTTGCAAAAACCTGAGATTGTGGGAGAGAATGAAAAATTGCAACTATTCATTCAGGATAATATTGCTATCTTGCCTCGTTCCACCTCTCCAATGGATGTCAAAGTGGAAGGTGATTATTCAGGTGGACTGTTTGTACAATATGGCCATAGACAGAAAGTAGGTAATACTGATTACATGGTTCTTCCAGGAATTTATAAATTTGAAAATGGTAAAGGATATGTAATGATAAGTAACTTATCAAATAAAACCTTAAACTTTAAAGTTGATGAGTTACTTACTCGAGGTTATCGGTACAAAGAAGTATCCAATGAATATGTAGGCACATGTACCACTAGTCAAACTGGTGATTACCAACCATTGCCAATAGATCAAGTGAAATTAGGTATAGAGCTAACTGAAACTGACAAACGTGCATTCTATAATTTACTAGACAGGTATAGGGATTGTTTTGCGTTGAATCTCAAGGAACTAGGAAGGACCGACTTATCAAAAATGCACATAACTTTAAATGACAATGTACCAGTAGTACATAATCCTTATAGAATGTCACAACTTGAACGCGAACAGTTGTCGAAAATAATCGAAGATCTGTTGTCAAACGATATTATACGGGAAAGTACGTCTTCCTATTCAAGCCCGGTAATATTGGTGAAAAAGAAAAATGGTGAGAAACGCTTGTGTATTGACTACAGAGCTTTGAATAGGAAAACTCTAAAGGACAAATATCCGTTGCCTCGAATTGAAGACCAGTTAGACAGTTTTGGAGGCAACGCTTATTTTTGTAGTCTCGACTTGGCGTCGGGATATTATCAGGTGCCAATGGATGAGGAAAGTAGGCATCTCACAGCGTTCGTTACACCTGACGGATTGTATGAGTTTAATCGCATGCCGTTTGGGTTGGCGAACGCTCCGAGTGTTTTTCAGAGAACCATTAATGCTATGCTGAGAGGTTTTGGTCGGAATTTGGCTTTGGCCTACATGGATGACTTATTAGTTGCTTCCAAAACCGTAAGCGAAGGTCTAGATAAATTGGAAAAGGTGTTTCAATTAATACGATCCGCTAAACTCACGTTAAATTTGAATAAGTGCCACTTTTTCCAGACCCGTATCGACTATCTGGGGTATGAGATTAGCTCAGAGGGGGTACGACCGGGTTTAGGCAAAATCCAAGCTGTACACGACTTTCCGGTACCGACAAACGTACATGAGGTTCGTCAATTTATTGGGCTCACGAGCTACTTCAGGCGCTTCATCAAAAACTTTTCAGTCATAGCGAGGCCATTGACGTCCCTTACAAAAAAAGACACGGTTTGGAATTTTGGTGAATCTCAAATTAACGCTTTTACGGAGCTTAAACAAAAGTTGACTAGTCGCCCAGTATTAGCATTGTACGATCCAAGTGCTGAATTAGAAATTCATACAGATGCTAGTAAGTTAGGCCTTGCAGCTATACTTATGCAACGTCACCCTACAGCGGGGCTGCAACCTATATCGTATTACAGCCGCCAGACCACTCCTGACGAGAGCAAATTACACTCCTATGAGTTAGAAACGCTGGCAGTGGTCTGTGCTTTGGATCGGTTTAGGGTATATGTACTCGGTAAGGCCTTTAAAGTAGTTACAGACTGTATTGCCATTCGTAGCACAATGACCAAACGTGATTTGATACCGAGAGTGGCGCGATGGTATATTCTTATGCAAGAGTACGACCTGGTTATAGAGCATAGGGAGGGTACTAAGATGCTTCATGTAGACGCTTTATCCCGAAACCCAATACAGTCCGAATCAAATGAAATTACGGAAGTAGTAGATATTTTATCAATTGACGATGATACATGGCTTCAAACAGTACAGCAACAGGACTCTGAAATACAACGTATTATGAACATACTGAGCGATCCAAATACTAAAGAGATTGTTGAGGTCCATAAAAATTTTACTCTGAAAAACGGACGTTTATATCGAATAATAAACAAGAACGAGGAAATAAATCTCAAATGGGTAGTCCCAAAAACAGTTCGATGGCAAATAGTTCGTATGAACCACGATGATTTAGGTCACGTAGGATTCGACAAAACTTACGAAAAAGTCAGTCGCGTGTATTGGTTCCCAAAAATGAGACGCTTCATCAAAAAGTATTGTAAGGCGTGTCTTAACTGTGCGCATAATAAAGTACCAGCTGGGCCCAAGGAAGGGTATCTTCATCCGATACCCAAAGTAAATAAACCGTTCGATACTTTGCATACAGACCACTGTGGCCCATTCCCCATGAGTACATCCAAAAATTGTTACATACTTTGTATAATTGACGCATTCACAAAGTTTATTTACATTAAAGCTGTGAAAAACACTAAAACTAGTACTACCATAAAAGTGTTCAATGAATATTTTTCTCTCTATGCCGTACCGCGACGAATTATCTCAGACCGTGGAACTAGTTTTACCAGTAAAGAATTTGCCGAGTTCCTGAAACAAAGAGGTGTCATGGAACATGTGTTAAATGCTGTCGCCAGTCCTCGCGCGAATGGACAAATCGAGAGATATAATCGTACAATTGTAGACTCGTTAACAGCCGTTAATCATGATAAACCGGATAACTTATGGGATTTAGCTGTACCTCAAGTTCAATGGGCAATAAATAACACGGTTAACAAGACGACAGGTCGCACGCCTGCTGAAGTGTTATTTAGTTTGAGGCCTACTGGGTGTTCAGATGGGGTCATGAATACTGTAGTATCAGAGTTTGAGCAACCTCAAGACATCGACAAGATAAGAGAAGAAGTTGCCCAAAATATAGAAGAAAGTCAAAAACAGCAGAAGGAACATTTTGACAAATCCCGAAAAAAACCTGAAATATACAAAGTAGGCGATTTAGTACGCGTTCAGAGAGAAGCTCGTGGTGAACCAGGGCAAAGTAAAAAGTTAGTTCAAAAATGCGCTGGTCCGTATAGGATCAGTAAAGTATTAGGTAACGACCGGTACGAAGTGGAGGATACTCCCATCACACGTAAACAAGGTGCTAAAGCGTACAAGGGAACTTATGCGGTAGATAAGTTGCACCCTTGGTTAGTTTTCAGTAATGATGTTATTTCTAGTGATTCAGAGTGAAGACAAAGGTTAAATTTAGAGCAATTTATGTTGAGTGAATTAATAGTTAATAAAAAAAAAAAGAGAAAAAAAACCACGAATGTGAAAACTTATTAGTTTCAGAGCTATTGTAAAGTTTTAATGTTTAGTAAACATAATTAATTACAGTTGTGATAATAACTTGGGAAACAAGAGACTGGTGTGAATAGTATATTATATTGCTAAGAATACTATCTGATTACTTTTGTGATGTGTGAATAGATTAGAGAAAGTCAATGTGTGATATATAATTAAAACGTTAAAATGTATGTTACTACAACAGATGCGTAGTTGTAACAATTTAATATTCAGCGAATAAGAGAGTTTTGTGATACTATTATAAACATGATAATGTCTAAAATGAGCCAGAGAATTTAGTGAATAAAAAAAAAAAAGAGAAGTTTATTTTATAATTGTTTATAATACTGAAACCTAAGTGAATTTATATTGAAAAGTGTATTTTTGAATGTCTTTGATTATTTGATAAAAGAGCGAATCATTACAAAAGTCATGTAATGATGTGCCAGAGAATTTAGTGATAAGAAAAAAAAAAGTATAAATATAATTGTAATTCAGAAGTCTAAGTGACATGTGAATCAATATTGAAAAGTGAAAACTTCTGAATATCCTTGATTATTTGATATGAAAGAGCGAATCATTACAGAAGTCATGTAATGATGAAAATTAAGAGTGAGTTATGTATAAGTTATAAAGTGAGTCATTGTAGATGCAATGATGTAAGATAACAGTGAGTCAATGACATGAATGACATGCATTGATGTAGTCGTTAAGAGTGAGTCGTTACAGGTATTGGAGATATGCCTGTAGTGATGTAGTTGAGTTTTTTATTTTTTATGGTTTTCTATTGTTCATTATTTGGTTGTGCAGTATGCGTAATGTAGATTATTTCTGTTTAACTTTAAAAAAAAACGCAGAGTCGCGTTTTATGTCAGGATTAGCCGAGTATTAGCTTTTATATTTTCTGTACTCATTTCATTCTGTATTAATCCAGGCTTGACAATGTAACACCCTAATATTATATCTAGTATTTCTTAATAAACTGGATGATTAATACAGTGTACCAACATTAGGTTATGGTAATAATGACAGTTCGCGTAAGCCCGCCGAAACATCAGTTTTGGCGCGTAGAACGTATATATGTTATCTGTGGTAATATATTTTTCTGGCTGTCAAGCATTTTTGTAACACGAAGAGAGAAACGTTTGTAAAAGTTACCGATTAAAACCACTGAAGAAGTACTACGTTTTCATATTTCAAGCATCTTACGAAACCCCAGAAGAGGCTCACGAGGTGAGCTTTCACTTGGTTACCTATACTTGGTCAAGCCATAGTCTAGAAATCCTCTAGACGGAGTTTAGAGCAATTATTTCATGAAACCGATGCTGCCAATAATACTGGGGTGCGGGGGACGAGGTGAGCGAGTCCCGTGCCGTGATTGGTCCGTTCAAAGACACGGACGTCACACAAAGACACTTTGACTCGAAGATGGAGTAAAACTACCGTATATTTGTGGCAGAGGGGGTAGCGTTACTATGCTCAGTCTAGAGGATGCCTTGTCTGTGCTTGTATCCAATCTTTAAAATCAGGCAATCTTTCCCACTCGGAGCGGTACATTTGCTTATAATTTGTTGGCGCCATTGCATTGTCAATTGTCTTTGTTTTTCCACTTATTGTATATGTATTTATTACCGACAAAAATAATAAAAAACCGGCCGTGAAAAAAGTAACAGATTTTGTTTGTAAAGGCCCCAGTACACAATGGGCCATCGCCGGCCACTCCAAAGGACGCAGCCATGCGGTAGAATGAGATAGCAATATCACTTGCACTCTAACGCATAAATACGTCCCTTGGAGTGGCCGGTGATGGCTCATTGTGTACTGGGGCCCTAAACTAAGTTTATGACAATTATGACTATACCAAATACCATAGATAACACAAAACAGATTCGAGCACCAACTCGTCATAATTCCTATAGGCCACTACAGACGTACTGACCTTAGAAGAAATGTCATGTGATTTTAAATAACTGCGGTGCGGTAGTCTGTTATAAGGTTCGTCGTATGTATAAAATTTCCTTTGACGGTTGTGCCATGAATTACACTGCCAAGTAGGTTTCAAACTTGGCTTAGGGACACAATTCACTAATTATGCTAAAAATTATGCTAGATGCTAAATGGATAATTTGGATGCCAAAGAGTGTGAAAAAGTGCCAGATCTGGCATCTATTATGCCAAGTTGGCAACACTGGTTGTCCCCTGGAACAAGGAGCGTTAAGGCAGCATTTACCGGACGTATCAACCCAACCTTTCTTCACAATGTCGTGAGTGTCATACCACGTTTCATCTGTCACAACTATATTTCGACCTTCGGACTGTCATGATTTTTGGTAATTATATCAAAAAGTGTAAGCAAATATGAATTTTACTTGGCAACTTTCTGAAAATACCTGAATTTAATATTAGGGTAATGGGTAATGTTTAATGACTTACCTGGCAACACTTGAGTTAGCAAGTGGTAGGGGTAAGTGGGAGTTAAACGGACGGTTGTGCAGACTCGTTCACTTGGATTGGGGAGTCAAAGAGAGAACATCTTGATGGTAACGGGTGAGCAAAGTTAAAGAGGCACCACCATTTTATAATTAGAGCAATCATAGATAAATTTATAATATTTCAGAAGTGTTAACGTACCACTAACCCACAATAAGATTTTTAGATTCGATCGGTAGAATAAAAACGTAAGTTGTCTTTATTTTATTTCAATAGTAGGTACCTAAGTACCTACATAATGGATTGATTTTATGAACCTCGAGTAGTTTATGTGTTTCGAATGCAGTTTTGTAGCTGTAAGAAGCTTAGACTTTCTTTACATTGTTGCTTTGTAGTGTTGTTTTAAATTATCAAGATATTTAAATGCAAAAAAAAATATATAAGGTAGTTGTATAATCAGCGACAAAGTAAATTTTTTCATCAATTCATTGTAAAAGTATTGAGTTTAGTTTGGTTTGTTTTAATGAAGGTAGGTAACCTACATTTTGCTAACGGTAAAAAGTTATATATTTAATTATATACTCTTAGATGGATGAGTAATTAGAGTATCTGATCTAGGTACGTGTTCTTTGTAAAAGTATTTGGAATATAACCATAATTTTCGATATCATTTGAATGGTACAATTATTTTAGTCGGTTGCTATTACGACATCTACCTACAATGAAATTATAATTATTGTATTAGTATTAAAGCGGCAGACTTTTGATTTTGGAATGAGTTCATAAGTTAATAGTTATGTACCCGTCGATTTAATGGCTATTTAGCACAGATTATTGTTTTATATGTACCTATTATCTACTATAAATGATCAAAATTATTGTCATCAAATTGCAACGTCGTAAGAAAATTGATACATTTATGAGTAGATAAGTACATATTTGAAATGCCTATTATTTTGATCTTTTTGTGTTTTATGATTACAGATTGATGTGTGGGCTTGTGCTGGTGATCAGTGATCGGAAATTTGTGCTATTGAATTATGTCTTATTTATTTCATAAAATATAGTACATGTGTAGCATATCGCGGTTAATTGGGACGGAATAAGCCTTGTTCATTGAAACTGAACTGATTAACTATAACCTATAGTTTTCGTCCAGCAATTTTTAGTGACAACGGTACTTTGTTCCTCTCGGTTAAAGCCTATTTGATTTTTTTTTGTCATATGCAAACTAATCATATTTTATGATACAATATAATCATTACAAATTTTTTTATTTTATTTTATTAAAAAAAAAAAAAAAATTACAATTAATTTAAATGAGTACCATATAAGTAGTATTGTGCAATGCAGTGCATTTACGAAATAAATATGACATTAGTAAGATAACAATAGCACAGGGATCCTGATACTTTAAATCGACGTTAATATGAGCTTGTGTCATTTGTGTTTGACGTGAAGGCGTCTTTTGTGTGACGTGGAGGCGTCTTTTGTGTGACGTGGAGGCGTCTTTTGTGTGACGTGGAGGCGTCTTTTGTGTGACGTGGAGGCGTCTTTTGTGTGACGTGGAGGCGTCTTTTGTGTTTGACGTGGAGGCGTCTTTTGTGTGACGTGGAGGCGTCTTTTGTGTGACGTGAAGGCGTCTTTTGTGTGACGTGGAGGCGTCTTTTGTGTGACGTGGAGGCGTCTGTTGTGTGACGTGGAGGCGTCTTTTGTGTGACGTGGAGGCGTCTTTTGTGTGACGTGGAGGCGTCTTTTGTGTGACGTGGAGGCGTCTTTTGTGTGACGTGGAGGCGTCATTTGTATGACATGGAGGTGTCATTTGTGTGTGACGTGGAGGCGTCATTTGTGTGACGTGGAAGCGTCATTTGTATGACATGGCATTGTCATTTGTGTGACGTTGTGGCATCATTGATGTTGTTTTGTATGACGTGGAGACGTCATTGAAGCTGAATTTTTGACGTTGGGGCGTCATTAAGGTTAAGTTCTATATGACACGAAAGTGCGTCATTTGTACTACTTAAGCATGCGTTATTGGAGTTTCGTTTTGTGTAACGCGGGTATGCGTCTGATGAAGATGACTTTTTATTTAAATTTGAAAATTTAGAGATGTTTGGAACAAGTAAAATACATAGTATAGCGCGCGTGTACGTTATTGAAAGTTAAAAAAATAAACTGATGTATATCTGACAGGCTAATGTTGATCATTTATTGCAGATCATGTTAAAATGTTTATAGTGGAAAAAAGTAGGCATAGATATCGTGAGAGTGCAGAGGATTTATGTCGTACTAGCGACAGCTCCACAGATTTTTTTATTAATATTCTGGTAGTTCTTGTTGTGTTTTTGTGATAACAAGCATTTTGAATCTATGTAAGACTGAGTCTGGAAGGTTGTAATGTAAAGACATGAAAAGGGTTTGAGTACTTACATTTCAAGTATTTTAAATATTTCACGGATAAGTACGTGTATTATTTCGATCGGGTTGCGCAGTAAATGTTAATGTTTTATTCCTCTTTTAAAATGTCGACGTGGTTAATGAGAGATACTGCAAATAGTTTCAACATAATGAACAAATTGAAATAACATTAACAACAGTATGGGAGTAATTCTCTTAAAAAGGACAGAAGTTAATGACAAGTAAAACTTTACCAACCATATGACTTGGTCAGTCTAATAGGATGAGTTCGGAGTTGATTTTTTGATCCCTGTCTTGTGCGAGTGATCTGTTTGCACGGAAATGTAGTTAAGTTTTCATTAACGTGTTTTGCAAAGTCATATTAAATGTATTGAGAAGGAAGTGTAAGAATTTTGTTTATTTTAAAATGATCATGTGCTGGAGTACGAGGTGGAACAAACGAGATACGAGAAACGTTGAAAGCATCAAAGGAAGTTGATATTGGTTTTGACCTGCTCAAATAGGAGTGAGGGGTCAAGGTGACTGAGAATTGTTGAATGAATTGTGAAATGGGGTCAATGAAAATTTACAGAGTTAGTTAAAATGTCACATTTGTGCTAACTTTATAACAAAGGTTAGAGAATATTTTTTTTTATACCAGAGAACTCTTGTCATTGGCGGAAGATTGAAAAGAGTAGTTGGTTTTTACCTCATCGGGTTTTTCTAATGAATATATTTTGACTATGAAATGAATTCAATAAAATAATATCTGTGTTGAATATTAAATACAATGATCTTTTTGAAGCTATAGTTGACTGATTGATGTCGGAAAACTGTTTGATTTAGAATTTTTCACACTAACGCAATTGGCAATAACTTATTGTATAAATTAAATTAGTATATGTACACGCCATAAGTGAGTGGTAGTTAAAATATTTCAAACCCATTTTAATGAACTATGAAGCAGTAAATGTTCAAAAACTAACTATAAGTAAACATTTTTTTTTAACATTACGAAATAGTCGTTTCAAAATTAGTGGTGATAATGAATGTAATTTTTAAAGTGAAAACTTCTTTGGCGGCGCCGAGCATTTTTTGTGATGAAAAAAAAAATGTTAAACTCGCGAGAGCGTAAGACGTAAGATTCGTAAAACGTGGGGCGGGCACGTGGCCTGGTCGAGGGACTGTTACAATGTCATTGAGTTCTTCTTTGTTGATTTGAATTGAATGCCATCTGGTGACTTTCCCTCTAGCTGGTACTGGTATGGCTCGAGTACTGACAGCGATGTGTTTGGGGGTTTCAAGTGATGAGACGAAATAACGCTGGATGGCGTTGGCCTCAATTGAGACAATTGTCATTTTGCACTGGTCATTGAGTTTTCGCTGCTGGCGCTCCCTGGGTGCAGCCCGTTGTTTTTTTTTTTTTTGTTTTTTGTCTTCTTATACTGTATGCAGTTGTTTTTTTTTTCTTTAAGTTGCGTTACCTATGGAAACATAAGGAACATTTTTTAGTATCTATTCCGCAATAACTTTGGTACCTAATACCTATACATACAACGTTATTCTGATCTTTGTGAAGTTTGATACGATTATAGCTTTATAGCTAGCAGGATTATTAAATTGAGAGAGTTACCTATATGCAATTGACTCAGAGGTCTTGATGTAAGTATTAGTGGTGATCTCGATGACGATAAGGTGCGATCGAGTTTGGTGTCATGTAGGGGTTGGGCTTGATTTCCTCTCTTACAAAATAGTATTTAAGTATCGTTACATGCGGTCTCGAAATATTTTGAAATAAAAATGTACTTTCTCTATGATTGAAAGTTTGATGCGAGTTTATTTTTGAAACTTAGAATATCCAAATGAAAAAAAAAAGCTCTAGTAAATTAGATATCAATGTCAAAAGGTATTTTATTTTTAGTTGTGTGTACGTCTATATGAAGAATATTTAGGGTTATATACAGTTACAAATCACGTTATAAAAGCGAAATTGTAGAAATGGCTGAGTTTGTGAAGAAGTTTAGAGCTACAGCCTCTAGATACGTAATAATATGTTTGAAGCATAGAAATAATAAAGTACATGTATAGTCGTAAATTAAAAAAAAAATATTTGAATTAGGTATTTGACTTAGATTTTGGTTAGAGACATGAAATAGGTAACATTCATTGCCTATGCGTGATTTCAGTAACTGATTTGCTTTTAAATTACGCGAATTGTGAGTTTAGTCGTATTTATGCCAGTGTCTAACTCTAAACATACTCTGCTTGATTATTATTGATTTGTTAATCGATTTAAAACAGTGTCTAGAAGAATAGTTTATCTAAATGATGGGATAGCATTAGTAGTTGTTAATAACTGTTCTAGCATATCTAGAAAGGGTTATATAGGGTAACATATACATCAATGATCGAGACATCCAAAATTAAAACCATCCTATCTCTCTCGTATTCAAAGTTATGATTGTGATGTTTCGTTCGTATCAGGATCAGGATAAAAAAAAATGTAATTCAAAATTCATAATTTTCATAAGTTGTAGTTGGTATATCACATGACTTTCCACATTTCCGCTTTTAATATCTAGTTTCTGTATTATTTACGTTCTATTTTCAAAAAGTTAATTTCGTGTCATTGTGTCGTGGTTCATTTATTTATTAATGAAACACTTACATTTTGAAGTTCATCTTAACAGAGGTAATAAAATAATATTGAAACGGTTATTGATTAGGTACTTAACATATGTCGGTACGCTTAAAAAATGTATGTCACATAAAATTGTTTACTTCAAATTGAATTTTAATACTGTCAATAGAGTTGAATATTATAATTGCCATAAATGGCTTTATATGCACTATAGATAGGTACTTAAAATCAATTAAGTTAGTATGAAAGAAGAAACCAATTGCACCAATAAGATTGGTTTCGTCAGAAATGTTTGCATTGATTTGAAAAATCTGCTATCTTTGCATGATTGCTGTGAGAAATAATATTGAAAGAGTGTGAAGAAACATGTTTTTTTTTGGAAAGCTTACTTTGATTAAAAACAAAAAAAAGATGAAATAAAATAAATCTTCAAGAAAAACTGGTAAATTATTAGATATATTGGGTGTCAAATAGACTTTGAAATTTAGAAAATGCATCAAAATATTGGACATTATACAATTATTTAGTATTATTTGCAAAAATAAAAATCTACAATTATGCATGATAAAATTGATAAAGTCTGCCTTTTGCTACTGAAACCTGTCTCAAGTGTTTCTGTCGACTTTGAGTTTAAAATTCGGAAACAGGTTAGCAAGGTTATATGCTAATAAAATAAAGAAAATATGTATATCTTAAGTAACACCAATAGCTAAAGACCTGTAACGTACGAGCTGAAAATAGTATTACAGTTAAAAATCATAAACGATAAATAATGAAAACATTTTTTTTAATATAAATGTAGCAGCTACGCTTTTGTAAGTTTGAGAATTGTTTTTATCCCGTTTTTTTTTGGGTACCTATTCGGAAATAAACATACCAATATGGATTTACACTCAAGAGTACCCTAGTACATACATACTCGTTGATACTATAAAGCATAAAGGGGATTGTAACAGGCCAAGTTTCTTCCTAGAGAGGTACCAAAATCTGATTTATTTGTCAGGTCTGTTTCAGAGAAATACAATAAAAAAAATAGTTTGTGTTCATAATATTAAAATTTAAACTTTTAAAGGTACAATATCATATTTTACTTGAAGACTATCGAATTCATTGAATAAAATCTATTTATTGCATAAACTTATATCGCTGTATGATGAAAAATGTTTTAAGCGTTTGTAAGACACGTAGTAAACATCAAGTAAATAATTAACTACAAGTCAAATTCTCATAAAGCTAAACATATGCAATTGACAGTAAACATAAAGAAAGGAAAGAACTGAAGGCCGAATGTCATGATAGACGCGAGCTCAAACATATTGATTTAAAACAAAGTTTACACATTTAATGTTATTGTTTACAACTAGGTATAAGAAGCTGAATAAGCATTTCGATCTCAGGGGAATTTCATGGAGTAGGTACGATTTATTTCAGTGTATAAGAAATGTTTTATAAGTGTTTCTAAAGGAGCTTTCTTAGCTATTTTCTTTTCAACCTTAAATTGAGTTTCGTGCGCCGGAGTCATGCACGAAGTAGGATGGCCGAATGTCATGATTTTTGGTAATTATATCAAAAAGTGTAAGCAAATATGAATTTTACTTGGCAACTTTCTGAAAATACCTGAATTTAATATTAGGGTAATGGGTAATGTTTAATGACTTACCTGGCAACACTTGAGTTAGCAAGTGGTAGGGGTAAGTGGGAGTTAAACGGACGGTTGTGCAGACTCGTTCACTTGGATTGGGGAGTCAAAGAGAGAACATCTTGATGGTAACGGGTGAGCAAAGTTAAAGAGGCACCACCATTTTATAATTAGAGCAATCATAGATAAATTTATAATAGGACCGAAATTCTCGTATTTTTTTAAAATATTCTTTTCTGAGATCTACAAGTCGAGGTGATTCCATGATTTACTGATATGACGTTTGTCAAGGGTTTTATAGGAAAATCCAGTATGCTTTAGGTACTCACAAAGTGTCGTTCTGCCATAAGGAAAATTTTCATCACACTCTTGGATTTTTTTCAGAAGGCTATCAATAGTCACAACAATATTTTGTCTATAGCTGTCATAAATTATTCGACTTATGAGATCTTCTGTGAAGTTGTCAATTTTCGGAAACTTTTTTGCTTCTACGTTGGTATTGGTGGCTCTTTCACTTGTACCGCCGAGACACATAATTTTTTTCACTGTTGCATATGGCACCTGAGTAAGTTCAGCAGTTTTTTTTAATGCTGTAGGTCCAATTTCTCTAAAAAGTCCATTGTACACATTTTTGACTATTTGCTGTTTAAATGAGTTAGAGCACTTGTACTTGTTTTCTTTTTATCTACCCAAGGACGAAACATTTTTACCAAAACAACCTAAATAGTATAAACACGTTATCACTAAATCAGTTCCAACGGAATACTAGATGGAGTTTTCCCGTTTGTTGCAGCCCTACCCTCCAGATGTTTGTTATTGCATTTGCAATTTTAGTCATGCCATTTGATATTGAACCCTAATGCAAACGTTTACGTTAGCCTTTCATATATGTAAGAAACCACTTATGCTCTATTAACAATAGATGACTAATTAGCTTATCTTTATGGCTTTTGGCTCTTACGCCCCCGGACGAACTATACAGGGCGTCCCACGGCGATGCCACATGGAGGGAAAGTACCTTAAATATCATAGATAGCATATTTTGCTGAAAGAAGACTTCATTTTATTTTTAAAACTTAATAAGGTTGCATTCATACTTTTTTAATTTTTTTTGAAAAAAAAATGTATGGAAAAAAATTTATCGCGTCATTGGAGGAAAAGTACCTTAATTATTGTAAATGAACATCTTACTGAAAGAAGACATTATTTCGATTTAAAAAAACAAGTTGAATTGCATTTTAAATAATTTCATGGTTAAACCGGGAATCGAACCCGCTACACGAGAAAAAAAAATACCTTGTAGCTTTGTCATACCGATCGAAAGGCTTCAATGTGAGAATTATTTTTTTGCCAAATAACATAGTGTTGGAAACAAAAGGAAGACCATTATTTTTTTCATTTGATGTGAAATTTTGATTAGAATAATGACATTCCCGTATGGGCATGCAACTAATCTTTCATTTTAAAGTACCTAGCATTTGATAAATTGATTTAATTTTGTATTAAAAATATTAAAATGCATGGCCTTTATTTTTATTTCGTTATTTAGCAAAAAAGTAATTCTCACATTGAAGCCTTTCGATCGATATGACAAAGCTACAGGGTATTTTTTTTTCTCGTGTAGCGGGTTCGATTCCCGGTTTAACCATGAAATTATTTAAAATGCAATTCAACTTGTTTTTTTAAATCGAAATAATGTCTTCTTTCAGTAAGATGTTCATTTACAATAATTAAGGTACTTTTCCTCCAATGACGCGATAATTTTTTTTCCATACATTTTTTTTTTCAAAAAAAATTAAAAAAGTATGAATGCAACTTTATTAAGTTTTAAAAATAAAATGAAGTCTTCTTTCAGCAAAATATGCTATCTATGATATTTAAGGTACTTTCCCTCCATGTGGCATCGCCGTGGGACGCCCTGTATAATTTAATAGAACGATATTTTGGGGAAGGCCCGGGTCGACCGCGAGGCCAACATGCAATTGGAAAAACTCAAGGCCCCCGCGTCAAAATCAATAGCGTTTTCTAAACGGCTAATTACTGTTTGCGGAGGAGCCTTGAGTCCATGTTCACAAGAATAGAAATATACGTCCTGTATTTGTTGAGTTGTGTGCAGCAATGACGCGATTTGGCGATTTGCATTTTAAATAAATCACATGTGATATTACCACACAAGGAAAGCTAGATGAGGGCATTATCCGTCAGATACCGCCAGAACAAATAAACTTCCTGGGCTGGACAGTGAACAATCTTGTTTCTTTTTATTAGGGGTTGATGTCGACCACAGTTCTTTATGGCGATCTGTAAGCGGATAGAATCGTCAGTAGGTATATAGAGTTTTTACTAGATCATCAAATTTAGGACAACCTAACTCGTCAATATATAGTTGCTTATGCCCAGGGCGTCCATCCGGGTTTTCTCATATTGTCCACCCTTATATCCAATTACACCGCCTTCTTGAGCTGCTTCTCTGTTGAGCTCCATGAGCTTTACATCTTAGTCCTTCGGTGGTTTATCATCTTTTTCATCTTTGAAGGGTAAGCCATGAACGAATTTGGTTACATATCTATAGCCTGGTTACGGTCCTTGGGTGTCAATTCATTTTGGTGTCCAACAATATGATGTGTGGTACTCACTTGGCCGGTTACCACATTTACCCAACTTAACTCCTTGCAGTAAAACTGCTTACTGCTACTAATGTAAAATCCGTCCATGTCGATGATGTAATACACGTTGACTATGGTGAGATTTACAAATACCAATACACAATTTATTTTTACAAATTCAATAGCGTTTTCCTAAAACAGTCCCAGTCCCTGTTTTAGGAGGAGCTTTGAGTCCATGTTCACAAGAATAGAAATATACGTCCTGTATTTGTTGAGTTGTGTGCAGCAATGACGCGATTAGGCAATCAATGTTTTAGCAGAAGGTGGCAATATCTGCCGCCATTACGGAATACCTTACATCCCGCAACTTACTCGAATTTATTAGATTGCCACAATTTTTCCGAGTGTGTGACCTCGGCGGCAGGGCTAACACCATTGTGTTTGGAAACCTCGTCTCCACATGTTTCTGTTACCACTGGTCTTGTTCTGGTCAGATGTAATTCAGAAGCCAATGGTCGGATGTAATTTTCTGTATAACTGTGTCTTCTGTTTTGATTACTTGTTGGTTGCATTTGGATATGTTGTCTTTGAGTAACATCAGTTGTTCTATGCAAATTGCTGCTGGATGTTGTACTACGTCGTCACCAGTGCAGATGTATTTGTCTTCTTCTATTTCCTCGCAGTATCTTGCTACGGGTCGGAATTTCAATCTATTCAAATACAAATACAAATGTTTTATTTCGGAAATAAAATATACAGTATTACATTTATGCTGGCCCCCACACTAGGCATAGCCTGTCCTGTGGTGGACATAAAGCGGTTTACAAGTAAAAACAATATTATTGTACGATGATATTTGAATAAATGAAACAATTATTTAAAGTGAAACGATCAAGAATAAAATTTACAGAGATATATGTAGTTTACAGAGATGACAAAGAATTAAAAGAAAAGACAAGATGGAGAAACGTAATATTAAAACAAACAAACATAACTTAAGTTTACCATCAGTAGGTAAAAAACAAAGAATAATCCAATTCATCATAAGGTAAGGATATTTGGGAATAATGGTAAGTGTGTATTTTCCTTTGAAAATCGGGATCATTTTAATAACATTCTCAGGAACCAAAGTAAGGCCTTCCATTTTAAATGCAAATATAATATAAACACGCTAAAAATAAACTGATTGCAAAATACCTAAGTAACTAAGTAGGCCAATTGAAAGTGGAGTTTGACACCTTCGCTGACGTTGTAGACAAATGTTACTATGGCTTTGTCTTATCCTTAATAACACGAATAATATTCTAAACTAATAACGTTATTATGGCGTTTTGTTATCCTTAATAACGCGTAAAAATATTCTAAACTAGGAATGTTATTATGGCATTTTACTATCCTTAATAACACAAAAATATTCTAAACCTATTAATGTTATTACGGCGTTTTCTAATCCCTAATAACACATATATTCAAAACAAGTAAGGATACGTATAAAAGGAACAGAAAGGCTGATGAAAAAGATTTACTCACATTCCTTCCGGCACACGGTGGGCTGAAAATCGGCCTCCATAGAAATAGAAACCGAAGTCTTAAATTTGAACTTTTTAGGGTTCCGTAGCCAAATGGCAAAAAACGGAACCCTTATAGATTCGTCATGTCTGTCTGTCTGTCCGTCTGTCTGTCCGTCTGTCTGTCCGTCCGTATGTCACAGCCACTTTTCTCCGAAACTATAAGAACTATACTGTTGAAACTTGGTAAGTAGATGTATTCTGTGAACCGCGTTAAGATTTTCACACAAAAATTGAAAAAAAACAATAAATTTTTGGGGTTCCCCATACTTCGAACTGAAACTCAAAATTTTTTTTTTTCATCAAACCCATACGTGTGGGGTATCTATGGATAGGTCTTCAAAAATGATATTGAGGTTTCTAATATCATTTTTTTCTAAACTGAATAGTTTGCGCGAGAGACCCTTCCAAAGTGGTAAAATGTGTGTCCCCCCCCCCGTAACTTCTAAAATAAGAGAATGATAAAACTAAAAAAAATATATGATGTACATTACCATGTAAACTTCCACCGAAAATTGGTTTGAACGAGATCTAGTAAGTAGTTTTTTTTTAATACGTCATAAATCGCCTAAATACGGAACCCTTCATGGGCGAGTCCGACTCGCACTTGGCCGCTTTTTTTTTTTATTGGAATAGCTTTTGTTAGGTTTTATTATGTCCCAAAATTAATCTTAGCTAATTTGGTTGGAAAAATAATTAATTATAATTTTTTTTCAAAATCTTTGTATGGCGCGTATCAGAAAAAACGAGTTTTCTCCGAAAATAAAAAGTTAACCGTAATATCCTGACAGATGATTTTAAAACCAATTATTCTTGATTTTTCCACATAATTAGAATTTTCCTACGGGGTGCACTTTTTTTTTAAATCGATATATATTTTTTATTTTTATTATTTTATTTTTTTATTTTTATACGGTTATACTCGTTATTTTGACTACAAAAAATGAATTTGAGTTTGATCGAACCAATAACTTACGCGTAGTGAATTTTTGTTCTAAGCAAATGTATGGAGCGTACGAGTAAAACGGATTTTTTTTTTTCAAAAATTAAAGGTATACCGTAATATCCTTGCAGATGATTTAAGTACCAATTATTAATGATATTTTGACATAACGCGAACTTTTCTACCGTATGCACTTATTTAACAAAAAATAAAAAACTTATTTTTTCATGCTGAAATAACTTTTTCTCATTGTTTTAATCAAATAAATAATAAACATACAAGAGTTACAAGTAGAAAATTGAAAATAAAACCATTACATCCTTTACATTATTACCTTTGTATCCTCTTTATTACATTATCTTTGTACTTAATGAAACAATATTTAACAAATTTGACATATTGACAACTGATGAGTCTAAAATTAATGATCGTTAATAAGGTCCGGTTACAATCATTAGTAGATACTACGAATTTACTTAATTAAATAAATATCAGTAACATTATCAATAATTGGTTTACATAAAAACAGAAATAAGTATATGTAATGCTATCCTAATTAAAAGTATTCTAATTCTAATATTGGAATCCTCAAAGTTTAGTTTTCCTGGTCGCTTACTTCCGAATCCGTATCCATTTCAGAATCAGGGTACACATTTGAGGTATCTGTCACTTCTTCTTCTTGAGGTTCCAGACAAATGAATAATTCTAAAGTTTCAGGGAAGAAAGCCTGTTTCTTTTTTCCACTTATTGTTGGCCTCATTGAAGAAAGGACAGGATCGGAAGACAAAAGTAACATATTAAAAACATCCCTGTTCGAATCTTGTCTCGTTTTTTTTTGTGAGTGATGCTCTCTGAACATTCTGAAGTCTTTGTTGCGTGCCTCGGATGCTTCTTCAGAGAGATGACCAATCGGTACAATATCATTTTGTGCAATGATATCTGTGCCATGGATCAGCAATTTATGCACTGTTGGGGGCATCTTATACCAACTGTAAAATTTAATATAGTCGTCCGCTGTATCTTTACAATAGGCTTTAAACTTTTCAGTGTCAATTACTTCACCTGATGTGACAGCTTGCAGAATTACAGCAAATCTCCGAATCAGTTGTTTGTCCAGTCCAGTGATATTAGCTGTTTTTTCGGGATCTTCGAAAAATTTTCGTGCTGTGTTTCCATCATTCGTTGTTCCAGAACCTTGTTTTACTACATCGACTAAAAGATTTAGTTCGTCTTTGAAGCGATCTTGAATAATCTTCTTCCGTAGTTCCATCTTCTGTTTAAGGCCCCTCTTTTCAGTTGCATAAAATTCTTTAAAGTCCAATCGATATGCTATATGAAGAAGGCATTCCTTGGTATTGATCCGGGCATGTAAAGATGATAGTCCAAATTCATATAAGGTAGTATCAGGTACTGTTTTTATCGAAACTTTGTCTATATTGTTCATTTCATTAGGCTTAGCTAAACATAAAACGCATGTTGCACTTGACTTAGCCTGTGAAAGATATGTGCAGATTTTGCCATCTACCATCGTCATCTTCAGCTTATGTGTCACTTTGTTGTTCCTATGTTCTGTGGGCACTAGGTCTTTGATTTCATCGTCCATTTTTTTCTTTTGAGCTAGAACAAAGTTTTTGTTCTCTTTAGTAAATGTAAATTGCTTTGGACGACAATATGAAGCAGAACATGGTTTTGGATTTGTCCAAATTGTCTTGTCGCCAGAGATAAGCTTTAGTGGCACTAAAGTCGTCATAAAAATGCTTGAGTCATCTTGTTCACTGCCACCAATTTTCTGCTTGTACCGGCTTTGACTGGAAGCACCGTCAAATCCCCATTTAGAAATTAAACTTAACTGCATGTCTTCTACTTGTTCCTGTAAACTATTCAAAATTCGTGTAACTGTTAAATCCAGCAAAGCTTGCAATGTTATCTCACACGAAAAATCCGTTACAGTAACAGATTGCGTTGGTGGATAACAATCTAATTTAGCCTTCTGCACCTTATAATACGATGGGTATAAATTTGAAGCACCCTCTCTGATGGCTGTCTCTCGTAAAGTTATGTATTGCCATTTACTTAACTTCAAAGAAATCAGTAGACCTAATGCCTTCTCTGCTGTAAGTGACGCGGTAGAACCAGGCTTCTTGATGATTGCAGTGAATTTCTGGACTGCTTCTGGGTTCTTTAACATATATTCTATCAATGATGCAATTTCACCCCGACCATCTTCTTTTAAAAGCTTTACAGCTGAAAACACCACTTCGTCTGTGTTTTCAACGCTTAGATCGCTGCATCTGTTTTTTTAGGGTTCCGTAGCCAAATGGCAAAAAACGGAACCCTTATAGATTCGTCATGTCTGTCTGTCTGTCTGTCCGTCTGTCCGTCTGTCTGTCCGTCCGTATGTCACAGCCACTTTTCTCCGAAACTATAAGAACTATACTGTTGAAACTTGGTAAGTAGATGTATTCTGTGAACCGCATTAAGATTTTCACATAAAAATAGAAAAAAAACAATAAATTTTTGGGGTTCCCCATACTTCGAATTGAAACTCAAAAATTTTTTTTTCATCAAACCTATACGTGTGGGGTATCTATGGATAGGTCTTCAAAAATGATATTGAGGTTTCTAATATCATTTTTTTCTAAACTGAATAGTTTGCGCGAGAGACATTTCCAAAGTGGTAAAATGTGTGTCCCCCCCCCTGTAACTTCTAAAATAAGAGAATGATAAAACTAAAAAAAATATATGATGTACATTACCATGTAAACTTCCACCGAAAATTGGTTTGAACGAGATCTAGTAAGTAGTTTTTTTTATACGTCATAAATCGCCTAAATACGGAACCCTTCATGGGCGAGTCCGACTCGCACTTGGCCGCTTTTTTCTGCTTCGTTCCGAGGTCTTCGAATGGTTTACGTTTCAATCGCGTCATGGTTCCAGTTGATGATGTGCTTAGTGTATGAGGAATGAGATCACTGCTGGTTGATGCGTGGGCTAACTGAAGATCCAACTGAAGATAAAAGCAACTTGGCCAGTCAATATTTGCTTCTAACCAAGATCCATACATTGTTCTAAATTTTTCTGTGTTCCGTTGGCTTTTCTTCCATCTGTCAGTAGCAGCTCTTGTAAATCTTCGGCAAAATTCTTTCAAGGTGTCACGATCTTCTTCTGATAGGTTAAGGTTTGATTTAGTTAGCACTATTTCAAACAAAGCTTCGTGATTTAAACTAGATCCTTGAGATTTTAGGATAACAAACAAGTCCAAGTTCGTAATAAGACTGTCCATGGTTTATGGTCGTGTAAGTTAGCGGTTAAGAAGCTCAAGATGAACTAAAATATAAAATGTACCCCTTACCTATTTATTGCTAGTACTAATGAACACCACCATTCTACGTGTATATCATTGCTATTATAATTAGTTTTACGTCTAATTATAAGCATAATGATTAAAACCTTAATGATTAAACTGCATTCATAATATCTACTAACGATTGTAACCGGACCTCATTAATGATCATTAATTTTAGACTCATACTGTGGAGCGTAGACTGTAGTTTTGAAGTTGAATTAAAGTTCTGCGAGAAGAGAAGAAACAGCACTCAGGAACGCGCCAGCCGGGATACCTTCGAAGTCCGCTTGCCGTACCTCCAATACCACCATTACCGGGTTAGTGGGTTAGTATGTTAATAAGAACACATATTTATGGTTAATATGTTACGTGTTAAGGCATATGTTGCCTGTAGTAGTATGTAGTGATGAGTGAGTAAGCTACCACGGCGGGAGGCGGTATTTATAGGCGCGCGCCCCACCATAGCCACTTAGGCCACGCCTACTTAAGACGTGGGTGTTACGTGCAGAGTCAGTTTTCCTTTATTCGACCAATAAGCTTACGCTATTACATTTGATTGGGGAATGGGTAAAATATATTTATTAGGAACATAATTGACTTAAATCTAGGCATATAACACAAATAATATTATTAATAACACAATATAAGTTAAAAATACACATGAAAGTAAAGGGTACATAAAACATAATAAAAACGCTTAAAACTAACATGCTTAATTTTAATGAGCTATACACGACAATCTCCCCCACGTGTGTCAACACCGTCTGTGTGCGAAGAGTGTATAGGTATAAGTCTGGAAACTGGGCGACGGACTTCACCTGCGCGGGTGCGGACAATGGCTACTCTCACGTGGCCATCAGGGCCGGGAAAGAGTTGTGCGATTACGCCTCTAGGCCATGTCCCTCGTGGCATGGAGCTATCCGCTACGATGACTACGTCCCCTACATGTAGTTTCTTTACGTTTTGATGAGCACCTGGCCTAGGGAGGAGGCTGGGTCGGTATTCTCGCTGCCAGCGCCTCCAGAAGTGGTCGGCTAGCGTCTGCGCTGTTTTCCACGAAGAGAGTGACATAGTCGCGTCTGTGAAGACGCCCAGTGGTGACATGGAGCTCGATCGGCCGATGAGAAAGTGGTTCGGCGTCAGGGCTTCGACGTCTAAGTCTGGATTCACTGGTGTCAGCGGTCTAGAGTTGACTATGTGCTCTGATTCTAGCAGTAACGTGTGTAGAACTTCTTCGTGGGGTGCTCTCTCTTTTAATGTTACTTTCAGTGCTGTTTTTACGCTGCCTACGAGTCGCTCCCAAGCGCCGCCGGCGGAGGGGTTGCCGGGCGGTATTTTCTTCCAAGTTATAGCTCGCTCGGTCAAAAATGGCTTGAGACTGTCGGGCAGCGTCCTTTTGGCCTCTGCTAGTTCTCGTTCCGCGCCGTAGAAGTTAGTGGCGTTGTCGGAATAGAGAACTGTAGGCGTGCCGCGTCGCGCTATCATTCTGCGTAGTGAAAGTATCATAGAGGATGCCGAAAGTGAGGCGGCAAGCTCTAAATGTACAGCGCGTGTCGTGAGGCATGTGTATAATACGCCCCATCTCTTCTCGCGGCGGCGGCCTATAGTTATGTGCATAGGGCCAAATAGGTCTACGGCTGCGGCGGTAAATGGCGGTTGATTCGCCTGGAGCCTCTCTGACGGTAGGTCGCCTACAGGAACCTTGAGTGTGGTTCCCTTATAGGTCCGACACCATTGGCACTTATTCGCTAGATAGCGAATGCTACCGCGCAGCCCGATAATGTAGTATCTCTGTTTCAACTCGTTGATGACGGTCGCGTGGTTGCCGTGTTTGAAGAGAGCATGAAAATGATGTACGAGGGGTGTTCAAAATATTATTATTATTATTTCATTTTAGACAGGCAGCTGATGCTGGTGCGTCTAAATCATAGTTCACTTAGCACGATTTCACTGTTTTGATAGTTTGTCGAGTCTATTTTTAAATTGATTCACACTTGTAGAGTTCACAACTTCAGAGGGTAATTTGTTCCAAGCATTTACTATACGATTTGCAATAAAGTTTTTCCCGATATTTGTTTTATGCTTTGTTGTTACTAGTTTAAGGTAGTGTCCTCTTGTGCGCGTGTTTGGGTTTCGAGTGAACAGGTCGCTTAGCTCTGGACAGTCGTAATATCCATGCATAATTTTGAACGTCTCGATCAAGTCGCCACGTTCCCGCCTTTTTTGCAGTGTTGTCAGGCCCAGCTTGACTAATCTTTCCTCGTACGAAAGTGACTTTAGCCGTGCGGGAATTTTAGTAAATCTACGCTGTACTCGCTCGATCATGTCAATATCTTTTTTGAAGTATGGATTCCATATCTGAAAGCCATATTCCAGAATTGGTCTTATGTAGGTCTTGTATATCTTTAGCATTGTTTCGGTGGTGAGAATACGAAAAGCTTTTCTGATTATGTAGATTATGGAATTAGCCTTTTTTACCATTTGTGAAATATGGGGTTCCCACTTGAGATCGTCAGACATACGTGACTCCTAGGTCTTGTTGGGTCGTGGTTCCTGCTAATTGCACGTTGTTTAAAGTGTAGGGCAACTTGGGGTTTTTCTTGTGCATATGGAGGACTGTGCATTTTGATTCGTTGAGGTTTATAAGCCAGTTTAGGCACCAGTCCCTAATTCGGTTCAGATCTGACTGTAGTTTGCTATGGTCTATCATAGGGTTTACAAACAGCTTGGAGTCATCTGCAAAAAAGCTGAAGTTGGATTCAATGGTGGTTTGCAAGTCGGTAACAAATATGCTGAACATGGTGGTTGAGATGACCGATCCCTGTGGGACGCCGCTCCAGACATCAAATTCATTAGAGACACTGTCAGCGATGCGCACTCTAAATTTTCTGTCTCTTAGAAACGATTCTATCCATTGTAGAAGCTTACCTCTTATGCCAAAATGCTCAAGTTTAGCCAGGAGTCTACGATGAGGTACTCTGTCAAAAGCTTTTTCATAGTCCAGGTATATGACGTCGATTGGTTCTGCATTATCCATATGGCTTGACCAGACCTTGACACATGCTAGTAGGTTAGTGACAGTGGATCTTCTCTTCATAAAGCCGTGTTGTTGGTCGACAATTATATGATTCCCATCTAGGAATAGCCTTATTTCGTCGTTTATAATAGACTCCATTAGCTTAACTGCTAGACAAGTTAGACTGATTGGCCTGTAGTTGTTGGGGTTGAGTTTGTCTCCCTTTTTATAGATAGGTGTCACTAAAGCGTTTCTCCACTTCTGCGGCACGTTTGATGTGTGAAATGACTCCTTCATTATATGCGTAAGTGATGGCAAAATAGCTTTACATTTCTTTAGCAAGACTGCTGGGATTCCGTCGGGGCCCATAGAAGTATCTTCACGTAACTTCTTTAATTTGTTCCAAACTTTATCTTCCGAAATAGTGATGTCACATAAGGATTCCTGGATCCGAGGGCATGCAATAGGAGGTACCGTGTCATTTGACTCCGTCACATAGTTGGCTTCAAAACGTTTGGCTAGGGCATTCGCAATGTCGACCTCACTTGTTACTGTCTTGTCCCCATCATGCATTACACGAGGAACTGAAACTTTTGTGCATAGTTGTTTTCTAATATACGCGTAAAACGCCTTAGGTCCGAGATTTACAATGCGGCTTTCATAATCAGTTCTAGATTGCCTAGTTATACTTAAAAGTGCATTATTAAGTGTTCTGTAGTGCTTGTAATCATCTCTGCATCCTGTAAGTACATATTTGTCCCATGCCTTTCGTTTGTCCTGTATTTTTTGTTTTATATTCTTGTCAATCCAAGGTTTCAGCGGTGGTTTGCGCGGTGGCCTCGCGTTCGGTGTATGCTTGTTGGCCACTTCGAGGATGGTTGATTCAAATGTTTCCCATTTGCAGTTAGTTGTATCATGTGTGCTTACTAAATTTAAAAGGTTGCGTTCATATAAGGCCAAGTCTATACTCTCTGTGTCTGATTTAAAGTAGTTTTTCCTGTTCGGTTTTATAATTTTTCCTAGTGTATTATTGTTTTCTATTTGCATTGACAGTAGCAAAAAATCGTGATCGGATTTGCCTACAGGCGGTTGGTGTTCAACAGCAGTAATAAGGTTTTCGTCGTTCGTCATGACCAGATCGATAAGGGAAGACCGGTTGCCTTCTCTGTGTCGAGTGGGTTTTTGGACCAATTGATACAGATTGCTTTGTACGAACATATCCTCAAACATATACTCTCTTCTATTGTCACTATGTTGAATGTTTGCTAATGGCCAGTTTATCTCCCGGTAATTAAAATCCCCAGTAATGATGACGTTGCACGATGTGGACGCAGAGGATATCTCACTTATTAACATTTTTTCTTCGTTTATAAAAGAATCCTCTGGTCGATAGATGCATGCAAATAAAAATTTGTATTTGTTTAAAGTTATGTCTAACCATAGCGTGTCAATAGACCGCAGGGACGAGAAGCTGGTATTTACTTTAGCTAGTATTTGCAATCCACGTACCTCCTGAGCAACGTACACAGCGACGCCTCCGCCTCTTCGGTCAACCCGATCCTTCCTGTATAGATCATAACCCGGAATACTCACTAAGCTATTGGGTATATTCACATTTAACCATGTTTCAGTCACAGCTAGGATTATCGGCCTGGGTTTGCATGTAAGAACACGAGTATGAAATAGGTCAAATTTAGGTTGTAACGAGCCTAAGTTAGTGTATATAATGGTATTGTCTAAAATAGGTAGAATTGTATTGTTGTGTTTGCATGTTGTTATTGTTGGGTGGTTTGGTTTTTTGATAAATTTATTATTTTAGGGCAACCGTTTATGAATTTAATTGTAAGGTCTCCCTCTCCTTCTTTGGTGCGTTCCTCCAATTCTGTGCGTAGCATTTTTAGGTACTCTTGTTGTGAGGGTGTTTGGTCAGACCTGATGTTCTTGCCATTGGAGTGCCTGCCTTTGTTTTTAAGAATCTTCAGTGCATCGTATTTGTTGTTAAATATGATTTTGGTTGGTCTCGGTCTGGGAGAACCGTTACCTGGGCGTCCGAGGCGCACGACCTTGACCCCGGACATATTGACCTCCCCGGTTATAGTGGCCACAATTTTTTCACATTCTCGCACATCATGCTGGTTCCTTTCTTCTGGATGGCTTGAGGAACTTTCCGGTACATTGAAGATAATTACATTTTTGGCCCGTCTTTTCCGCTCAATCAACTCTTGAATGACCTCTTCCCGGCTCGCAATGTCATTGCGCCTTTTCAAATCTGCGACCTGGTTTTGGAGCTGCTCAATTGACTGCAGAATGTTTGGGAGCTCACGCATAGCTTTCTTGCAGTCTGTGCACAAGAATTGTACCACTCTTTGGATTGTTTTTAGCTCAAACACGCGCACCTCTGTTGGTGAGAGTCCTGCACATTCTTGGCAGAGTTTGGTCGAACAAGAGTCACAACTAATGACTATACATTTAGCACCACTTGGTTTACTACACTTGGAACACTTCATTGTTGTTTTTGATATTAATTAAATTATTTTTATTCTATAAACTGATTTAATTGTTATTAGTGCAAGTTGTGGGTAGGATGATACACAGTTTTAACTTTGAGCACAAATTTTCACTGTTTTGGTATTATATTGCTTGGATAACACTAGTGTTAGAATATTTCACTATATTTCACAGAAATTTGCTGGTATTTATCGTAAAAAACACTTATAACTATTTATTTAAACACAAAGCACAGCAGATGCTTGCTATCGCGTACGCGCCGAACTACCCTCCTCCTCTCAATATTCTCGAATATTCTCGGTATGAGAATGAAAACAAACAAGTACGAAAAGTTTGATATTTTTATTTTTCAATATACTCCCCCCCTATGTTCCTACACTTAAAAGATCGATCAATTATTTTTTTTAATCCCTCGTAAAAATATTTTTTATCTTTCGTGTAAAAATGCTCCTCCACTGCCGCCTTCAATGCTTCATCGTCAGAAAATTTATTTCCACGCAGATCCTTTTTAAGATTGGGGAGCAAAAAGAAGTCGCTGGGGGCTAAGTCCGGACTATACGGTGGGTGAGTAACAGTTTTAAACCCACATTCAACAATAGCTGCCTTGGCAATATGAGCAGTATGGACGGGGGCGTTGTCATGCAGAAGCAGAATACCTTTGGTTAACTTTCCTCGCCTCTTTTCTTTAATTACATCCTTTAATTGACGTAGAATGTTAGCGTAGTACTGTCCTGTGATATTTACACCTTTTTCTTTATAATCGATTAGTAATACTCCTTCACAATCCCAAAATATCGTGGCCATGACCTTGCCAGCTGAAGGGATGACCTTGAACTTCTTGGGATGAGCTGAACCCTTAATGTGCCACTGCATGGACTCTTGTTTACTCTCTGGGTCATAATGATGAACCCAGGTTTCATCTCCAGTAACTATTCTTTGCAGCACCTCATCAGGATTTTCACCGCACAGGTCAATAAAATCGGAACAACAAGCTACACGCATGTCTTTTTGAAGCCGAGTCAGCATTCGCGGAACCCATCTTGCACTTACTTTTGACATATTAAGATGGTCATGTATAATATCATGTACGGTACCAATAGAGATATTGGTTACTTGTGCTATAAATTTTACCTTCACTCGACCATCTTCCAATATAAGTTTTTCCACTTTATCAATATTTTCTTGTGAAGTAGCTACTACAGGCCGGCCAGGTCTAGGGTCATCTTCAATACTCTCCCTTCCGCGTTTAAACTCGCTTGACCACTTTTGAATGGTAGATAAAGAAGGAGCAGACTCACGGTAAACACAATCCATTTCCTCTTTTATGGTTTTTTGATTTTTACCCTGTTTTGTCAAGAATTTTATCACGCATCGATGTTCTAATTTAGTTAACATTGTCAATTCGCACGTGATGTTCATGTTTGTTCAGCAATTGCAGAAAAACAAAAGACTATCTCGGTTCGAATTATACTTTTTTTTAATGTCAATGAATAAACCTTAGCGGCCAGTAACGAAAGAAATTTTAGAACAGGTCGTAAGATATCAATACCGAGAATATTTTGAACGCCCCTCGTACTAGTAACTTGACGAAATCTTCTTTCGCTTGCAGGACGGGTACGTGTACGTCTTTGTCGATTCTAGCGTTCAGCACGACGATTCCGTTCTTGTCAAGTTGTACAGCTATCTTGTGTAGAGGAGATTTCTTCGGTAGTGGCCGCCCAGTTTCCAGTAACTTAATCTCTTCTGGAAATGAAGCGTGCTGACTCCGTCGAATTAGCAATATCTCTGCTAAATTTAACTTCCCCTTATTCACCTCTGTGTCTGCTTTCCTTGATAGCAATGAGGCTTTAAATACCTCGGCGGCAACCAGAATCCTAGCGGTGGCGCGGACTAGTCTTACGAACTTCGAAAACCTAGCTACCTCTGGTAGGTACTCAAATTTATCCTTTACTGCGCCTACCGCGCACACGAGTTTACTAGCGCGTTCCTCGCCCGTATCGGCGACGGGCGCGGGCGTTGTTTCTGACGGCCAATACTCTTCGGGTTTACGTATAAACTCGGGCCCTACAAACCACCGGTGGTTCGCTCCGAATTGGGCCGGTATACCGCGTGTCGCGTCGTCGGCCACGTTAACCGTGCTCGGTACCCAGCGCCAGTTGGCGGGGGTAGTGGAGTGTTCGATCTCTGCTAACCTGTGCGCAACGAACGTCTTATATCTCCGCGGGTCTGCACGTATCCATGAGAGTGCGGTTTTGGAGTCCGACCAAAAATACCTATCCTTTATCGTGTAGTCTGACTCTTTTACTATTGAATCCGCTAACCTGGTAGCTAACACGCAGCTCTGTAGCTCCATACGGGGTATGCTGACCACTTTGAGTGGCGACACGCGGGCCTTAGCCGCTACTAATGCCGACGTCCTAGTCCCCTCGGGAGTTATGCTAACTAGGTATACTGCCGCGGCGTATATCTTTTCACTTGCGTCACAAAAGATATGCATGTACGCTTCGCGGTTGAATGCGGGCACGTGACGCGGGATCTCTAAGTCCCTTAGCTGCTGTACGTTATCTATGAACGATCGCCATGCGGGTGCGAGCGAGACGGGTATAGGCGAGTCCCAATCGATTCCCGTTCTCCATATCTCCTGCATTAGTGCCTTACCTAATACCGATATGGGACTTACGTAACCGATCGGATCGAATATTGACATCGCGCTACTCGTGACCTGCCGTTTTGTAGGTAATTTCTGACCGTTAAGTACGTCTTCGGGCGTATTACGAAAGTTTACGTTGAAACCTAAGGTGTCACGCTTGTGATTCCACTTCAAACCTAAGGTACGTTCGCTCTCGTTCGCGCCTAACAGCGACGTTTCCTCTTTACTTTTAACTACGTCAGCTATTACCGCAGGATGGTTCGATGCGAACCCGCGAAGCTCGAATGACGCGCGCATGTTTAACTCGTAAACCTCGTTTACTACGCGTCTGGCTTCCTCCTCCGACGTATCGAGTGCGATCAACATGTCGTCCATGTACGTATTCTTTATCGTTTTTTCAGCTGCGATCGGAAATTCCTTACTATGCGTTTTTGCGTTTTCGTTTTTGACGTATAACGCGGTTGTCGGCGACGCTGCCGATCCGAATATAAGCCGCTTCATTCTGTATTCTTGCGGTGGAGAGGTGCGGTCCTCCCCCCGCCAAACGAAACGTAACGCATCGCGATCTTGCTCAATTATTTCGATCTGTAAAAACATTTCTTTGACGTCGGCTATCACGGCGATTTTACCTTCGCGAAAGCGCACTAATACGCCAAAAAGTGACTCTAACAGATCGGGGCCGGCCAACAGCGCGCTATTTAGCGAACGTCCGTAAGCTGTGGCGGCCGCGTCCCACACTAATCTCATTTTGTTGCGTTGCGGGTGAAAAGTGGGGAAATGCGCTAGATACCACGTCCGGGGTGCATCGGGGGGCGGTGGCGAGTCCATTTTCTCCGCGTAACCTTTGTCGAGCAAATTGCTCATATGCTTCGCATATTCGGCTTTAAGTGTCGCATCGCGGTCTAGTTTCCGTTCTAGACTGTATAGCCGTTTTAATGCTTGCGCTCGGTTATCGGGGAGTTTCTCGTCATCTGTCCGCCATAGTAAGCCCGATCGATACCTTTGCTCCCCCGGTATCTTCTCGCATGTGGCTTTCAATAAGTCTAGCGCGCGTTGGTCGGGGTCGGCCCGAGGTAACTTTTGCGAAACGCCTAATGACTCGATATCAAAATGCCGTTTCATAAGTTCCAAGGCCTCGTCCTCCGCGGTTTTAGGCCGTGCGTGACCTACGAAATGAACTGTGGCGCGCCGTGTGCGATCGGGGCCATGCAATACCCAGCCCAGCCGCGTTAGGCTCGCTACAGGAAGGTTAGGCGGGCCGTCTAAAATTTGCCGAGTAACGATGAGATGCCAGTTATCTTGACCTATGACGATAGTAGGTACTGCGGGCGGGTAACTTAATTCGTCCGCGATTTTCGATAAGTGATCGCACTTATCTACTACGTCTCGCGGTACGCCCTGCGCGCCTAAACCTACATCGCAAACTGTGAACGTCTCCATCATTTCCATATGTCGGCTACAAAAACCCCGTATGGCGACTCGTAATGAATACGAATCTGGGTCCCGTACTACGCCGCCTATACCTTCTATTTCTAAAGTTTCACCGCGTACGCGAGGCGCGATTTTGTCCGCAGTTTCGTGTAGCATCAAAGTCATTGCCGCGCCTTCGTCTAATAGCGCGAGAGTTTGGACGGTACCTAACGGTCCCGACACCTCTACAGGCATGATTTTGAGGTGGGCCAGAATACTTTTTAATGCCTAATCCGAGCATACAAATTTCGATAAAAAATAAAAATAAATTATTACATTTCTTTGTTTTTTTTAGGTAAATATAGATTAGTTATAGTTCGATTTATAATATACATACCTCTGCAGCGATAGTTTTAATGAGTTTATCATATTTCTGGCAACTAATATATCAAGGTGTCAAGAAATTAAACAACAGCGTTACTTTTTTACAAAATTAACTTTTTTAATTAAAATTGCACAATCAGACTTTTCAATATGTCAGTTTTAAACCGTAACGCTTACATTTAACTCTTAGTAAGTAAAATCACAGAAATAATCAGTTTCATGGAGTATTCTTAATAATTAAGATTACTGCGTTACCAAAGTGTCATTTTAAAACTTAAACTTTCCTATTAATAACAAAAAACAACTTATATTTAATACCACCTAATGGCATAACCTTCCACTTTTGATCAATAATACGTACGTAAGAGGTTCAGGCATTTGAGATCACTAGAAGCCCATGTATTACTGAAATTACTACAATAATCAAAGGGACACAAAAGTAACGCAGTAGTAAGCTTAGTAACACAGTAGTATTTTCTTACATACTATACTTTGTACTTTCTATAGAGATCTGTTATAATGATTAAAACAAAATAAAATGTTACTTCTTATGACGTGATATAGTATCAAGTAATTTCAAAAACAACAAACTTAGCAAATTTAATACAAATAACTCAGTCTTACTTTTCATATACGTTAATTGCTTCATCGTAATGAAAATATACCCTTTTACCTTTTACGATAACTTTAGGGTTAGGAACAATTTCCAAGATGTTATCGTAAGGCTCGTAAGAAATATCAGTCTCCACTGCTTTGAATCTTTTGCCAGTTTTATCTATCATCTTGTAAAACATAATTTTTACGTCTCCTTCTTCATCGACTTCACTTTTAGCAACGCCGAGGTAAGTGTAGTGTTTGTCTTTGACAGAAGACACTTTTATTAAAACATGGACACCGTCAGATATTTTTGAAGGATGAACATTTTCCTTTTCAATTAGCTGCATTTCGCTTATATTAGAAACCGATGGTTGGCTAAAGCTTGCTAAAGGTTCGTCGTCAGAGTTGGAAGATGAGGAATAAACCGTATTATAATATGATCTTCTAGGTACGGCAACGACATTAGAAATGTCATCTAGGACTGATTCCTCATCCAATTCAAACGAAAGAATATCTTCTCTAAGTGTATCAATGACAGGAACAGGAACAGGCTGATATGTTTTTGGATTCATGCAACGGCAAAAACCCCTTTCGCAAAAGCAACTGAGGTCTCTGTATTGAAGTTCTCTGGGAGTGTCAGTAAAAACTTGATGTACTTGCATAGTACCCTGGAGTGGCACTAGGTTTTTAGGTAGTGCTTTTTCAACGATTTGAATGTCGCTTTCAGTCAGTAAGTACATTCGAACCTTGCTCAAATCCTTCAAAGTGTAATAAAAAGCTTCTGCATCAGAAATATCGGAACCAGCAGCTACTTTTTCATCTGCGGTGCGTTTGAGGTAGCCACCAACGCCATCAGCAGCCCCTTTTCCATGACCAGCTTCAAAGAAATTCCATGTAACGCGGATGAAATTGTATTCGCTGAATAGTCTGTGACTTATGAAATAAAAATTTTGCTTCTGCCGGTATTGAGTAGCTGGTCCATCGGAGAAAAAGTGAACTGTAGTTATATGACGGTTGTTGTGTTGTATTTCGCGAATAATTGGATGTAGGTGTGCCCAAATGGAGGCAGGGTTATGGGAATTATTCGCAGAAATGGTACAAAATGAATTTACAGTTGGCTTGTTATGTCCTTCAGGTTTTGTGTACATAACTCCTGTATGTAAAGTTACTTGCTTTCTTGATCCGCCAAAATGGTGGGACTGCACCTCTTCAAAATGCTTACAGTTATAGTTTTCGCTAAAGTCGACATGCAGAACGACTTCGTTATTATTCAAATTATCTATAGCATTTCGATAACTCTTGTACTGTACTTTAATGTTGTAAATATGTTTCTTTAATTGTATCAAAGTTTGCTTTAAGTTTCCAATCAATTCTTCAACTGTTCCTTCAGCTATTTCCTTTACGTTTTTAGTAACTTTTACTTTTTTGCCTGATTTTTCAATCATTTCCGATTTCCTTATCCAATGAGCCCATTTCACTAATCCGAGATTACCTGTTGTTTCCCTAAAAAGTATTTCTTTTGTCTTACAATCTTTACAATTGCCAGTCATACAAGCTTTGTTATATGTCGAGCATACTGTGCTAGCGATAAGTTCGTTCATGTTTGAGGTGGCAAGGACTCTTGTTTTGTAAAGAGCATCTATAATATACTGCGCATTTGTATGTGTCTTGCATAGGCAAGTCTCTCTTCCAGCAACTGAAGGCGGTTTTACGTAAAAAGGCCTATTTTTTATGAAATATGAATAAGAACATCTCAGTTCTGGGTTTTCTTTTTTGAATGAACGAAATAGGCCTTTCATCGTGTCCAGTAAATGGCGCTTCTGCATTTTTTTTTTTTAAAGGTGACAGTTTCCCGTTTACCCGCCGTAGCTCTAGAAACATCATCACGGTCAAAAAAGCTTTTAATATTATCAACCAGAAGCGTTTTCCCTAAAGGATTATTCTGTCGTTTCATCACTTTCATCTGATCAATGCCCAAAGTCTCGCGTATAATACTAATCTTCATTTTAGACTTGGCTATGCCTTCTCCTTGGAAAATTCGTTTTAAGGCTTTCTTCTCTCTCACTGACTTCAAACTTTTGTAATGGTCTTTGATTGCATTAGATAACGTTGAATACTTGTTTTGGTTAAGCTTATTTACTTTTTTCGTGTCTTTGATTGTGGTTTTAGCTCGTTGGTATCTCTTTTTGTATTTATCGCACAGCCGTTTCATTTTTTCGAGTTCTTCCTGAATTTTCAGATTTTTTCTGTAAACTGTGGAGCGATCTCTTCGTATTTGTCTTCGGCCTCTAGATCTCGGTGAAACTGGAGTTCCTGACCGTGGGCTGGACGTCGGTGTAATGTTCATAATTTGTTGAGCACACTTTTGACGTTCTCGTCGTTTCTTGTTCGCAGTCTTCCATTTACGCTTGATATTTCTGTGTTCA
Organism: Cydia amplana; assembly: GCF_948474715.1. NCBI lineage: Eukaryota > Metazoa > Arthropoda > Insecta > Lepidoptera > Tortricidae > Cydia > Cydia amplana. The sequence continues at coordinate 6,753,653 of NC_086083.1, read as the reverse complement.
CGCTCTGTCATATCTTTTACAAGTTTTTTATTTGCGTGGTACCTTTCAAGATGTTTTTTTTTGGCTTCAGAATTTTTTATAGGGTCCAACTTTAATTTAAGCCTATAACGACGTTGCTTTTCTGCGTTCGTTAACGCCATTTAGTGCAGAAGCTTCCTTCTGTGAAGAAAGAAAGAGTATTTTTGAATTTCGGTCTTAATAACATATTTCTAACATTAAAAATAATAAAAAACGCAACTGCGTTACCTTTACAACAACTGCGTTACTTTTTTCTAGTAACGCAGTGTAGCAGTTACGCAGTTGTAAATATTTGACTTCGTTGTAAATATTCACTAAAAAGAATAATAAAATGCAAATATTCTAACACTGACAGAAACAAAACATGACTAACTGCGTATTAAAATAACAATAATGTAAATATCGTCAGTACGTACCTTTCGACAGCGGTAACTCAGCGGCCACGCAATAAACACACGCACCTCTCTCAACGACTGTGACGCGACTGATCCGGCTAGCGGTCTCCCCCCGCGCAGTTGCTATCATTCGTTCTAATAGTTACAATAAGTCGAACCAAATGAAGTGAAATAAAATGTAACACACTCACTTTAAAGTTTATTTTCATATAGCAACGCAAGGTAGTTACGATTTTGTTCTTTGTTGGGGACACAGACTAAATATTTTTTTATTCTATGAAATATTTAATGTAAAAAATATCTATTGGCGTTGTAATAAGGTTCAAATGTTACATTTTCATAGGGACATTTAAGATTCAACGCCACCTAGGAAATATTGGGAGAAATAGCTAAGTACATCTTGACACAGTGCTCAAGGACAGCAATATTTTGTACTAAGAACGACTGCGTTACCAAAAATTACAGCGTTGTTACCGCAATTTTAGGATAAATAACGTATTTTTCCGGTCAAATCTTGTTTTCTGCGTTAGAAAATAATGTTATATTTCGATATAAGTATACTTTTTGCGCAATTTTGTACTGATATCCCATAAAATTAATTATTCTTTCGGAGGGACCAGTTTTTAGGCATCAAAAAGTATTTTGGCCCAGGTACGTCTGCGGAAGTCTTAACGTTGAGTACTGATGCCGCCGGAGTAGGTACTATTACCGTTCGCGGGCGCGGCCGCGTTCAATCCGTGTAATAGTTTATTATGTCCGGCTTCGCACTGACTCATGCCGCACGCGACATATTTGCACTTAAACGGCTTACGGTGATTCGCGTCTAAACATCTAAAGCACAATTTAGCACCCTTCACTAAGTCCCAACGCTCAGATATCGTCGCAGCTAGAAATTTAGAACACTCACTAACTTTGTGCTCTTTGCCGCTTTTACATATGACACACGTAGCGTGCGAGACAGAGACGGACGATATCTGCCTTTTGGGCTTAGCTCCGGTTGACGCGGGCTTTTTTTTCAAATTACCATCGCGGTGCTTGACTTGAGCTACAGTCGGTTTACTATTGCGCGATCTACTTCCCGTATCACGTGCGTATGTTTCGTGGGAATCTGATTCATCCGAATCCGAACTATAATCGCGGTGGAACGCGGGGGCGCGAGACCCAGAGAGAGCTTGGCTCGATCGTCTCGGTTCGTGCTCAAAAGACACCGTGTTCACCGTATTCCGCAATCTATTAGACGGCCTATGTCGGTTGACGCGCTTGGCTGCAGTGCTAATTTCGTTAAGAAACTCGGATATCGCAACTAACCCGGGTGATTCTACGTTAGACTGCCTATACTTTGCCCATTCGTAGCGCACTATCAGATTCAATTTGTCCACTATTTTGTTCACGAGTTCAGGCGCGTGTAAATACTGCTCTTGATGCAACGATCGAATGGTGGCGACGGCGTTCGCGATATGCGCGGCGAATGACGCTATGTTCAAATTGTCTTCGGATAAACGCGGCATGCGTTTTATATTATTAATAACCTTGGTAACCGAAAATGACATTTAATACAGAATTTAATTTCTCGAACATTATTTTAAGTGTTAAGTTAAATTAGATATGCATGCATTATAATTGGTATACTCACTAGAATAAAATACATATATATAAGTAGGAAATTGGGTACCTCATAAGTACTAACATTATGCGCCCTACCCGGGTGTCATGTACTGACTACATTCTACTAACATCTTCTGTAATGCACATGACTTTAATGTTAAATAAATGAAATGAAATAAATGAAATTATGAAGTTCCGTAAGCACAATTTCCTCGGGGTCGCCGAATTGCCGTTCTAGCGCTTCCATTATCTCGTACGGGTCCTGAACTGTGTACATAATCGATTTTACGGCCGTCCGAGCCTCGCCCTTAAGCGCGCGCCTAATACGACTGACGTTATTGACGGCACTAAACATGGGGGACGTGTCCTCGAACTCTGCCCTAAATGATATCCATTCTGTGATATCTCCGCTGAAGGCGGGTAACTCGGCCGGTTTGTGGTAGATAGGTGCGTAATTATTATGTGGCACTTCATAAAATCGCGGTTGCGGTCTGCTAGCCCGGTCGGCGGCGGCGCGCGGCGCGGCGGTCTGTTTCGGTAACGGGATTTTACTATCATTCGCGATCTCGTGCTGTGACTTCGGCTGTCGTTCTACCCAATTCCTAGTTCGTTCTTCGACTTCAGTCGCGATACTGCTGCCGTCAGATTGCGCCTTTACTTGGGCAATCTGCAGCCTCAATTTTGCAGTATCGGACTCTGTCTTAGCAACGACTAGAGCGGCTTTATGAACCTCGAGCTGAGCCATTAGCACGGCTATTTCACTATCGCGGTCCCTATGTACCGATTCGCGATCCCTATTTGATGCGCGATCAGACGGCGCCCGCGGCGGCGGCGCGACAGCGGTTTCATTACGTACTAGCGTATTCGACCTACTGCGAACTACTACCGTATCATCAAACACTTCCGAGTGTACCGACTCATTATCACCACTAGTTTTCTGGTTGCCACTGGTGCCTTTGCTCCACGTATTCGTCTCGCCGGACGTCGTCTTGCCCGATGAGGGGGTAGGGGTGTCCGCGTTGGGCGCGGGGGCAGGCAGGCCCTTCCTGCGCGAGCGAAGGCTACGTGCTTCCTTTTCCGACATCTTCACTGGAAACACTTTACACTTACACTTGACACACGCGGGGGGTCCCTAACTATATACAGATTTACCTACCTAACGCCTATGCTCTGACGTTACCGAGCGCAACGTCAGTGCCCCTAAGCGTGGATCCCTCGGTGCACTGAATCTCCCGCAATGGCTAAGTGCAATGCCTAGAGCGTTCGAAAGCAGTGTGTTGGTATCACCATGTGACACATGCAACTAAAGTTGCCAGGACACGTGAGTGGAGGAGAACCTACAACACAACACGGTCCGACCGGCAAGCCGGTAATGGTGGGGTATGGGAAGGTTATTGGGGTAGGGTCTAAGCCGAAGCGAACTTCTAGGCTCAGCGCGTACTTGTTTCTTTTTTCCAGTCTGAGTGTTACTTGAAACTCAGCGCGTACTTGTTTCTTTCTTGATCTGGCAGCGAAGGACCAAATTGTGGAGCGTAGACTGTAGTTTTGAAGTTGAATTAAAGTTCTGCGAGAAGAGAAGAAACAGCACTCAGGAACGCGCCAGCCTATTATATATATATACCTTATAAGATATGTGCGGGTTGCGGGTTGGCGGTGATGTTAAAACGTCCGGAGAGTAGTAGCAAAAGGTGTTTATTGTATTACAATGTTCAATGTTAGAGTTCAAAATGTTAAATAAGTTAAGTCTAAAATGTTATAATGTTAGTAAAAATAGTGAATGTTAATTTCGAATGCACCCGGTCGCGATGGTCCCGAAAAGTACACTAAAAGTAGTTTTACTGTAAATTATTGAGTAATGCATCTTTTGCTGACTAGACGCACGCGCCGCACGAGGCTTGAAACGTGTTAAGGTGCATTGCACCGAACATCTTGACGGGGGCAAACGATGAGATGGGATGAGTTGCTAAGATATTTAAGTGATACAAGGATGATCAACAATGTTTCTAAATCTAAGTAATTATTTTCTAAACGATGTTTGTCGGAACACTGGCGAGCAACTTCTGTCCACTTGCTTCAATTCAATGTTTTCAAGTTTATCACACTTTTCCACTTTTTTCACATTTGCACTGCACTTATCACTATCACTGACGCTGCAATGACGTGCCAGCCCGCGGCGTCCGCGAGGGCTGCGCGTGCGCGGAGCGGGGGACGGCTCCTGTGCCTGGCCCTGCCCGGCGACACGTACCGGATCAGCTGCTCCTTGTGGTTCCGTAATTATCGATGGTGGTGCTACTTTGACCTTCCACTGGCAGCGCGTCTTTCGACTCGCATAAATAATTATCCCGATGATCACTACACCCCATAGGCAATATATAGCGGTATAGTGATGTATGTTATTTGAGGAGTAGTTGTCCAGAAGAGGTTGATTCTGTTTCATAGTGTTTATTTTGTCTCCTAAGTCCTTTAATTCTTTCTCATTGTATGGGCTATCGCTAGTGCTATTTTCGTAGTCGGATAATGTTATGTTTATAATGTGGTTTATAGGGTCTATTTCCGGTATTAGTATGTTTAGTTTCACATTAACTTTGCTTTGCATATTTTGATGCGTGTGAATAGTAAAGTTATCAGTTTTCACAACGCAATCCTCGTCTACGTTAATAATGTTCGTCTGGGATACCGTCTGAGACGTAACTTGACTCTTGCATAGCGTGCGCAAATGACACGCGTCACAACAGAAGTAAAGGTACTGGTTCAGTTTCGATAGACTTATCCATTTGTTTTGACAAGCAGCTGTGTTTACTTTGCATTGATAATTTTCATTTTTAATGCAGAGGTCTTTGTCGGAATTCATTTTGAAAACTGGAGTTTTGAGGTAGCACATATATGTTGTGACGTCTCGAGTAATGCATTGCTCTATTTCCTTATCCGTTATAGGCAAATAGGCATCCTTTCGTAAATTGATAGCTATGTATTTTTCTATAGGGATGATCGATATCATGTTTCTTCCTGTACTGTATTGTATGGGTATAATGTTGTATAAGTCATAACTAACTCGGCTCACAAGTGGAATACGGATCTCTATAATCATGTATTGGTCAGTTATCTTGGCTTTAATAGTTAATAGGTGATAAATGTTTTGCAAATTGGTTTGAATGTTATCTATAGGTAGCGATAAGTCGCTTACTAGTTGTCCGGATATTATGTTTAGTTCTCGTTGAAATTGTTTAGGGTCGATAATGTGTATGTTCATTTTTCCGTTATATATGTTTGTAAGAGTGTCTAGTAAATTATCCTGAATAACTCTTAAGTGATTTAGTAGGTTATTAGCGGCCATCGCTATCATGTTGAATTGCGCCATGCACTCTGCGGCGCTTACTTCTTTTTGCAATGCGGAAGTCCCTTGGTCTAAGCTAATCAAATGAGCGTGTATCAATTTATGTTGTTTTTCTATGGTATCTTTGTTTCTTAATAACACATTGTATTCGGCCTCCATTATTGATGTCTGGTTTTTCCAAAGGTTGACGAGGTGCTTCTCGTTGTTTTTGATTAGTCCAATGTCCTTTTGATATTGCTCTGCAAATCTATCATCCAGAACTCCAAACAGGGTATTTGCGAGATTTCCGACTCCGTTAACTAGGCCACGCCGTCTCCGGGGTTTCAACTGTTGACTCGATAAAATGCGGTTGTAGTGTTGTAATTCGTCATAAGAGTGACGTAGTTGCAATATAACGATACCACAGTGTGTTAATGTTTTGACTTGTTTACAAATGTTTTCTAGTTGAGTGTTATACTTTTTATAGGCCGTGATTCCTTCCCAATATGGGTTGAGGTCCTGGTACGCTACTAGCTTCCATTCATCTTTCACGAGTAGCATGTTTCCAATGTTATCGAAGTATAGACTTTGAGTTTTATTTACGTGAGTTACTTGAACGCAGCTTCCCAATGTTAACAATGACATGAGGTACATTAATGTCATAAATATTGTGGTTGCACATCCGAGCTTCTTGTTAGGTTTCTGTTTGTTCGTTTGTTGTTTAGGCTTGGATTCTTGTTTATCTTGCTGTTCGGTGTCCTTTGGTATTGGTAAGAGTGATAGTTTTATTACTGGGCGCTTTCGGAGTCCATTCTTTGTTTTCAGAGTAACAACTCGAACATACCCGTCTGGTCCGGCGTGAGTGTTTACGACCCTTCCGAGGGCCCACTTTCCTGCGGGTAGGTTGTCGTCGTGTATTACTACCATGTCATCTATTTCAAGATTCTTCTGAGGTGTGTTCCACTTCGGTCTGGCGGACAGTTGACTTAAATATTCGAATTTCCATTTTTTCCAAATATCTTTAACTATTTTTTGTGTTAGGTGCCATCTCGTTCTAGCGTCCTCTTCTGTTTCTATTACCGTGAGACCTGCTCGGCCTGTTAGGAAGTGTGCTGGAGTGAGAAAGTCAAGGTCCTCGATATCTTCAGTTAGTGGGCATAACGGCCTTGAATTCAAACAAGCCTCCAGTTGCGCTAAAATCGTAGAATATTCTTCGTACGTAAGTTTCTGTTCTCCTATTACTCTCTTTAAGTGGTGTTTAAGACTTCGCACTGCCCTCTCCCAGAGGCCACCTGCGCTGGGCCACGACGGGGCATTGAAATGCCATTCAATCTCCATTTCTGTAACTTCCGAAAGAAAGCTGTTGTTAAAAATGTTCCGTAAGTATTGCCATTGTTCTTGTAGAATGTTGTTAGAACCCACAAAATTTGTTCCGTTGTCAGAATACATGTGACGAGGAGTTCCTTTTCTGGCCGCCATTCTTCGTAAAGCAGCTAAGAATGCTGAGCTCGTTAGCTCAGTCACCAGTTCCAAATGAACAGCCTTGGTAACCATACACACGAAAATCGCAATGTATCCCTTCAATGTTTTTATGCCACGACCTTTGCTCGCCTTTATATCCACTGCTCCCGTATAATCCACCCCCGTATGATAAAAGGGTTTGGCGGGGTTGCACCTGGCTGCGGGTAAATCTCCCATGAGTTGAACTTGTTTCTTTCCCTCTTGTTTCCGGCACGTTACGCATTTGAGTAGCTCTCTTTTCACCGTGTTCATTCCTCCCATCACCCAATATTGTTCTTTAAGCTTAGCCATAGTGAGTCGGGCACCACCATGGAATGTTAGGAGATGTGCTTGTTCTATTAGCAATGTTGTCAATCGTGAATGTTTTGGGATGATTTTCGGAAATTTCATCTCGTATGGAATGTTAGCTTCGTTAAGTCTTCCTTTTGCCCGTAGAATGTTGTTTTCATCAATGTAAGGGTTTAGTTTCGAAAGATTACTTTTTGTTTCCACTCTGTCATGTTTACGTAAGTATTCTATGTCCGTTCCCATTTCTTCTGTTTGCACATGTTTTATTATTGTCAATTTAGCTTTCTGCAACTCCGGTAACGTGAGATATGTAGGTAAAGTGGCACGAGTCGGTGTCACTGCCCGGAGAATCCATGCGACGATTCTTATTATTTTTGCAATTGAGCTATATTTATTTAATAAGTTGTTTATAATGTTGTCTTGGTTTTCCGACTGCGTCAGACAGAGGAGGGTACTGTTGTTAATGTTTGTTTGGGTTATGTTGTTTGAGCGGGGTTTTTTCTCTTCTTCGTTAGTGGTGTACTGTGGATGTTTTAAGTTATCGAAAGTAGGTTGAAATGTTAAGAGCCAGGATGGAGCTTGCCACCATAAAGTATGGTTTTTTAATTGAGATGCTGTGAGACCCCTGCTTGCTGCATCTGCTGGATTATCTGATGACTTAACGTACTTCCACTGGTCTGCGGGCATTACCTCTTTTATTTGTGTTACTCTGTTAGCCACAAATGGCTTCCAGCGGTTCGAGTCGCCTTGTAACCACCCAAGGACTATTTTTGAGTCAGTCCAGCCAAATGTTATCATTTCATGTTTGTTCAAGGAATGTTTAATCTTTTTCATGAGTCTTGTTAGCAAATGTGCACCACTAAGCTCGAGCCGGGCTAATGTTAATGTTTTCTTATGGGGCACAAGTTTTGTTTTTGCTGCCACCAGTATTACTCTGGATTGTTGCGGTATTCTCGCATATACTACGCAAGCGTATGCTTCTATGGATGAGTCACAGAATCCATGGAGTTCAATGACGTCGTTTTCTTTACACCCTAACCACCGTGTTATTTTGCATTCGTTGAGTTGTTCGATATCCCTTATCGTCTTTGACCATTCTGAGAGGAGTTCGTCAGAAATAGAGTCATCCCATTGAGTTTGTTCTTTCCATGCCTTTTGAAATAATATTTTGAGTTTTACTATGAATGGGGCGATCCAACCTAATGGATCGTACAGTTTGGAAATTTCGGATAAAAGTGTTCTTTTTGTTAGTTTCTCTTTAAGTTCGGGCATTTTACATTTGAATGTGAAGTTATCTTCGGTCGGGCTCCAGCATAAACCCAATGTTTTTGTAATGTCGTCCATCTTAAAGTTGAATACCATTTCTTTTCTACCCTGTTCTCTGTTTATGTACTCTAAGATTTCCTTGTTGTTTGACGACCACTTTCGTAAATTGAACCCTCCGGTTTTTAAAAGATTGTTTAAATCAGAGACTAACTTTTTCCCTTGTTCTAATGAATGTGCTCCATGTAACAGGTCATCCATGTAAAATGCTTCCTCGACTACTTTCGCTGCTTCCGGAAAATGTTCTCGTTCGTCGGCTGCTAGTCTTTTTAACGTCATCATCGCTATAAATGGTGCAGATTTTGTTCCGTATGTTAATGTTGTTAGTTGGTATGTTTGTAATGGTTTTTCAGGACTATCTCGCCAAATAATTTTCTGTAAATGTTGGTCAATCTCATTGACAAGTATTTGACGGTACATTTTCTCAATATCCGCCGTAAATGCGTACCTGTATTGTCTCCACTTTAACAAAAGTACTTGCAAGTCTTGCTGTAAATTGGGGCCTGTATACATCAGGTCATTTAAAGATCTCCCTGTAGATGTTTTGACTGAGGCATTGAACACGACCCTGTGTTTTGTAGTTGCTGACTCAGCACGTTCCACAATATGATGTGGCAAGTATGACTCTAATTCCGAACTTGTGCTTGCTGGTTTCATGTGCCCTAGGTCACTATATTCATCCATAAATTGTTTATAAGCTTCTGTTAACTTTTCTTGTTTTTGTAACTTCCTTTCCATGTTCTTGAACTGGGCGATCGCTCGGGTTCTTGACTCTCCAAGTTCTTCTTGAAATTGAGGTTTCATTGGAATGCGTACTTCATACCTTCCGTCGGGTCTCCTCTTCGTGTTTTCTTGATAATGTTTGATGCATTCCTGATCCTCTTGAGATAAATCTCCTTCTTCTGTAATTTCCTCCACCTCCCAAAATTGTTTGATGTCTTCTAAATTGTTAATTACTACGTTACAGTTGAAGGTACGAGCATTACCACTTATCATCCACCCTAGTTGAGTTTGCTGTAGCAGAGGCTGAGTATAGTCCTCTCCTTTAATCATTCCATCCATAATAATCTGATGGTAGACTTCGGCTCCAAGCAGTAAGTCTATGGGTCGCTTTACGTAGAATTGGGGATCGGCAAGATTTAGGTTCTGTATAACAGACCACGATGGCTTGGGGAATGTTCTGTTAGGTAAATCGTCCATGAGGTCTTTCACAATGAAAACTTCAACATAGAAAGCAAAATCGTTGTAAAGCGAAGCGCCTTCTATAATCCTTTTCCCTTTGTAGCTGTTTTGTTTCTTTCCAACACCATTGAAAATCCCATTAAACTTCTCGCTCTTTAAATCTAATAGTTGTACGGCCTGCTGAGTCATAATCGACATTTGACTCCCTTGATCAATGAATGCTCTAAGTGTTGTATAAGTTCCATCACCAGCCTTAACCTTAATCAGGGCTGTTGCTAACAAAACCTCCGAGTCCTCGTTTGTAGGTAATTGCGAAATGTTTGTTGACTTGTTATTTTCCGTAATGATTCCATGTGCTGATGGTGTAGAAGTCGACGGCCCCGGTGCAGAGGTCGACGGCCCCGGTGCTGACGATAATGTTTTGACACACGCCTCATGTATCAGCGTATTATGTCGGCCAGTGCATTTGTGGCAAGTTTTTGTTGAGTTGCATTTATTGCCGTGGTGTGTAAAAAGACAGTTAATACATAGTGCCAATTTTTTAACTGTCTGATACCGTTTTTCTATAGGTAGTTGTAAAAATTGTCGACAATTGTAGATTCCATGTTGATTGTTACACATGGGACATTGGATGCCTGACACGTGCAATGTTTTACCTATTGTTGAAGCTCCGTAACTTTTATTGACCCCGTTGTTTGTGTAAGTAGAGTTAGGATACTGCCGGTTATTATGTTGTGTTTGAAATGTTCTTCGTTGGTTCGTATCGTAAATACTAGATGTGGCTGATTTTCCATATGTTTTAAGAATGACAGAGTCTTGTTTTCGGCGAGATGTTTCAAGGCTCGTAAACTTGCCTTCCATGAATTCCATGAATTCCTGCAGGACTGGTAGCGCTCGGGGGTTGGTTAACGATTCCACGTAGTCCATATGAGTTTCGGCATCGAGTTTCTGCGATAAGATATGTACTATTATGGGATCCCATGAGCTTATATCGACCCCTAGATTTTTTATCGCGTGTAAACACTCATTCGTCGTATCATGTAGTTTCTTTATCTGAGCTAAACTCTGGTGCTGCATGCTAGGGAGCCCAAATAGTATGCTCATGTGAGAGTTAAATATCAATTTAGTGTTATTGTATCGATTGTTAAGAATGTCCCAGCAAACTACATAATTATCTGAACTTATCTGAAGATGTTGAATTAGACGCTCTGCTTCTCCTTTTACTTTTGACTTCAAAAACTGCATTTTTTGAGCGTTTGATAATGCAGTATTGTTATGGATGGCTTCACAAAATAAGTCTTTGAATGAAACCCAAGTGTTGTAATTTCCATGAAACGTTGGTATATCTAACTTAGGTGTCGATTTTTCACGATGCGCCACTGACCAAATCTTCTTATTTATTTCTTTTTTCAAACTGTTAAATGTTTCCTCATGAGCGTTAAATGACGTTTCGTATTCGATGTTTGTTTCCGTGCCCTCACTCTCTAACTCCCAATGAAGTGTATCTATCGCTGTCCAACGAGCTTGTAAGGACTTGAGCGCGTCTTCTAGCTCCCACTTATCTGTTAGTGCGTCGACCTCTATACTTCTTACTGTTCTTACAAAAGCCTTCATGTTAGCTAACTGTTTCCGATACATTTCGTCATGTTTACTAGATGTTCCCGAATTTGTTTTAAATTGATGGTTGCCTAAATAAGCATCTTGCGTAGGCTCTCGTACTGCTTCACGCTCTTTAGGGATGGCACCTCCCTGAGTTTGATCCCTTTTATCGTCGTTATCTTCTACGGCCCAAGAAGGTGCTCCCGCCGTTAAGTGTCGCACTACCTGAGACGAAGGTTCTGGCGCTATCGCCTGATAACCCGCGCTTAAAACAGAATTAAGCACCGAATAAGTCTGTTTTGCACTTTCATAAGTACGGTTCGCATAGTAGGGATGAGACTGACTCTCGATCATTGCTATCTGTTCATGATTAAATTCAAATTCTCGCCACAAGCTACTCAATTGTTCTAACCGTTTCTTAAAATATTCGGGCTTCGTCTTTCTCTCTGCACTATCTTTCTTAAAGTTAGTAAGCATAGACTCAATGGTGCGCTGAATTTCCTCTTGACGGATCACGCTCGCCATCTTGATGTTTTGTTTGTTAGTAAAATAGGAAAGATCTTACTTGAGAATCTTCTATGTATGTCGTTACTGAACACTCCTGCCTCGGCTCGCTGCTGTTGTTGTTGGCTACGCCTTTCCTTCAGTCACCGCTCACCCACAAAATGTTCACCAGTTCAATCACTTCACTCACTACTTTAAATTAATTTTATAGCGCGCGAAGTCCACGTTCGAAGGACCAATGTGCGGGTTGCGGGTTGGCGGTGATGTTAAAACGTCCGGAGAGTAGTAGCAAAAGGTGTTTATTGTATTACAATGTTCAATGTTAGAGTTCAAAATGTTAAATAAGTTAAGTCTAAAATGTTATAATGTTAGTAAAAATAGTGAATGTTAATTTCGAATGCACCCGGTCGCGATGGTCCCGAAAAGTACACTAAAAGTAGTTTTACTGTAAATTATTGAGTAATGCATCTTTTGCTGACTAGACGCACGCGCCGCACGAGGCTTGAAACGTGTTAAGGTGCATTGCACCGAACAAGATACCTTCGAAGTCCGCTTGCCGTACCTCCAATACCACCATTACCGGGTTAGTATGTTAATAAGAACACATATTTATGGTTAATATGTTACGTGTTAAGGCATATGTTGCCTGTAGTAGTATGTAGTGATGAGTGAGTAAGCTACCACGGCGGGAGGCGCGCCCCACCATAGCCACTTAGGCCACGCCTACTTAAGACGTGGGTGTTACGTGCAGAGTCAGTTTTCCTTTATTCGACCAATAAGCTTACGCTATTACATTTGATTGGGGAATGGGTAAAATATATTTATTAGGAACATAATTGACTTAAATCTAGGCATATAACACAAATAATATTATTAATAACACAATATAAGTTAAAAATACACATGAAAGTAAAGGGTACATAAAACATAATAAAAACGCTTAAAACTAACATGCTTAATTTTAATGAGCTATACACGACACATACTATTAAATACTGTTTCATTAAGTACAAAGATAATGTAATAAAGAGGATACAATGGTAATAATGTAAAGGATGTAATGGTTTTATTTTCAATTTTCTACTTGTAACTGTTGTATGTTTATTATTTATTTGATTAAAACAATGAGAAAAAGCTATTTCAGCATGAAAAAATAAGTTTTTTATTTTTTATTAAATAAGTGCACACGGTAGAAAAGTTCACGTTATGTCAAAATATCATTAATAATTGGTACTTAAATCATCTGCAAGGATATTACGGTATACCTTTAATTTTTGAAAAAAAAATCCGTTTTACTCGTACGCTCCATACATTTGCTTAGAACAAAAATTCACTACGCGTAAGTTATTGGTTCGATCAAACTCAAATTAATTTTTTGTAGTCAAAATAACGAGTATAACCGTATTAAAATAAAAAAATAAGATAATAAAAATAAAAAAATATATCGATTTTTAAAAAAAAAAGTGCACCCCGTAGGAAAATTCTAATTATGTGGAAAAATCAAGAATAATTGGTTTTAAAATCATCTGTCAGGATATTACGGTTAACTTTTTATTTTCGGAGAAAACTCGTTTTTTCTGATACGCGCCATACAAAGATTTTGAAAAAAATTTATAATTAATTATTTTTCCAACCAAATTAGCTAAGATTAATTTTGGGACATAATAAAACCTAACAAAAGCTATTCCAATAAAAAAAAGTTCAAATTTAAGACTTCGGTTTCTATTTCTATGGAGGCCGATTTTCAGCCCACCGTGCGGCAGCTTTCACGATACCTTACGGCTGGTCTGGAATACTCTGGATTGTTTCCGGTCCGCTGGAGATGGACAGCTTCCTGGAAGGTTGACTGGTTTCTTCTGGGGCAGGTCCTCTTGGTTTTTCTTAATAAATTTATTTGTTCGGCTACCCGTTGAAACGTAGAAACGTACGTAGTCCGGCACGGTACGGTCGCGATATTTGATCAGCCTCTGAACGTGTCAGGAAAACGACGGGTATCCTGTCCTCAGCGCCAATTAAGATAACGACAAGGATTTAGTTTAAAAAAATATATTTATTCAAACTAGCAGAGTGACAACCTAGTTAACAATCAAGATTATTCTAACTTAAAATTCATTAATAGCTAGTATTTATACTTAAATAATGCAATTCAGCATTGACGTGTGTTCTAGTTAGGCAATGCTGAATCTTCTGTTTAATTATTGCTGACAAAGGATATATCAGGGGTGCTGGCACCCTTAACTCGCACGCCCAGGCTGCCTCGCACGTACTCGTTGCGGACTTTGTCGAGCCTGGTAACGCCGCACATCCACCTGATAGTTTTATATATCAAACCTTTCAGTTTGACGGGCATTCTTTTGTCACAGGTGACACCAGTTTCCCAAGTTTACCGCGACGCCAAAATAATGTAATGCCTACAAAAGAGGCTGTTGCCTTTTATCAAGAAGCACACCGACCACACACCGAGTCTTACGAGGCGCCGAGCGCGCCTTCTTTTTTGACACCAGACTGAACTCCTCCTCATCCACACTGGCACCAGGGAGCTTCTCTTTGGGAGCCGCTCGCTCTACAGGTACCTTCAAAGGTACACTAACCCGGTTCGATGCGACTTTCGAAACGGCGACGACATCCGCGTAAACACGATGACGTGCTTAACTCTATAGAGACAAATATAAGGGTTCTGCAATCTCTAGGAGAGGATATCAATAATAACGCATTTAGGACAACGCTCCTATGTACATTTCCAGAGATTATTTTTCAACTAAATGTCTCTATAAAGGAAGGAGATGATGTTTCCACAATCCGGGAGACACTTCACAAAATAGTAACTTCCTTAGAATTATCGACCAAACAATCGAAGGATAAAACTGCAGATATTCAATGCTCTACTGAAGTCCTAAACACATACACTGAAACAAAGCCAAGTAATAAATTTGAGTATAAGATAGGACAAAATATAAAAAAGAGGAAAAGTAGAGATGAAAATCTCTATGGTAATAAAGAAAAGAAAAGGAGACGCCCTTGCATCTTCTGTGAAGGTGCTCACTTACATAATGAATGTAAAGTAGTAAGATCCTATGATAACAGGATAAAGAAACTAGGTAGGTAACAAGTGTTACAAATGTTTCTTAGAAAGACAAGTAAATCATGTCCTAAAAAAGTGAGATGTTGGACATGCTCGGGGCCACATCCGACTGCCTTATGTCAAAGATCAGGTATGTGTCAAAAATATTCTAATCCGCTAAGAACATTATCGTGCCAGATTGTTAACAAAAGGTCATTTTTACAGACGGCAACGGCAAAGATCCTGATCAAAAGTAAACAAGTATAGCAGGATTCTCCTTAACAGTTATACAGGATGTCCCAGAAATCGACGTCAAGCCTTAAACGGATGATAGACCAAGTCATAACAGTTATCATAAAAATACAAAAAAAATCCAACTCATGTTCTTTAAAAATTATGGTCACTTTAAAAATTCGCTAAAAAATCCACACCCTGTAATGGTTCTTTAACTCTTGTTACTACAAATTCCATAATTAATTCTATTTTTTTTTATTATTACATATGTAATCTTGAATAATGCTTCTGTAGATTTTTGCCTAAAATTTAAAGCCAACTGCTATTACTTGGAAGAAAATTACACTTTTTCAAAACCAAATTATTTAAATTTACTGTTTCGCCCAACTAGACGTGTGCGCCGCGCCGGCGCGCCGCCGCCGCCGGCCTTTTTTGCCACGCCACCGCCGCCGATAAATGATCGGCGTGAAATCGGCGTGAACTTGAGTGTTGTTAATTAGTGACAGATAACCATACGCTCAGTCATACATGTCAAAACTTGTTAGATTCCTCCCATTGCAAGACTTATGGAACAGCCTACGTATTTTGATTAAATCTCTGGCAGCTAAAAAGGTCCAATTATTCTGCCATTTAGTATCCCGGTCCACATGTTTACTTTAAATCGATACTGTGACTTCTGATCTTGCCTCATCAAATTTGGATTTTCTACATGCCACTCGTGCAAATTCATGTAGCCATCTTTTTTAAATGTTGACTCATCGGTCCATAAAATTTTCTCTAAGAATCGAGGGTCTTCTCTGTGTCTTTATAGCATCGTTTGGCAAAACGCAACTCTAGGAGCGTAATCCCGTGTTAGTAATGATTAAGAATCAAACAAACTTACCTTGTGTTGTGATGTTTGATTCCAATTATGCGAGGGTGTCGACCGAAGACGATTACATATATTTACTTGCAGCAGTACGAGAGTATGTGCCGTCTCTGTCACACATTTAGAGTAAACCTAGAAAGCAAAAGGAATCCTATCGCCTCTCTCACTCCCGCATGACGGTTCCCCGTCACGTGGTAACCTCATTATTTAAGAGAATCCAGATTTTGTGTCATAGTTTTGAACATTTTATTGAGGTATTATGGGGTTGGGAGGGTTGGGACGATGTAATCGTCTTCGGTCGACACCCTCGCATAATTGGAATCAAACATCACAACACAAGGTAAGTTTGTTTGATTCTTAATTATACTTCGGGTGTCGACCGAAGACGATTACATATATTTACTTGCAGATGTTTAGAGTAGTTTAAGTTGATTTAAACAACAGAAGAGATGAGTACCAAATCGTTAACTAATTGAAGAAATAAAAAGATAAAATGTTCAAATCAACAAGTTAACTTTAATTTTCATTCCAAATTCCCAATTAAACAAAACAAGGAAAATTAATCATATGAGCTAACAAGTAAACACAAAGGTTATTGTACATTTATCGCTCACTTAACTTTACGTTAATACCTATAAAAGCAAATAGCCTGTGCACTAATGAATTATTGCATTAATGAAATCATCTTGATTTGTCTGCACAACATCTCTATAATAGTACTTCAGGAATACATTGGAGGTGTCACTCCATCCTGCGGCTTTGCGAACCACCTCCAGATTGACCCCTGATCTGTGCGCGGCGGATGTCGATGCCGACCTGGTGCTATGAGCACCAAATATTGATATATCGATGCCGCTATCGTGTAGCACTTTTTTTACCCAACGCGCTAGGGTCTGAGTTCCAACTTCTTTATGCGGTTTGCCAATTCCTAAAAAAAGATGTCCATCTAGTGAATTTTGACGTAAGTGTTGGGTTTTTTCTATGTAGGTTTTAAGTGCCAAAGCTGGGCAAATGCTAGGATTTTCACTGATGAAGGGCAATCTAATGAGTGGTTGGCAAGCCCCAGGCCTTGACGTTTTAATTAAATCGGTAATTCTTATAATGATCGCATCATCTTGTAATGTTATGTTTTGTAATTTAATAAGACTAATGGTTTGCATTCGTTGGGCAGATGCTATACATAAAAGTGTGCTGGTTTTATATGTCAGATTAGGTAGCGAAATATCATCATACGGGTAGGGATACATATTAGAGAGATAATTTAACACGATGTTAGTATCCCATGTTGAATTATATTTGGGCCGAGGCGGATTAAGCCTATATACACCTTTCATAAATCGTTTAATACAGTCATTTAGTGTCACTTCCGTACCCAAAATAATTGATAAGGCTGATCTGTGTGTATTTAAAGAACTATAACTAGCCCCTTCTTTAAATTTTTGTGTAAGAAAAGAAATTACATTACTGCTATCGACATTCAATATGTTTAAGTTATTGTTTGTACAATAGGAAGCCCAAGATGTAATTGTGCTACTGTATTGTTTTAAAGTTTGCGGTGAAAATGAAGCCATTACTATATCTAAAGAATCCAATGGTACGCCCCGCATTATCAATGAGTCCCTGATAACTTGGCTGCCACCAGAACAAGGTCCGCGTGAAGTGGATGGCAGGTTCTGAAAGGGGAGTACAACAATTTTTTGTCAGGACCAAAAAAATATTTCTTTGATATAATGAGCCTAGACCACAAAGGGTACCATGGCTGTGAAGGCCAGTCAGGCACAATTAAAATTCCTTCTGCTTGGTCTGTAATAATTTTTTCCAGGACTCTAGTGATCAGACTAAATGGAGGAAACGCATAAAAGTTTATGCCATGCCAATTAAATGTAAACGAGTCAACTACCTCCGAAAAAGGGTCTAGTTTCCAAGAAGCATATCTAGTGCATTTATTATTCTGGGCACTAGCAAATAAATCAAACTCTGGTTTGCCTAATAGGTTGGTTATTTGTATGAAAACTGGTTGAGATATTTCCCATTCCGTGTCGATATTGATTCGGCGTGACTCCCTATCGGCTATTACATTTTCACATGATTTTATATAAGAGGCGAAAATATGGATATTCCTGTCTTCACACCACTGCCATATTTTTCGAGCTAAATCGTTCAAATGGGGGTGTTGCACACCTCCCATCCTGTTTATGTAGCTAATGGCAGTGGTGTTGTCAATCCTCAACAATATATCGCAGTCTTGTACGTTTTCGGTAAATATTTTTAGTCCGTAATAAGCTGCTTTTAATTCGAGAGTATTTATGTGAAGATGTAATTCTGACTCAGTCCAGTTACCATTGGCACTTTGACCCCCGCATGCTACGCCCCAGCCAGTATTAGAAGCGTCGCTAAATATTTCCATAAGGAAATTATTTTTTCTAATGGGGTCGAAAGATGAATCAATTTTATCTACCCACCATAAGAAATCATTTTTTAAAAACGACCTTATTTCCATTCGCCTATTATAGTCCTCACTATAATTGAGAGCGAGGAATTTTTCGCGTTCGAATAGTTTGGTATACATCCAACCATAGCTCACGGCTGGGCATGCGGAGTTTAGTAAACCTATGAATTCAGCAAAGTGTCTAATAGTGCAGCTACTTTTCCTCATCAATTCTAAAGCTTTATTCCTAATACGTGTTTTTTTCTCTTCTGGCAACGTAATAATCATATGTTTAGTGTCAAATACGAAACCCAAAAACCTACAGGTCTTATTTGGTACCATTACGCTTTTCTTGGTATTTATCACGAACCCCAAAGATTCCAAAATAGCTTTTGTTATGGTGATGTTTTTCAAACACTCATCATAAGTTTGGCCGATGCACAAAAAATCATCAAGATAAACTACTGACATTAGACCCGATGAGCGCAAGTATTGCAAAACAGGTTTTAACAGCTTAGTGAATACATATGGTGCAGTGCATAGGCCAAACGGGAGTACATTAAACTCGTATATTTGTGATTTCCATTCGAATCGCAAGAACTTTTTATCATTTTCATCTATTGGGATTAGAAAATACGCATCTTGTAAGTCAATAGAACCCATATAATAATTACGTTGTAAAAGCTTTAAAGCAGTGCGATGGTCCTCCATCTTAAAGTGGTCCACATCAATATACTTATTTAACATTTTTAAATTTAATATAAACCTGTATTTCCCGTTTGGCTTAGGCACTGTAAAAATCGGGGAAATAAATTTACCTTCACAAGGTGTGCAAGGTGAGATGAATTTAGAAGTCAGAAGTTCGGTAATGCAATTATCAATAATGCTCATTTGAGAATGAGAATTACAAGCATTATTTTTTGGTTGCATTGTCTGTATAGGCCGTTCTTTGAACGGTATTGTATAACCTTTGACCCAATTTAGGATAGTATGGTCATCGGTAAGTTCGGTCCATTTATCGTAAAAATATTTTAAGCGTCCTGCTACCAGTACCTGTGGTTCCATTAATGTCTCCTCTGATGTCTCGAATATCCGGAAGCGCGATGACGGCCCCGCGTGGCAGGCTGGCGGCGATCTCGCGGCTGCGGGGCAGGCGGCGGCCGGCGGGACGCAGGCGCTGTCCGTGGCTCGGTCGCTGCTGCGCGCGAGTTCCCCCTCGAGTTTAAAGCTCCTCTTTGTGGCTGGAAAGCTGATGGCGCCCTGTATGGTGGGCGGGGCGCTGGCTTCATTTCAGAGCCAGTCTTCGTTATTGCTTTTGATGACTTCAAGTGGTCAGATAAATTGGATCCAAAGAGATTCTCGTCAATCTTTGTATCTTTAACAGTATCTCTGATGTTTCTGTTAAGTGTGTTCAGTATCGCATATCTACGCGATAACGATTCCCTGTAGTGGTTGTCGCAGATAAGCCTCCCGGCGTCAATTAAGGCTTTAACAATATCTGGAGGTACAATATCTTTGGCTGTGACAACCCAATTTAAAGCTTGTCCTAGAGCTGCGAGACCGCTTCCAATTTGATTTTGTTTACCCTGGCTATACTGATCTTGTTTGATATTTAATTCGGAGAGCGCAGCTTTTATTTCAGGATTCAATTTTGGCGATGATAAATTGGTGCAGTTTTCGGGTAACCGATATTGTTTTATTAGATCCGCTTGAGATTCTTTCGTCAGACCATTAGTAAGAATATGAGCCCACCTCGGGGCAATGTCTTTATGTAAGCTTGCACCGTAAATCTTTTTAGTAGAAGGGTCCTCTCCTAAAAGATCTAGAATGACAGGGTCCAAGTTTACCGTAGCCTCTGCCTCTTGCCCTTCAGGTAAAATAACCGATGACGATGTGCCTGGCACGGCCTCGATCGGCGGTAACGATGGCGGCGGCTGGCCGCTGGCCGGTGCCGGAACTGCCGGGGGAGGCGGGGGATCTAACTGTGCGGGGCGCTCCTCATCGCCAATTTCGTCATCCAAGTTGATTGCTGGATCATACGCGTCTTCATCTAAAAAACACCAGCAATACCTATTTAACGAT
This sequence comes from Cydia amplana, assembly GCF_948474715.1. Lineage (NCBI taxonomy): Eukaryota > Metazoa > Arthropoda > Insecta > Lepidoptera > Tortricidae > Cydia > Cydia amplana. Next base: position 6,733,232 of record NC_086083.1, on the reverse strand, counting down.
ACGGTATACTAACGATGAGAGCAGTATGACGGTATCAGATATGCATAAATGTATGCATTGTTTCATTGTGGGTACAAGATAGTAACCCATACATGTAAAAGTGGGTCTAACGTAATTACCCATAACGTAATGCAGGCATACCAGGCGGGTCCAAGGTAGGTACCCTCAAGCAGACCGGGTCCAAGATAGGTACCCATGCACAGCGGGGTCCAAGGTAGGTACCCGTGCGGATTAATTTTTTTCGAGGTTATGTGAAAGTACACTCAACCGGTTAAAAATGTAACACAATGGTTTGTAAACATACCTATTAGCGATTAGGATAAATGCAGCGTAGGTACATGTAGATAAGCGTGTTACGTACCTACTGACAACGAAGAAGAAGAAACATAATTAAACCTTAAATCCAAATATACTTAGATAACATACCTGGATAAACATCGTAATATCGGTCATAATCATAATTTTCATCGCGGTAGTTTAAACTCGATGAATTTGAACTCACTGATAACGACCGTTCTCGTCTTTCCTTTAACTTGCGTTCTAATTTTTTCATTTTTCTTAAAATATCATTATAATCACTTTCCTTTGACCTAGACCTCTTCCTTTTTCCCATTTTTACCACGAATCTAGTCCCGGTCAGAAGAATAACGTGTGAACTTGACGACACAAAATCACGTAATGAGGTTACCACGTGACGGGGAACCGTCATGCGGGAGTGAGAGAGGCGATAGGATTCCTTTTGCTTTCTAGGTTTACTCTAAATGTGTGACAGAGACGGCACATACTCTCGTACTGCTGCAAGTAAATATATGTAATCGTCTTCGGTCGACACCCGAAGTATAATTGTACTCGCTGTACATGATACGGGTGGAACTCGTTCTTTTTCAAGATTCGGTGGGCGGTACTCTTAGATACACCTGTGCTTGATTCGATTTGACGTACTGAAGTACTTGGGTCTTCTTGGACTGCTTGTAGTACCACGTCTTCGTACGGATTAGGATGTCTTCCGTCACCATGTACTTGGTTAGGGAATCGTCCCTTTGACAGTGAACGGTGCACATTGATAAAAACTCGATGATCTGGGTGACGATCATTCGGGTACCTCTCACGATAATGGTATCAGCGTAATTCGTCCCATTCGTTTTTCGTTCATTTCTTATGTCCGTCTCATTCTGTGTTCGTCACTCATTCTTTATTCTTCTCGATCGCTATATGTCCCTATCGTCTTAAGTACAATTATGTAACCTGTCTCTTTCTTAACAAGTCTTTTTCGTTTTTCGTCACGGTCTTCCTAGGACTCATTCTTTCTTATTCCCTTTCGATTTTTGTCTCATTCACTTATTCGTCTCTTTTTTTTTTCATGCATTCGTTATTAGTCACATTCGTGATTAGTCTCATTCATTTTCAGTCTAATTCTAAGTTCGTTACATTCGTTTTGCGTCTCGTTTTCTTAGTTTTTGTGGCTGCGGAATTAGAAAATTTGCGTTTCAAAAATCATGGCCAACATCTTGATGTTGGCCATGATTTTATTGTAAACGAATACCATGACGATTATTGACGGCATATCAAAATCTATGAATGCAGTTATTCTTATTTTTTCATATGAAATAATGTTTATCTTGAGAAAAATTAACTATCTTAAGTATATTAAGTCCCAGACCCTTCAGGGCCCTCATTTTTTTCCGTTCTGTATATGTACGGGACATATAAACTTCAATTTGTTTATGAATTCCGATCCGGAGGACATATGAATAGCAACTAAGACCTACTAGTACGGGACGATTAGCGAACGTGCCCAAAAAAGAACGGAACGAGTTACCATTAAAGACAAAAAAAGAGTGAGACGAATAACGAAAGTGACTAAAGATAAAGTGCGAATGATACCAAAAAAGAGAGACACAAACAAAGACATAGTCCTAGGAAGACCGTGACGAAAAACGAAAAAGACTTGTTAAGAAAGAGACAGGTTACATAATTGTACTTAAGACGATAGGGACATATAGCGATCGAGACGAATAAAGAATGAGTGACGAACACAGAATGAGACGGACATAAGAAATGAACGAAAAACGAATGGGACGAATTACGCTGATACCACGATAATGGCCCTGGACGCAATATCCTCCCGAATTGCCATTAAATTATGGTCTATCATATGGCAGATTAAAGGGATTGTTATAAAGATCTGACACCGCTACTCTAGTAGAATATGATCAAATATTAAAGGAGTAGTGTGATCCAGGCGTTATAGAAGTAGTGGAATCACTAGTGGATACTAGACGTCAAACAGTACCTCCAATTTACTATCTACCACATCACATGGTGAAAAAACCCGGCAAACGAGGACGTATAGTTTATAATGCCTCAAGTAGACTAAAGGATGAGTCCAGCCTGAACCAATGTATAGTACAGGGGCACGGGCCCCTGCATACACGGGTATGCTACAGGATCTGACAGCCGTTCTGATAAGTTTCAGGATGAACAAAGTTGGTTTACTTGCTGACGTAGAAAAGGCATTCCTTCAAGTAGTATTACAACAAGATGACAGAGACGTAACTAGATTTTTATGGGTAAAGGACACAAATAAGCCCTTATCTGAACCCCGAATCATAATAATATTAATTGTATTTTATTGTGTCGTCTCGAGTTACATTGGAATGCCGATTATTATTGAAGCGTGAAAAAGAATTATAATTTATCTATTTGTCAGCTGATCAGCTGTGGTCAGCTGTGTGGCCTCACTACAACTCTCTCCTTTTTTTTGAAACAAAAATAGTACATTTACAGAACTATTTTTGGTTTACAAGTATATGTACTTAATTCTATGGTATACATATTGGTCCTTAAAAATTAAATAAACAAATCTTACTGCTACCTGGATACATAATTTGCTTACATGCCCATTTCTAACATTACATTTTTAAGATGGCTATTGAATGCATTGTTGCACTAACATGTGTTTTATCTTTACCTATATGTTACGCGTTATAGGACACTCCTTTACTTATGGTTCCTTATTAGGATGGTGGTATGTGCTCAGATCTTAGGTTTTCTGTTACATTATTATCTTGGATTTATTTATTCACTTTCTTACATTCGGGTGGAACTGTCCTATCATTAATTATGTCCCTGTATTTGGTGCCCATATGGGATGTGGACGCAATCTTTGACGTCAGTTATTCGTTTGGTGCGCGGAACGCCGTGGCGTTTCTTTGTTGTACCTTGAGGACTGTCGGAGGCGTGCCCGAGTACGTCAGCGTGTTTGACGCACCTGCTGGACATCCTCGGATGTGTCCCACCAACCCGGCACCTCATCTGGAGGAGGTGCTGCATTCCGAGCTGCGCGTCGTGGATAGCGACGGGGTGCTGTTGTTTATGCATTACTCGCTCACTACGCTACGGACGGCTGGTACTGGCACATAACCTGGCGCCGTATGGAGTGGCTGGCGGCGGGCGACCGTTGCGGCCGCTCTGGATATACGGACGGTGATATTAAGTTCGAGTTTTTGTTAAATGACATTGATGGTCTGTAACTGTGCGCGTATACTTTGTGTGTGTGTGTGTGTGTGTGTGTGGTTTTATTTGTATTTTGTGTTTGTATTAAAGTTTTATTTTAATTTTATAGTGTGTTGTTTTTATTTATACATACATGGTAGGGTTTTGTTCGGTTTTTATGCACCAAATATTCTTTTCCTGAAGCTAATATTTTAACATTTTCACCTTGATCTTGAATTACCGTATATGGTCCCGTATACACTGGGTCCATTTTATCTATATTTTCCTTTTTCACTAATACTAAATCTATTCTATAATTTATGGGATTGGTTTTTACATCATAACTAGTTTTTCTTGATAATTTTGACTTAATTAAATTATTTCTAGCATCCTCTTGGGATTTTTGTAATCTATACTTAAGTTCTATTGGATAAGAGTTAAAATTATAAATGGGGTCTATTTGACCCAAAATATTATTTGGTAATAATTTACCAAACACCAATTCGTACGGCGTATATTTAGTTGACGAATGTATCGTCGTATTATAAGAGAAACACCAATATTGCAACCACTCCGACCACTCGTGAGCCTGATTGTCCGTTTGTATTCTAATCTAAGGAATGCTCCTGTATTATTTTAGTGTCTTCCAAAGATACTTCTCACTTTTGTACCTTGCGACTGGCTTCCTCTAAATATTGTTCGTATTGACTGTATATATAATTTGTTTTTTCTAGCTTATCTTGACCAATTCTATCCTTTCTACGTTTTGGTCCTATAGTTTCCTAATGTCTTCTTGTAATTTCATCCATTGTTCATATAGTTGTACAATTTCACTCATAATTCATGAAAAGCTAGTTTTTAATTATGCGTCGGACATATTACACATTCTATTTAAAATTATCAAGGTATGCTAGTTATTGTTAACAGTGCGCTAACCAAGTAATATAATATGGTTGTTATTATACCGTGGTCCCTGGCCGGGCTGCTTGTACGTCGGGCGGGGCGGGTGCTGGGCGCGGTGCTGCGGTGCGGAGACGAGGTGCTCGGTGCGATGCTGTGGTAAACTGGCTCAGACGGTGCTTGGCTTACGCATGATGGCTGCTACCGCTTGGCGTTCGATCTTCTTAGTTAGGCATTTGTGTACCTACTTTCTTCCACAGCGCGTAGATGAAGGCGATTACCACCAATACCATAATCGTGGTCGTGATGTAGGTGAGTGCAAGGTTGCTGCTAGGTACTTCTGTCACCGTCTCTGGCACCGTTTTGCGCTATGATGATTTCTTCTTTGCTGTCGGTGCTCCTGGTAGACTGGGTACTGCCCATGATTTGCCAAAATGTCGGCTTGGCTAACGCGGCGCGTTTTAGTTGGCTCGGAACCGGCTTTCACCAGAACTGCTGAGAAGCAGTACGACTGGCAGGGTCGCCATGAATTATGATGCGGAAGGGTAGAAAGTAACACTACTATAGTCGGGTAAATAATGAATACTTTAATAGAAAACTGTTGGCCTTATATACTAATTTACATCCTTTGTCTGAGTTCAATCATGTGGAAAATCGCAATGAATCATAATAATATTAATTGTATTTTATTGTGTCGTCTCGAGTTACATTGGAATGCCGATTATTATTGTAGCGTTAGGTATCTAGGGCAGAGATGAGCAATAAGGCCTAGGCTACAAAATGAACTGTGGTTTAATCGGGCTTAAATACGTGGGTCGTTGGCCTACTGTGGTGGCGGCACTTGGATCGGTGTGTAGCTGGGCGTTACTGTCCTGGCGTTCCTGGCGTAGTGGTGACCCGGCGGCTAGCGCGGGGCAGCGAGAAGAGCCCCGGCGCGGAGATTGAACGACCAAGTAGCCCGTAGGGTAGACCCTGGAATTTTATTCCACTGTGTTAAGGCTCCGCAGTTAAACCTGTTCCATGGAGCGTCCCGCCTTATTTATAATGCTCATGTCTTGACAGCATACGACATTCTGGTGGTTAATTAATTTAAGTTCAGTTTGTCTGTGGCGGTCGATACATGGAGATTCAGAACGGAGATAAATAATGCTTAGGAACATAAGCGTAAGGTTGCAATTGGCAAAGTGCGATATTATGGAAGCTAGAACATTCATAAGTATCTACTTATTATCTTACGCATGACAATTACGGATTAAGATCATATACTTATTTACTTAGGCTAAGAATATAATTTACACCCATAGTGCATATTAGCATTCAAGAACAGAGTCCGCCATTTTGACGTAGCGTAAGGCATTAGGCTATATGATATAGTAGCAAGCTGCGGAACAGAGAAAAACTTAAAACTAGAAGAGGTATTTGTGTTCAAACTTACCCAAAGCGGGGGAAAAACAGATGCACTTTATTTTATTCGGAACTTAGTGGCACAACAGTGGAAGAGCACTTGTTCCCTATTATATTATTAATTACGAGTTACGACATCGCGAGACAAGGCGCGGCCGTTAACGCTCGCACAAGGGACATGCGTCCAGCGCTGCAGTCAGATCTCCAATGCCCGGCTGCGGCGGACCGTTATAACATGGCGCCGGCTATCGCGTAAACAAGTAGCCCGCGGGACTGGAAAAGTCGATAATATCGACATCGATACTTATCGGTTGCCATGACTATTATTTATTTATTTTACTAAGAAATAAATTAACGCTACATTATTGAAGCGTGAAAAAGAATTATAATTTATCTATTTGTCAGCTGATCAGCTGTGGTCAGCTGTGTGGCCTCACTACATATTATCATGCCGCGATCAGAAAGGGATTAGAAATAACAGATTTCCATACACTTACGTCAAAATCAATATGGATTGACAGCTATCTCAATCCCTTTCTAATCGCGATTCAGTAATAACAGCACACGGAATCGGCATAGACGAAGCGACAAAGAAAAAAGTAACCTTCTGGAAAATAAATAAGTATGGTCACGACGACATTTACAAAAATCATAATTGGTTTTACCAAGTCCAAGGCCAGTTACGTATAGGACAACGCTCAAAATGTATATTTGCTGTATGGGGCAGCGAAAATGAACCGCTGAGGGTCGAAATTATCAACAAAGACGAAGCAGGAGAAGATGGAACCAAAATTGACAAAATTTTATATCAACTGCATACTTTCTGAACTAATTGATCCTCGTCACCCTCGGAACATGCCCATCAGAAATCCTGCCTATATAGAAGAAGGAACCAAGAAAAAAGAAGATAAAAAAAATGATAAACAAGAAAAAAGTGAGTAGATAACATGTATCTCTCAAAATGTATGTACGTATTTATTGAATAACGAGCGACCATATTAATGCAACCTAAGAGATCCTAAGAGACAATTTCGTACCATTATGTAGGTACTACAATGTCACGAAACAGTGCAGTGCACCATGTTACTTTTTCATAAAAAAATGTTACGAAATGTTGACAACATTACTTAGTAAATACTTACATACGTCATACATAATTACATACTCAATATGCATAAAGAAAAAAAAAAGATTTATTAATTAAAAATAAATATCATTATTTAAAAATTAACGAGTGTATATTAATCCTGTGTACTCCATAAAATAGACAATGGACTGACAAGTAGCTGAGCGTTTAAGAACATTGTCTTCGTAACGTAGTTAATTAATGACAGCGATAAGGTACTTACATGTTTAACTTCTGTCCAGGTCGACTTTGTTGTTCCAATAGTCCCAAGTGCTGTGCACCCATTATTTTGCTGTTAGGCTGTTCATTTGCAATTGAGCCAAATTTTGCATACCTACTTGTACATGTAGACTATCAATCAATACATTTAAAAACATTTATGAAAGCAACTATGAAATCAAGAAAACAAAAACATCTGTTTCATACAAAAGTTCATTGCTGACTTGACCTAAATGTATGAAACAGCTATTTTATTTTCGTGAGTTCCTCCCGTAATAAAAGTTGTCGAGATGGATGGTCAGAGAAATCATACAAAATGTGGCACAATTAACAATTACAAATTAACACTCTGTATGAGTTGACACACAAATTCATTGAACCGATTTTACTATTTAAACCTTCTAAATTTCGTTTTTTTTTTAGCATTAGAAAGAACTGCACACAGATGTATCGTGCAGTTTTTACCAGGCTCCTTAAATGTAAATGAATATGGAATTATCTAATGTAGCATGGTCAATAATTATAATTTACCTACTACAAAATTTTACCGCAGTGTTCTATTTGGAACCAGAAGCTTACTTCTGCGAAGTTCTTTCTAATGCTAAAAATAATCGATAAGCAGTAAAATCGGTATTCAAAGTTAGTAGTATAGTAAGTTAGTTGTCAGCTCTCGGCCTATAAAATCAAGTAATAACTGGGCGTCGTAATAATACGGAACAAATCCGCTAGATGTCCGCAGTAGTATTGAACGCTCGTCGTAGTTTAATTCGTATTTACTAGATGGCGATGCACACACGTAACGTTGTATAAGCTGAAGAACGAGGAAGGGGGTCAAGGGAGTTGGAACGCGCGAGGTCATTCAGATAGGGGACGCCCTTAAAGAAAATTCGTGCCTGGAGGCAATACAAATTGTGACATATTCCGATAATAAAGCTAATGAGAAAATGGAAGCGCGTGCGCAACCATCTTAGTTGCCACAGTGGCAGATAGCCACCGAGAATACATAAGAGAAGATAGCATACGCGATGTTCAAAAATGTAGAAGATATATAATTTCAAAGATAAAGGAGCGTGAAGCAAATTATTTTTAAGAAGACAGTTAAGCGACATCAAATAAGTATAAAGATACAACATCGTTTAACGAACACCTTACAAAAATACAGGAAATATGCACTCAACTGGAAGAAGTCGGATCAGAACTAAAAGAGGAAGAAAAAATAAACTATGTACTATTATATTGATAATAGTAGATATAGAAGCAAAAGTAAATCTGCATGTCGATAACCAAAGTTCGATACAGCTTGTAAAATCTCGTTCCTGCAACAAAACACGAAAACTTTGTGCAAGGGCTGATCAACATAAGCTACTGCCCGACAGAAGTACCTACAGTTACTTAGCAGACATAATGACAAAGCCATTGGCTAAAGTGAAGTTTGCAAGACACTGTGAAACGTTAATATGTGATAGTGCCATACTGCAGCCACATGAGCATCCATCAGGAGAAGGTGTTGGAAAGTGCTGGCTGTTGTACATTGAAGCTCTTTTGTTTTGTTTACTTTTTTTTTTGATGCTCTTATATCAATCGTGTAACATGTACGTAATTTTCTCTCTGAATAAAACGAATTAATATTGCATCAATATATCAATATTTCGGTACCGAGGCGTGGGAGATTATATAAAAGGGTTTTTGTTATGACATAACTGTTCAAACCTCTGAAGTCGAAAATGGGTCTTGCACCGCCATCACTCTTTTTTACCAGGGACATCTTCGTTATGTAACATGGATCCTGTCTGGTACGAATCTTCAGTACACCCGATTGCTTTAAATTCTCTATCTCTTCTGACATTAGTTTGGATGGGTTGATTGCAAATCGGTCTATTATAACAGGTGTTGGAAAAACCAATGGAGGCTTTCGTATAAAAGGGATACGGGATGCTGTTATTGCTCTGATGACAAATTTGTTGGCTCCAAGCTACCTCCATCTTTCTTGAAACCCTGCCAGACACCCGTCTCTGAAATCCATATAGTAATTTTTCTTCTTTAGAGGTGTGGTTGTGTCGTTTGCCACGCAAGGTAGATCTCTTTCCTCTTCCTTTATCTCCACTGTCTTTCTGAAAAAACTTTTTTGGTTTTTTGTAAGTAGTAGTAGTAGTAGTAGTAGTAATCACTTTATTGTACACAACACAGGTAAGTGCTCTGCTGGGTTTCATCGGATTTCCTTTTCAGAGCAGACTTCTTTTGTATGGCTGGCATAAGCCATGCGGCCGGACCGCCCAGCAACTGGACTAGTTGAGAAAGGTTCTGTCTATCAAATAAATATTCTTCCGTAGGTGGGATGCTCCTCATAGCTCTCCGAATATTTTTATCGTGTATTTCTTGTAAGAGTCTCTCCCTTCCGGTGTCAATACACTCTGAACGCTTCCCACAAATTACCTTCAAATAAATCCCACTGACTAGAAAACCATTTATTGCGTTGGCAGGAGTAGCCGCACGAATCCACGCGTTGGCAGTCAGCTCTCCTGTATTATATCTGTTCAGTTTTTTATTTGGGTTAGCGCGCATAAACTTGTTTGTCTCAGCATTGTAGAATGTTTTAAGAGGTTCGAATACTGCCCTATCTAAAGGCTGTAAAGCCGAAGTGGTGTGGCTAGGCATCAAGCACAACAGGATCACATCATTGTCGCGAACTGCCTGAAGCATGTCGATTGCACTTGAATGCGATGTGTGTCCGTCTAGGATTAGCAAGACTTTTCCTTGTGGCTTGTGAGCGATAAAATGTTCTGTTAACTATTTATAGAACAGTTCTGCATTGATGTATGCCGATTATTAGATTGGCCTTTGTGAATGATGAACAACGGTTTCTCATTAAGTACAATACCTGGGAGACCGAGCTTTGCTCTGAGCTCTCTTTGAGCTGCTACGGAATTCACCTTGCGGGGATTGTATAGTTTGTGTCTTTCCATAGTGACGTTAATTTGTGGCGTGAAATATGCTGTGAATTTGTTGACCAGTTCGTCGAATGTTAATGTGTAATATCCAAGTTGAATGAATAACTTAATTTGGGTAGTTGCAGGATCCAAATAAACGTTTTATCATCTATCTATATGCAGAATCGGTATACATCAATGCAGAACTGTTCTACAAATGGTTAACGTACTAATTTCATAGTATGATCGATATACGCGTTCATACCGGCGTGATCGGCGTAGCTGGCCCAGTAGTTCACGTAGCAAAACAATTCGACGATAAAGGCCTCTGTCTTCAAATATATTTCTAAGATTGTGCCACGCTTGCTGGTGCAGCTGGTAATATATTGATATAGAGATGGGTGCAGACTAGGGCTTGCAAATATTCGAAACTTTCAGATATTCGAATATTCGACTTTTTCTGACGACGTATTCGAATATTCGAATAATTATTCGAATATTATAAAAAATAAGAAAAGGAACGAGAAATCGGTTTATTATCGTTTTATTCAAAAGCTTTTTTCACATATTGCTAAAACTAAGGATATTTGGCAGAAATCCACTTAATTGACTAGATTTTATCATCCTACTATTTATAAGATGCCCACATTTATAAAAACAAGTAAAACGCCAAAATTAGACGTATTTAATATTTCTTGATAAAACTTATTATAAATGCGTCGTTGCGTGAAATAATATATGCAGAATATATATATGCAGAATCGGTATACATCAATGCAGAACTGTTCTACAAATGGTTAACGTACTAATTTCATAGTATGATCGATATACGCGTTCATACCGGCGTGATCGGCGTAGCTGGCCCAGTAGTTCACGTAGCAAAACAATTCGACGATAAAGGCCTCTGTCTTCAAATATATTTCTAAGATTGTGCCACGCTTGCTTGGCACTGGTGCAGCTGGTAATATATTGATATAGAGATGGGTGCAGACTAGGGCTTGCAAATATTCGAAACTTTCAGATATTCGAATATTCGACTTTTTCTGACGACGTATTCGAATATTCGAATAATTATTCGAATATTATAAAAAATAAGAAAAGGAACGAGAAATCGGTTTATTATCGTTTTATTCAAAAGCTTTTTTCACATATTGCTAAAACTAAGGATATTTGGCAGAAATCCACTTAATTGACTAGATTTTATCATCCTACTATTTATAAGATGCCCACATTTATAAAAACAAGTAAAACGCCAAAATTAGACGTATTTAATATTTCTTGATAAAACTTATTATAAATGCGTCGTTGCGTGAAATAATATAACTTTAACCGTCCAAACACGTATGTATGTATATATGTATGTATGTATGTATGTACGTATTTTTTTAGTAGGTAATTATTTTCCGATTTAAATTAACTTGTCACTCAGAGGCCTGTAAAAAAGCCTTTAATTTCATTGTATTTTGAATCTTTATTGACTTTATTTGTTTTGGCAAGTTATTATTCCTAATGGCCGGCTAATTATAATAATATTGGAATATTTAAGGGGAAAAGTTAGTTGAGTGAGTACTGAGGGCCTACCGCGAACCACGTTCGTTGTGTTGCCTCTCTGGCGCACTTGTGAATTCGTACTTAAGTGTGACAGGGTGGTAACACGTCGAACGTGGTTCGCGGTAGGCCCTTTGGGTGGATTATTCGTCAGCTAAAGGTGCATGGTTAGATTACCAAGTTCGGCAGGTTTGGTATGATTAAATTTGAGAATTGCGATAAGTGGCAAGGTTTAGACTTCAAAAATTCGCTTAACGTACGCTTGTACTGAATATACAGAATGACCCTTTAACTTAAAACTTACGCACCGTAAAAATAACATACTTTTTGATTTCGTTTTCTTTTAAATTGAGTTAGGTTTCACTGTATTCACGAAGTCTATCGAGAGGAATAGAGTAAAAATATTATTTCCTTCGTATTTGGGTACCTACCGTTCCTCATTCACTGTAAATACCCGTAAAACACACAGAAACTGTAACTACAGCGGATGACATAGATTTTTTTATAGTAATAAAAAATATTCGAATTGCAAGCCCTAGTGCAGACTAAGTGCAATGCGCGCCAGCACGTTGGTCGCGCGCAGCGTCCGTCACTACTACAGTGGTCACTACCATAAACCTTCCAAAATCAATGACATTTTTATGGCGAACTTCCAACAGCAGAAGTTAACTTGACCTTGTAGTTTCTCCTTAGTGCACAAAAGACAAAGTTGCCGAGCTGGTTGTGGAAACAGCCGAAGCAGCGGGCGGCGGCGCCATGTAGGCCGCGCCGGCTCAGTTTTCTGCTGGCACATCATTGTCGCCTTCAGCCATTCTTCAGGGTAGGATAGAGTAGTGGGCGCGATATTCTTTTCCTCCAATCGACACCAAGGTTCTAATCTGGGCGCAAAACCTATTGGAAAGGCCACGGTTGACGCCAAAGCACAAAAAGAAATTAAAGATTAACTTTATGGTTATTAATTATGGGTATCAGTTCTTACTATTATACTTGATGGTATCATTGAAGAGTTTCACTGCTTCTTCTTCCCTAGTTGCCTTAGGAGAGTCCGTTATACAAATGCTTTCCAGTGCCCATAAGAACTTCATGTCGACATTTCTCAAAGGTAAGTCGGGTTCTGTAAAGTATGGACAACTAGGTCCGTGGCATTGACAATATGTTACTATGGAAAGAGCATTGTCATAAATGTTCCCATCTGTACTTCCTGTTAACATCCAACCAAAGTCGGTATCAATTAAATTTAAATTCTCTCCGATATGGCGACGACTACTTCTAATAAAGGAGAAATAATAGACATTTCCGATCAGTACGTTGATTAGTCATTTAGTCATTTAGTCATTTATTCAATATTGCATTGTCATGTACATAATAAGGTGTTACAATTTAAGAGGCCAGTTCATGACACCCTGTAAGGGCACACAATAGACTACTTATACTACGCTACTTATACTTGTACTTATATTTACAGTTATATAGGATTTTACTATATTATATCTCCCAATGAGTCATTATCAGCTATGACATCGACAGATATCTTGTCCGGAAGGTTAAATATTGGGATAGCATTAGTGATATGTGGGACTACATTTACTCTTATCCTCTTCTGTAAGCCACGTTTGGTTTTTAAGAATATTTCTGCTGCAGGACTAATAATCTCTTTAGGTTTATTTGAACCAAACGTATATACCATAAGCAAGTCTTCATTATCCGGTGTGAAATTAATTGATTGAGCTAACTTAGATGTTATGTAGCTCCTTTGGCTTCCACAGTCGAGTAGGATGCGGCATGACTGTGGAGTATCCTGTTCAGTCTTATTCCTTATTACTGCAGTTGCTGTGTGCAAACAAGAATAAAAACATACTGAGCTAAAGTTTATCGTGTTTTCATCAACATTCTTAAGACTTGAAGTTGTATTCTTACCTGCAGCCTTAGGTGTAGCAGACTTTTTTGGGCAAAGCGCCCGATGATGTTTACCTTTACAATGGTAACATCTAAATCTCATTCTGCAATTGTGTATAAAGTGTCCTTCTTTTAGGCATAAATAGCATTTTTTGCCTAATCTATGATTCCGCTCTGTTAGCGTCGCATACTTAGTGCATTCATCACTGAAATGTGAAAGGGTATTACAGAATCGACACTCCATTCGCGGTTTCTTTACATATTCTGGTTGAAGGTCTCCCTTGAATGCTCGTTTTCTTAAGAAGTCGCGATGAGGTTTCTTCCTTTGGCCTTCACTAAGGGTATTATAATATGGTTTTTTATTATTTTTGGAAATATTCTCTACCGCTTGTAAAGTCCCTGTGGTACAACTTTCTACCTCTCTTTTTCTTTCTTCTCTGTTTGGCTTTAGAGACCTCTTCTTTATCTGCGAGCAATTTTGAAAGCTGCGATCTTATCTCTTTTGTAGAGTCATCTTTTATCACTCTTTTTAATTCATAGACTACAGTTTCCGGAAAATTTTCGAATATTATTGTTCTAAAGAAACTGTGAGAAATATCTTCCCCTAATGCGTTTAAGATCCGCAGATGACGTTCAACTTCATTGAATACTCTACGAGAGTCTGTTATAGCTTCAGTAGCCGGTATTATTTTATTCAGTGCTGCATAATGAGCGTCTTTAATGTAGCTCTCTACCATAACGTTCATTAAGTGTGGCTACCGCTATGTCATAATTCGCATTTGTGGCCTGTAAGCCTTCGATTAAACTTTTGGCCTCACCCGTTAAGGCCGCAGACAAATAAAGGAATTTATCAACCTTTGATAAATCTTTCAGGTCGATTTGAGACCTGAATTGGTCCCAAAAGGAGTGCCAGTTAAGTATATCTCTGTCATATGTAGGCAAACTTAATACTGGAAGTTTTCCAGTTTTACATTTAGAACCTACTTTGTCCACTAGCACAAACTTGTACTTTCAATCACCATCTTCTTTTTCTCGTCTAACAAATGGCGCCAAATGGGCCTGTCTTTTAAATGTTACCAGCTACAAATTTACAAGGATTAGTTCACACGATTTACCACAGGTTCGCGGTGATCCGCGATAACGGTGGTTAGGTGCTGTGGTACTAGGTGGGAAGCGCTGGTGGCCTAGCGGTAAGAGCGCGCGACTTGCAATCCGGAGGTCGCGGGTTCGAACCCCGGCTCGTACCAATGAGTTTTTCGGAACTTATGTACGAAATATCATTTGATATTTACCAGTCGCTTTTCGGTGAAGGAAAACATCGTGAGGAAACCGGACTAATCCCAATACGGGCCTAGTTTACCCTCTGGGTTGAAAGGTCAGATGGCAGTCGCTTTCGTAAAACTAGTGCCCACGCCAATTACTGGGATTAGTTGCCAAGCGGACCCCAGGCTCCCATGAGCCGTGGCAAAATGCCGGGACAACGCGAGGAAGAAGAAGATTGTAAATTTTGTGGACTGTATTCGAACAAATTACGAGATGAGAAACGAGACGATATAACACGAAACTTAGGACAGGCTAGGTCAATTGTTGAAAGCACTCACCTTGCTGAGTTGTAGATGATGGTGCAGCTCTCGGTGATGGCTGGCACAGTCTCCTCAGACCCTCGGCTCGTCCAGACTTACCTCGAATCCGAGTTACCTAGACCAGCGTGGACACCGAAATAGAGCAGGAGCAGTGCTTCTTCAACTGATCAGCCTTCCACAATGATAACATACAATTTTTTAGATGAACCGACACGACAATATTCCACGAAACAATTAGCGCAGCAAGATGCACCCGACATTACTCGTTCGCGATACGAAAAGGGAAGAGGAAGTAGTTTTTTTTTAAAGATTGAACGATAATGTTGCCAGGCAAAATTATTTTAAAGCTAGAATCCTTAACATTTTCCGCTCACCAAAATACAATGTATTTTCCACAAGTTTATACAGTTTTACAGTAAGTGTCAATTAAGGATGAGATAGAATCGCTGTGGCTTAGGGTTTATTTTCCGATTACTATTTTTTTTTACTTTAATCTAAGTCTACAATAAATAGAATACTTATTACTATACGATAGTGAATGAACACTAGTTTTGCAAAGGTAAGGGACACAATTTAAGTATTGGACGTTTAAGTTCGCCCGATTCTGTGCGAGAACTGTGACAACTCGACAGATCCTGTCACTCCCTAGATGGAGTTGTACCACCCGGCCAACTTTCCACTTCATGGGGCTACATTGCTCATTGACAATGAGCACGAGCGTCCCGACGACAATGTTTTTCTGGCTATCGAACCACTTATGGCGCTGCTGCAATGTGTGCAGATATTCGAGGTGCCACTTGCGCCAGAAATCCTGATGGATCTTTTGTAACAATTTCCATCTTTGAAGTGGACCTAATTTCGCATCAACCATGTTGCTTTCAGGCAATATGGTGAGCGGTTCCAACGTAAGGAAATGTCCGGGGGTCAAAACTGACAGGTCGTTGGGGTCTGAGCTGACAGGGGACAAAGGCCGTGAGTTTAGCATCGCCTCAATCTGGGTCAAAACCGTATAAAACTCTTCGAAAGTAAGGCGCTGAGAGCCCACGACGCGAGCGAGATGTGTCTTTACCGACTTTACACCAGCCTCGGCTAACCCCGAGAAATGTGGGCTGCCGGGTGGGTTAAACACGAAATCTATTTGTTCTGCCCGTGAAGCTTTAGCCATGAAATCTTGGAGCATATTGGATGCGCCAATAAAGTTTCGACCCTGATCTGAGATCAGCCTAGAGCACCGCCCGCGGCGCGAAATGAAACGGCGAAGAGCTGCGAGATAAGCCTCTGTCGTGAGCTCTGAAGCCAGCTCAAGATGTACTCCTTTGGTGGCAGTGCATACAAAAACGCAAATATACGATTTGAAAGTGCGTAGACCACGGCCCCGGGCCAAGCTTGTGTCAAAGGGACCAGCGTAGTCTACTGCCGCTGACGAAAATGATTTGATTTGATTGATTCGAAACGAGGGTAAATTGCCCATTATTGGAGGAGATGCCACTTTAGGCCGAGCATGAAAACATTTCATGCAAGATGAAATAACCGAATTTATAGCCCTTCTTGCCGAGAGAACCCATAATTCTTGGGCTATCAAATTTTGCAACGTTTGCAATCCAGGGTGCATAAACCGGTGATGGTAATCCTCAATGATCAGCGTAGTCAACCTATGATCACGAGGCAATAACAGTGGATGTTTCACATCGAACGACAGGTCCCCTTTCGAAAGGCGACCGCCCACCCTTAGCATTCCAAGCTCATCCACAAACGGCGCCAATTTCCGCATGGGTTTCGATAGGGAGTGGGTGGACTTATCTGTCAACAAACACCGCAATTCTGAAGCGAAGGTTCGCTCCTGGATATGTTTCACGAAAAAATGAAGAACCTTTGCAATTTCTTCAGACGACAGATTCGGATCTGTAATTTTCGACGATGACTTTTGCCAGTTGTGCATGAACCGATAACAATAAGCGAAAATACGCAATATGCGTTGCAAAGACGAGAATCGGCTCAATATGTCATCAACCAACGATATATTAGAGGCTGTGAACAAACTGTAGATCTTTTGCTCGTTCGAAGCGGCTTGATCAGCAAAGATCTCAGATTGCGGCCAAGATTCATGAGGATTAGACAGCCAAGTAGGCCCCGCCCACATAGAAGGTCCTATAGAAGTGGTCTACGCGTGCCTCCGTGAGGGACAAAACATATATGCGACGCTATGATTAGTCGAATTTATTTGTTATGGTGGGCAACAAATGAATTCGACCAATCACGGTGGTCAATTTACGGTGGGGAATAAAACAAGATGTGAGACTGTGACAAGGACAAACAATAATAGCGCTTTCGCTTTTACTCCTACTGAAAGATACATAAGACTATCCCGTTCTGTCAGTTATCCCCACCACTCATGCCCAATCCAGTTATACTAGATTCATGCCCGCCCACCATAGCGTATTCTGGATTAAATCAGCAGGTAACAAACCGCGGGAGCCGCAATCCGCTGGATTATCCGAACCAGAAACGTGGTGCCAATTTTTAGGGGGGATATTTTCTTGTATGTGCGCAACCCTATTAGCCACAAAAGTTTTCCACTTTGATGGACACGAACGAATCCAAGTCAGCGCGACAGTAGAATCTGACCAAGCGTGGATATCATCAAAGGTGTGAAAATCTTTTAGAGCTTCTGTGAACGACACAACCAAATCCGACAACAATACAGCAGCTAACAGCTCACATCTCTGGATAGAACATTTACGAAGCGGGGCCACCTTCGTTTTAGCGCGACACAGACGCACGACAACGGATCCGTCATTTTGAACGACACGACAATAAATGACAGCACAGTAACCCTTCTCCGAGGCGTCACAGTACCCGTGAAGCTGTAACGATACGAAAGCTACAACCATTCTACGGGGAATGGACAACGAGCTCATTTCCGCCAATTGCGATTTGAATTTACGCCATTCTTGAGCGATAGCGATAGGAACCTCTGCGTCCCAATCGACACCAGACACCCATAGAAGTTGTATTAGATATTTTGCGAAAAACACGACAGGCGACAATAGACCCAGAGGATCAAAGATAAGAGCGATGTCCGAAAGGATCGATCGCTTCGTACAGCGACAATCATTCAAGGAGGTCTTGAATGTGAAAGTATCTTCCTTGGGAAGCCACGACAAACCGAGAATTTTTAACGATAAATCATGGACGCTTTCGAAATTATGAAGTTGATCTGAGTACAGCTCTGAACCAGGCAAGCTTCCTAAAAATTCAGGGCTATTAGAAGTCCATTTGCGCAGATGAAGCTGAGCAGACGATAATATCTCCACCAATTGTTGTCGCAACCCTAACGCATCCTCAACAGAGTCTGCACCTGAAACAACGTCATCGACATACGCATCCCTAGCCAACACTGCAGCACCTTGAGGAGCGCGAGACGAAAATTCCTTTGCTAATTTCGATATGCACCAGAGCGCCTGATACGGAGCACAGGACACGCCATAGGGCACTGTGACCAAACGATAATCTTTCACAGGGTCATCAGGTGACGGACGCCACAAAATGCGCTGATAGTCGCAGTCCTGCAAATCGACAAGGAACTGCCGGTACATTTGTTTGATGTCACCGGTGAACACTACTGCATGCCATCGAAAACGAGCCAACAAGTCAAATATGTTATTTTGCAATTTAGGGCCGGGCAGCAGTGTATCGTTCAAGGACTTCCCTGAAGAATCTTTTGCGCTGGCGTCAAAAACACAACGAAGAGGAGTAGTTGAGGAGTCAGGGCGCAAAATTCCGTGGTGGGGTATGTAATAAAACTGACCCTCAGACGACAAGGGAGGATCAACTTCCGCCATGTGACCACAACTGGAGTAGTCGTCCATAAAATTGACATAAGCTGTCCGAAACTGAGGATTCAATTTGAATTTCCTCTCTAAATTTAAGAGACGCTTGAGAGCTATCTCACGAGAATTTGAAAACCTTGGTTTATCCTGAGGGTCGACATAAGTTAATGGTACTACCATCCTACCCTCGGGATTGCGACAATATGAAGTTTCCATTTGGTTTTCACACGACAATTCTGATTTCGACAAAACGATATTTTTGGGAGGATCTACACTTACCAGTTCCCAAAAGCGCTTAATATTATTGTCTAATGAAAGACTCGACACGAGAAAGCACCTCTCCGTACCACCTTCTGAACTTTTATGACAATTAGAACTAGAAGTGTTAACGTTTATAGGGCACTCACCCATCACCAACCAGCCGAAAACAGTGCGGACAGCTATGGGCTCATCTGTGTTGCCCTTGACAACGCCAGATTGTAGTGCAGAAGCGAAAAGGTTGACGTTAACCAACATGTCTATTGGTCCAGATTTGTGAAAAGATGGATCAGCGAGATCTAAATCCTTCAGATGCCTCCAAGAAGACACATTCAGTGGTTCTGGTGGCATATCATGGCAGATCTCGGGAAGCACGAACGCTTCAAACGAAAATTTGCATGAGGAGTCCCCATTCGAAGGAACTATCTCACAATCGACAATTCCAAAAGTGTCAGTCGACGACAGACCAACACCGTTCACCATTGGTGAATTGTTTCTAATTGGTATTCCAAGTTTTTGAGCGCACTTCATTGTTACAAAGTTACAAGCGGAAGCATTATCCATCAGCATTCGAATTGGTACAAATTTATTAAATTTATTTTTTATCAGCACGATAGCTGTCGAGAACAAACTTGGTGCATTTGCATTATGCACAGCCAATGCCACTTGGGTCGACTGAGTTGTTGGTAAACTCTTCTTTAAAAATACAAAAGTTATTGAAACATTCAATGCAATCTTCTATTTGAAAATTAATCTCAATCTGGTCAACTAAATTTTTAACAACTTCGGTAATGCATGCATCATTTTCTTCTTTATTAAAACACAAAGCATGAGCTTCCATTATTAACTTTAATGATGACTTTCCCTTCAATTCAGAAACATCTAATGGCAAAGGATCACACCTAATTTTCTTTGCCGGTGGATACATTTCATGAAAGTATTTCCCTTTTGAGTACTTTTCTTTGGCGAACTGTCTGGCACTAGGTCGACCCCATTGCTGCTCTTCACTGGTTTTCGAGAAGCTTTCTTCATGGTTGATGTAATATATCAGAGCCGCAATATGCTTACATCTGCCACTCTGATTGTACACACATTCACACTTTCCACTGGTAACATAACGACTAGAATCAATCTGTAAAAAATAAATTATTTCTTTACTTTCTATTTCATTATTACATTGAAATGCATCATAGTATGTATGTGACTACGTTAAAGATTACAAAAACAGAAAAAAAAGCTTACATTCAAGGATGTTGTGTATGGCGTCGATGTCACAGAAGTTTGACGAATTACACGAGCTTCAATGGTGTGGTTCATATGATCTTCACATTTGACTTCTTTTACATCTTGCACATGTTGAGCCAAGACTAATTGTTTTCCTTTAATTGTTGTTTGTGGTTGGAAAGCGATGTCGTGAGTGATTGCTCGAAATCCAGTTTTTATAATTAATTTCGCCATGTTTAACTGAAAATACACAAAAAGTATGCATTATTAACGACACTACAGTCATTAATGATCGTCTGCAATATATATAAAATGCGTTATTCGATTAAATTTGTTTATTTCTTCACTTACTTCTCGTGAAGTCCGCCATGAGAAAGTCCGTGTGTGCTACCTGAAATTTATTGATTGTGCCATTTTAGACGGGAAATAAAAAAGGTCAACGTTATTATCGACACTATAGATGTCAATGATCGAATAGAATATATGTAAATTACGATATTTCATTGAAATTATTTGATTGTTTACTTACTCTTTGTAATGACATCCAGCCATTTGACATTTCAAAGTCCGCCGTAATCGTAACCGCTAGTTGGCGCTGTCATCGCGCACCCAGCGAATAGTGCGTACGCGCAGATACTCTGTATTCGACTCTGATTGAGACAAAAAAAATGACCTTTTTGACTACATATAAATTTAGTCAAGATCATGTCGAGCTGTTTTTTGGGAAAATCAGAAGCCTAGGCGGCCATAATAACAATCCCAACACGAGGCAGTTTAAATCGGAGTATAAAAAGTTGTTGGCTCATTTAGAACTGAGCAAAAAATTCAGTGGCAATTGCTTGCCATTAGAAAACATTCCCATTTTAAGCGGTGATTCAACTGCAAACATAAACAATTCCGCTGTTGGATACGGCATGAGGATGAAAATGATGAAGACATTTCAAAAACATTCGACAATCGCAGAAACCAAGAAACTATTGAGAACAACTACGACAATAACTGCAATCATCTCTCTGAATAGTCTGAATTATTAGGAGGTAAAAAGAAAGATGTCACTTGCCAAATAGTGGGGTACACTTCAGGGTTTGTTGTGTACCATTTACTAAAAAGAATTAAGTGCTTGCCACCAAAAAAGAGTGGTTTCATAAATTGGTGGATATAAAAGATGTTGGCGGTTTTTGTTATGCGTCTAATGATTTACACCTAATTTGCAATGAATCTGAAAAGATCATCATCAGGCACTATATTAAAATAAGTGGTGGAAGTACACTATTGATGCGGTATAATGGTCAATTTTTGCAAATACTGCGAAGCCTAATGCACATGACGCTATTTAAAAATACAGATGCTCATACAAGTGATCAATTTCACCATATTTATGAACTGACAAAAGCAGCAGTTCAGAAATATGTGGATGTGCGTCTGCATTATATTGTTTTATTTTTCTCTCAACTCCGGGGCCCCCTTACTCCGAAACTACTGGACCTAAATCCAGGACAATTTTCATTTATTTTCTTAAATTACTACAAAACTATTTTAAATTTATAGAAAATGAGTTACTAATGTGTTGCAGAAAGTTTTTTGACATATATTTGTATTGCATAATGTTACTTGGCAGAAATGTCGTTTGGCAGAATTACCATTCGCATAGTATAATTTAGCATACAATCGCTTCGCAGAGTTTTATAATCCAGAACCATATTTTGGCATACTGTTGATGATCATAATAGTATTTTAAACGAATATTGATTTCGCAGATAAATGTATTGCATACTATTTTGGTGGCATAAAGCTATCAGGTTTAATTAAAGGTGATGTTATAAATGGTTTTAATTGACTTACCAATGTGCTGCAGTACCTAGTATGCTCTAACATAATCTGTTTTTTTATGGCAGTTGATCTTACTTTTCTGGTAGCCGTTCGTTATTGTAGAAGATCGCAGCTCTAACCTAACCTATTTTTCTGACAGCCGTTCGTGTTTGTAGGAGGTCGCAGCTCTAACCTAACCTAACCTATTTTTCTGACAGCCATTCGTTTTTGTAGGAGGTCGCAACTCTAACCTAACCTAACCTATTTTTCTGACAGCCATTCGTTTTTGTAGGAGGTCGCAATTCTAACATAACCTATTAACCTTATTTTCTGGCACACGTCCAATTTTGTCGGGGTCGCAGTTCTTACTTAACTTTACCCACTTTTCTGCTAGCAGAAAAAATCATTATGCCATAATAAGAGTATGCTGCAGGATGGTTATGGTACATAAAATTATGCTAAATGAAAGTCGGCAACAGTAATCTTCTGCTTAATGATATGCTGCAAAATGTATTGTATGCGTAGTAAATAGTAATGCCAAGTAATAGTTATGCAAAATTATCATTCGACTAAAAGTGTTTCTGCGATACATGTTATGCGAAATGTATTTCTGACAAACAATATTATGCCAGATGAGGGGAACCCATAGAAAATATATATTTGAGATTCTCACAACCCGCCCCACGGTGGGCTGAAAATCGGCCTCCATAGAAATAGAAACCGAAGTCTTAAATTTGACCTTTTTTTATTGGAATAGCTTTTGTTAGGTTTTATTATGTACCAAAATTAATCTTAGCTAATTTGGTTGGAAAAATAATTAATTATAATTTTTTTTCAAAATCTTTGTATGGCGCGTATCAGAAAAAACGAGTTTTCTCCGAAAATAAAAAGTTAACCGTAATATCCTGACAGATGATTTTAAAATGATTCTTGATTTTTCCGCATAACTAGAATTTTCCTACGGGGTGCACTTTTTTTTAAAAAAATCGATGTATTTTTTTATTTTTATCATCTTATTTTTTTATTTTAATACGGTTATACTCGTTATTTTGACTACAAAAAATGAATTTGAGTTTGATCGAACCAATAACTTACGCGTAGTGAATTTTTGTTCTAAGCAAATGTATGGAGCGTACGAGTAAAACGGATTTTTTTTTCAAAAATTAAAGGTATACCGTAATATCCTTGCAGATGATTTAAGTACCAATTATTAATGATATTTTGACATAACGCGAACTTTTCTACCGTGTGCACTTATTTAATAAAAAATAAAAAACTTATTTTTTCATGCTGAAATAGCTTTTTCTCATTGTTTTAATCAAATAAATAATAAACATACAACAGTTACAAGTAGAAAATTGAAAATAAAACCATTACATCCTTTACATTATTACCATTGTATCCTCTTTATTACATTATCTTTGTACTTAATGAAACAGTATTTAACAAATGACACATTGACAACTTATGAGTCTAAAATTAATGATCATTAATGAGGTCCGGTTACAATCGTTAGTAGATATTATGAATGCAGTTTAATCATTAAGGTTTTAATCATTATGCTTATAATTAGACGTAAAACTAATTATAATAGCAATGATATACTCGTAGAATGGTGGTGTTCATTAGTACTAGCAATAAATAGGTAAGGGGTACATTTTATATTTTAGTTCATCTTGAGCTTCTTAACCGCTAACTTACACGACCATAAACCATGGACAGTCTTATTACGAACTTGGACTTGTTTGTTATCCTAAAATCTCAAGGATCTAGTTTAAATCACGAAGCTTTGTTTGAAATAGTGCTAACTAAATCAAACCTTAACCTATCAGAAGAAGATCGTGACACCTTGAAAGAATTTTGCCGAAGATTTACAAGAGCTGCTACTGACAGATGGAAGAAAAGCCAACGGAACACAGAAAAATTTAGAACAATGTATGGATCTTGGTTAGAAGCAAATATTGACTGGCCAAGTTGCTTTTATCTTCAGTTGGATCTTCAGTTAGCCCACGCATCAACCAGCAGTGATCTCATTCCTCATACACTAAGCACATCACGCGATTGAAACGTAAACCATTCGAAGACCTCGGAACGAAGCAGAAAAAAAACAGATGCAGCGATCTAAGCGTTGAAAACACAGACGAAGTGGTGATTTCAGCTGTAAAGCTTTTAAAAGAAGATGGTCGGGGTGAAATTGCATCATTGATAGAATATATGTTAAAGAACCCAGAAGCAGTCCAGAAATTCACTGCAATCATCAAGAAGCCTGGTTCTACCGCGTCACTTACAGCAGAGAAGGCATTAGGTCTACTGATTTCTTTGAAGTTAAGTAAATGGCAATACATAACTTTAAGAGAGACAGCCATCAGAGAGGGTGCTTCAAATTTATACCCATCGTATTATAAGGTGCAGAAGGCTAAATTAGATTGTTATCCACCAACGCAATCTGTTACTGTAACGGATTTTTCGTATGAGATAACATTGCAAGCTTTGCTGGATTTAACAGTTACACGAATTTTGAATAGTTTACAGGAACAAGTAGAAGACATGCAGTTAAGTTTAATTTCTAAATGGGGATTTGACGGTGCTTCCAGTCAAAGCCGGTACAAGCAGAAAATTGGTGGCAGTGAACAAGATGACTCAAGCATTTTTATGACGACTTTAGTGCCACTAAAGCTTATCTCTGGCGACAAGACAATTTGGACAAATCCAAAACCATGTTCTGCTTCATATTGTCGTCCAAAGCAATTTACATTTACTAAAGAGAACAAAAACTTTGTTCTAGCTCAAAAGAAAAAAATGGACGATGAAATCAAAGACCTAGTGCCCACAGAACATAGGAACAACAAAGTGACACATAAGCTGAAGATGACGATGGTAGATGGCAAAATCTGCACATATCTTTCACAGGCTAAGTCAAGTGCAACATGTGTTTTATGTTTAGCTAAGCCTAATGAAATGAACAATATAGACAAAGTTTCGAAAAAAACAGTGCCTGATACTACCTTATATGAATTTGGACTATCATCTTTACATGCCCGGATCAATACCATGGAATGCCTTCTTCATATAGCATATCGATTGGACTTTAAAGAATTTTATGCAACTGAAAAGAGGGGCCTTAAACAGAAGATGGAACTACGGAAGAAGATTATTCAAGATCGCTTCAAAGACGAATTAAATCTTTTAGTCGATGTAGTAAAACAAGGTTCTGGAACAACGAATGATGGAAACACAGCACGAAAATTTTTCGAAGATCCCGAAAAAACAGCTAATATCACTGGACTGGACAAACAACTGATTCGAAGATTTGCTGTAATTCTGCAAGCTGTCACATCAGGTGAAGTAATTGACACTGAAAAGTTTAAAGCCTATTGTAAAGATACAGCGGACGACTATATTAAATTTTACAGTTGGTATAAGATGCCCCCAACAGTGCATAAATTACTGATCCATGGCACAGATATCATTGCACAAAATGATATTGTACCGATTGGTCATCTCTCTGAAGAAGCATCCGAGGCACGCAACAAAGACTTCAGAATGTTCAGAGAGCATCACTCACAAAAAAAAACGAGACAAGATTCGAACAGGGATGTTTTTAATATGTTACTTTTGTCTTCCGATCCTGTCCTTTCTTCAATGAGGCCAACAATAAGTGGAAAAAAGAAACAGGCTTTCTTCCCTGAAACTTTAGAATTATTCATTTGTCTGGAACCTCAAGAAGAAGAAGTGACAGATACCTCAAATGTGTACCCTGATTCTGAAATGGACACGGATTCGGAAGTAAGCGACCAGGAAAACTAAACTTTCAGGATTCCAATATTAGCATTAGAATACTTTTAATTAGGATAGCATTACATATACTTATTTCTGTTTTTATGTAAACCAATTATTGATAATGTTACTGATATTTATTTAATTAAGTAAATTCGTAGTATCTACTAATGATTGTAACCGGACCTTATTAACGATCATTAATTTTAGACTCATCAGTTGTCAATATGTCAAATTTGTTAAATATTGTTTCATTAAGTACAAAGATAATGTAATAAAGAGGATACAAAGGTAATAATGTAAAGGATGTAATGGTTTTATTTTCAATTTTCTACTTGTAACTCTTGTATGTTTATTATTTATTTGATTAAAACAATGAGAAAAAGTTATTTCAGCATGAAAAAATAAGTTTTTTATTTTTTGTTAAATAAGTGCATACGGTAGAAAAGTTCGCGTTATGTCAAAATATCATTAATAATTGGTACTTAAATCATCTGCAAGGATATTACGGTATACCTTTAATTTTTGAAAAAAAAATCCGTTTTACTCGTACGCTCCATACATTTGCTTAGAACAAAAATTCACTACGCGTAAGTTATTGGTTCGATCAAACTCAAATTCATTTTTTGTAGTCAAAATAACGAGTATAACCGTATAAAAATAAAAAAATAAAATAATAAAAATAAAATATATATATCGATTTAAAAAAAAAAAAGTGCACCCCGTAGGAAAATTCTAATTATGTGGAAAAATCAAGAATAATTGGTTTTAAAATCATCTGTCAGGATATTACGGTTAACTTTTTATTTTCGGAGAAAACTCGTTTTTTCTGATACGCGCCATACAAAGATTTTGAAAAAAAATTATAATTAATTATTTTTCCAACCAAATTAGCTAAGATTAATTTTGGGACATAATAAAACCTAACAAAAGCTATTCCAATAAAAAAAAGTTCAAATTTAAGACTTCGGTTTCTATTTCTATGGAGGCCGATTTTCAGCCCACCGTGCGCCCTTTCATTTGATATGTCACACGATATAGTTTGCAATACTTTTTTTATTTTTAAGTTTAGGAGGCGCCGTGAGCGCTCGAGTCGTTACTCGTTTGTGGGATCATGGGATCTCTCATCCCATTTCTATGCGGACAAAACTGTTAAAAAAAATGCCTGGGAGATTCTTATTAATAAATACAAAGAAATTGAGCCCGACGCGAACGAAGCGACGGTGAAAAGAAAGCTAGAAAACTTAAACGCAAATCCCTAATCCCTCGTCATCCTTTCATCTCTCCCAAAACATACCTGTCACTTATGCACCTGATGAGGGGCATTAGGTCACATCCAGTCACCTCCGACTCCGACTCAAACGCAAATCCCTAATCCCTCGCCATCCTTTCATCTCTCCCAAAACACACCTGTCACATATGCACCTCATCACATCCAGTCACCTCCAACTCCGAATCACTCGCCATCCTATATATACACTTCTTCGCGTCCAATCGCCGCCGGCCCCAACACAAATCCAAAACCCTAATCCCGCATCACTTTCACCTATCACATATTCTCCCATTCATATCCAAGTTTCACATCCTACTTACTTACACAAGTTACACAGAACCACCTAGGTACCCTACATGTGCCTGAACCCCAAGTTCACTCATCACTTCTAACATGGATAACGAGGGTGTAAATATCATCGACAATACGGTCGTATACTCGACTCCGGCAAACGAACTGTTAAAAGAATTATTGGTTTAAAAAATAATAATAATAGAACCGTTTTTCCCCCGAAGGGTATAAAACGGATTTTAGGTTTTAGCCGTAGCTTAAACCCATGTGAGATTACCCTTCCTATATCCATAGCTATGTATAGGTTATACCTATGCTTTAGAAGAGTACCAACATGTGACAACTATATCTGTCCCTTTCTAGCCCCGCATGAGTGGCGCTCGGCGGGATGTTGCTTCAGTACCTTCAGCCGGCAAGGCTCTAAGGTGGGTTTAAGCTACGGCTAAAACCTAAATAACTGTGTTATACCCTTCGGGGGAAAAACGGTTCTATTTAGGCTTTGAGCCTCCGCTTAAACCCATGTGAGACGTGTTTATTATCTGCCGGCGCCGCTAGATCCTCGTGAGGGGCTAGTATGTTATGAAAGCGTACTGTGAGAGAGGGTTGTAAGAAAAATAAAATGTCATAGGGTGGTAAACCTCATTCATTACTCTCATCATTTATTCTTCTTCTATCTCTATGCCTAATTCATATTGTCATTCACATACGTCATGTTTTGCTAATTAAAACCTACAAGTTAGGTTTTGTCTTTTATTTCAATTTAATTAGCAAACAAATCGTCTAATTACGAATGGATAAATATTTACGCCCTGAACGGTTTGAAGGAGACCCGTCGCAAAGCGCCGCGGCCGCAGAATGGGAACATTGGAAGAAGACCTTCAACAACTTCCTCGCGGTGCAAGTTCTCTCTTCCGATCAGGTCAAGCTAAATATTTTAATTAATCACCTGTCTCCAAATGTCTATAACTACATAAGCGAGTCTCAAACTTACGAACAAGCAATACGCGTACTAGACGGGATTTACGTAAAACCTAAGAACATCCTTTACGCGCGTCATGCTCTCGCTACACGAAAGCAAAACAGTGAAGAGACAAACACTTATATTCAAGCTCTGAAACAATTATCTAAAGACTGTGACTTCACTGCCGTCGATGGCAATACAAACTGGGACGACAATATCCGTGATGCCTTCATAGCAGGTATCTCTTCAACAAAAATAAGAGAAAGACTTCTTGAGAACCTGAGCCTAACATTGGATGAAGCACACAACCAAGCTCGCTCCCTAGAGATGGCAGAAGTCAACACATTACATTATAACAACAGCATCCCTGTGAATGCGACTATTGAAAATATACGCAATACAGCTGGTCCAAGCGGAAACCCTTCCACTGCCGCGCCAGCTCTGCGCTCTAATCGAAAATGTTTCTTTTGCGGAGGACGTGTACTCCCACGCAAGACCTGCCCCGCCTTCGACGCTTCTTGTCAGCTTTGCAATAAGAAAGGACATTTTGCTAACGTATGTCGTAGCAAGAATCAAACCAGCGCTGCCATATCTGATACGAATAATGTCAGTTCCAGCATCGTCGCTGCATCACCGTCATCGTTACGCAGAACAACGGTGCCTACGTACATCAACGGTATCAAAGCTGAAGTATTGCTAGATACAGGCAGTGCTAAGAGCTTTATGGATTCAAAGTTTGCTAAGTTATGTTCCTTGACAAGTAAGCCCAGCCAGCAGACAATATCCATGGCCTCACTAAGTCATAGTGAACCAGTTGCAGGAGAAATAAGTATCGATCTCACATTGGGTAAGCATTCATATGAGGACTTACGGTTACTGCTAGTAGAAGATCTATGTTCCGACGTCATTATTGGCCTCGACGTATTGGCTCAACATTCTTCTATTGAATTCGATTTTGGCGGTCCGAGAGAACCTTTAGTTGTCTGCAATGTGGCTGTAGCGTCCGTGCCTGCAGTGCCTTTATTCTCAAACCTAACGCCTGGATACAAACCGATTGCCATCAAGTCACGGCGGTACAGTGACGACGATCGACGTTTTATTGAGGAGGAGGTAAGGAACCTTTTAAAGGAAGGTATAATTGAAGAAAGTAGGTCACCATGGCGAGCGCAGGTACTGATTACGAAATCTGCAACCCATAAGAAACGTCTTGTAATCGACTACTCAAGAACTATTAATCAATACACTGAACTAGATGCTTACCCGCTTCCCTGCATTGAAGAATTGATTTCAAAAGTGGCTAAATACTCCGTCTTCAGCGCTATAGATTTGAAGAGTGCCTACCACCAGGTGTCAATTTTGCCAGAGGAGAGACATTTTACTGCGTTCGAAGCTGCCGGAAACCTTTACCAATTCCGCCGCATCCCTTTTGGTGTTACGAATGGAGTTTCTAGCTTCCAGAGAACCATAGATTGGCTTATTCGTACAGAAAATCTGGCAGGCACATTTGCATATCTCGACGATATAACAATATGTGGCAAGTCACCTGAAGAGCACGATACAAATTTGCAAAACTTTCTGACAGCTGCTAAAAAGTACGGTCTGACTCTCAATGAAACCAAATCTGTTTTCAAACAATCTTCCATTAATATACTGGGCTATACGATCGCTAATAATGTTGTCAAACCTGACAGCGCCAGATTAGAGCCTCTTTTAAACTTACCTCCTTCGCATGACTTGCCCAGCATGCTTAGAGCCCTGGGCATGTTCGCTCACTACTCAAAGTGGATACCAAACTTCTCTGAAAAAGTACACGAGCTAGCAAAAACGAAGACATTTCCACTAACCAACACTATGATTAAAGATTTCGGAGATCTTAAGAACTACATAGTAAAATCATGTGTTCACGCCATTGACGACAACGTTCCATTTACGGTTGAGACAGATGCTTCGGAGCACTCAATTGCAGCGACGCTTTCACAAGCTGGCAGGCCTGTAGCATTCTATTCGAGAACTCTCAATCAAAGTGAACAAAACCATTCGGCGATTGAGAAAGAAGCGTACGCAATCGTTGAATCCTTAAAGAAATGGCGGCATTTCCTCATCGGGAAGCTATTTCTGCTCATCACTGATCAGCGTTCTGTTTCTTTTATGTTTGACAAGAAACATACCAGTAAAATCAAAAATGAGAAAATTCAGCGCTGGCGCCTGGAGCTCTCTCCATACAAATATGACATAGTGTATCGACCCGGCACGCAGAACCATGTAGCGGATGCCCTCTCCCGTGTCTGCGCCATCGTCGATACACCTGCGAAGTTGCAATCTCTCCATGAAGCTCTCTGTCACCCCGGAGTGACAAGAATGGCACATTGGGTTCGTACCAAAAACTTGGCATATTCCATTGAAGAAATAAGGAACATGACGAACCAATGTCGCATCTGCTCAGAAGTTAAGCCTAGATTCTCTAAAGCAGATCCACAAAATAGACTTATAAAAGCTGTAGCGCCATTTGAAAGACTGAGCATGGATTTTAAAGGGCCCGTACCGTCCAGATCAAGTAACAAATACATCTTAACAGTGATCGATGAGTATTCCCGATTTCCGTTTGCTTTTCCATGCTCCGACATAAGTGCCAAAACTGTCATCAAACATTTAGACAGCATTTTTAGTATGTTTGGCATGCCCGCCTACGTGCACTCCGATCGAGGGACATCTTTCTTGTCGGAAGAGGTGAAGGACTATTTCAACTCCAGAGGAGTAGCAACAAGTCGTACGACGCCATACAATCCTCAAGGAAATGGCCAAGTCGAGAAACTGAATGGAACCCTGTGGAAATCTATTCAGCTAGCGCTGAAGTCTAGAAACCTACCAATAGAAAATTGGGAGGATGTCCTTCCACAAGCGTTGCACTCGATACGTTCCCTGCTATGCACAACAACGAACTGCACGCCACACGAGAGGATGTTTCGCCATCCGCGAAAATCACCAAACGGAGAATCAATTCCGACATGGCTAACTAGCTCGAACAAGGTACTTATGCGACGATTTAATCGAAAATCGAAGTACCAACCGTTGCACGGTGGGCTGAAAATCGGCCTCCATAGGAATAGAAACCGAAGTCTTAAATTTTAACTTTTTTTTATTGGAATAGCTTTTGTTAGGTTTCATTATGTCCCAAAATTAATCTTAGCTAATTTGGTTGGAAAAATAATTAATTATAATTTTTTTTCAAAATCTTTGTATGGCGCGTATCAGAAAAAACGAGTTTTCTCCGAAAATAAAAAGTTAACCGTAATATCCTGACAGATGATTTTAAAACCAATTATTCTTGATTTTTCCACATAATTAGAATTTTCCTACGGGGTGCACTTTAAAAAAAAAAATCGATATATTTTTTTATTTTTATTATCTTATTTTTTTATTTTTATACGGTTATACTCTTTATTTTGACTACAAAAAATGAATTTGAGTTTGATCGAACCAATAACTTACGCGTAGTGAATTTTTGTTCTAAGCAAATGTATGGAGCGTACGAGTAAAACGGATTTTTTTTCCAAAAATTAAAGGTATACCGTAATATCCTTGCAGATGATTTAAGTACCAATTATTAATGATATTTTGACATAACGCGAACTTTTCTACCGTGTGCACTTAATATAATAATATTAAAGCGAAAGCGGTGGTGGCCGAGTGGATATGACGCCCGACTTTCAATCCGGAGGTCGCGGGTTCAAATCCTGGCTCGTACCAATGAGTTTTTCGGAACTTATGTACGAAATATTTGATATTTACCACTAGCTTTTCGGTGAAGGAAAACATCGTGAGGAAACCTGCATACATCTGCGAAGAAATTCAAAGGTGTATGTGAAGTCCCCAATCCGCATTGGGCTAGCGTGGGGATTATAGCCCAAGCCCTCTCGCGCGTGAGAGGAGGCCTGTGCCCAGCAGTGGGACGCATAAAGGCTGAATTATTATTATTATTACCGTGTGCACTTATTTAATAAAAAATAAAAAACTTATTTTTTCATGCTGAAATAGCTTTTTCTCATTGTTTTAATCAAATAAATAATAAACATACAACAGTTACAAGTAGAAAATTGAAAATAAAACCATTACATCCTTTACATTATTACCATTGTATCCTCTTTATTACATTATCTTTGTACTTAATGAAACAGTATTTAACAAATGACACATTGACAACTTATGAGTCTAAAATTAATGATCATTAATGAGGTCCGGTTACAATCGTTAGTAGATATTATGAATGCAGTTTAATCATTAAGGTTTTAATCATTATGCTTATAATTAGACGTAAAACTAATTATAATAGCAATGATATACTCGTAGAATGGTGGTGTTCATTAGTACTAGCAATAAATAGGTAAGGGGTACATTTTATATTTTAGTTCATCTTGAGCTTCTTAACCGCTAACTTACACGTCCATAAACCATGGACAGTCTTATTACGAACTTGGACTTGTTTGTTATCCTAAAATCTCAAGAACCTATCAGAAGAAGATAATTGAAATAATTTTGCCGAAGATTTACAAGAGCTGCTACTGACAGATGGAAGAAAAGCCAACGGAACACAGAAAAATTTAGAACAATGTATGGATCTTGGTTAGAAGCAAATATTGACTGGCCAAGTTGCTTTTATCTTCAGTTAGCCCACGCATCAACCAGCAGTCATACACTAAGCACATCATCAACTGGAACCATGACGCGATTGAAACGTAAACCATTCGAAGACATCGGAACGAAGCAGAAAAAAACAGATGCAGCGATCTAAGCGTTGAAAACACAGACGAAGTGGTGTTTTCAGCTGTAAAGCTTTTAAAAGAAGATGGTCGGGGTGAAATTGCATCATTGATAGAATATATGTTAAAGAACCCAGAAGCAGTCCAGAAATTCACTGCAATCATCAAGAAGCCTGGTTCTACCGCGTCACTTACAGCAGAGAAGGCATTAGGTCTACTGATTTCTTTGAAGTTAAGTAAATGGCAATACATAACTTTACGAGAGACAGCCATCAGAGAGGGTGCTTCAAATTTATACCCATCGTATTATAAGGTGCAGAAGGCTAAATTAGATTGCTATCCACCAACGCAATCTGTTACTGTAACGGATTTTTCGTGTGAGATAACATTGCAAGCTTTGCTAGATTTAACAGTCACACGAATTTTGAATAGTTTACAGGAACAAGTAGAAGACATGCAGTTAAGTTTAATTTCTAAATGGGGTTTTGACGGTGCTTCCAGTCAAAGCCGGTACAAGCAGAAAATTGGTGGCAGTGAACAAGATGACTCAAGCATTTTTATGACGACTTTAGTGCCACTAAAGCTTATCTCTGGCGACAAGACAATTTGGACAAATCCAAAACCATGTTCTGCTTCATATTGTCGTCCAAAGCAATTTACATTTACTAAAGAGAACAAAAACTTTGTTCTAGCTCAAAAGAAAAAAATGGACGATGAAATCAAAGACCTAGTGCCCACAGAACATAGGAACAACAAAGTGACACATAAGCTGAAGATGACGATGGTAGATGGCAAAATCTGCACATATCTTTCCACAGGCTAAGTCAAGTGCAACATGCGTTTTATGTTTAGCTAAGCCTAATGAAATGAACAATATAGACAAAGTTTCGAAAAAAACAGTGCCTGATACTACCTTATATGAATTTGGACTATTATCTTTACATGTCCGGATCAATACCATGGAATGCCTTCTTCATATAGCATATCGATTGGACTTTAAAGAATTTTATGCAACTGAAAAGAGGGGCCTTAAACAGAAGATGGAACTACGGAAGAAGATTATTCAAGATCGCTTCAAAGACGAACTAAATCTTTTAGTCGATGTAGTAAAACAAGGTTCTGGAACAACGAATGATGGAAACACAGCACGAAAATTTTTCGAAGATCCCGAAAAAACAGCTAATATCACTGGACTGGACAAACAACTGATTCGGAGATTTGCTGTAATTCTGCAAGCTGTCACATCAGGTGAAGTAATTGACACTGAAAAGTTTAAAGCCTATTGTAAAGATACAGCGGACGACTATATTAAATTTTACAGTTGGTATAAGATGCCCCCAACAGTGCATAAATTGCTGATCCATGGCACAGATATCATTGCACAAAATGATATTGTACCGATTGGTCATCTCTCTGAAGAAGCATCCGAGGCACGCAACAAAGACTTCAGAATGTTCAGAGAGCATCACTCACAAAAAAAACGAGACAAGATTCGAACAGGGATGTTTTTAATATGTTACTTTTGTCTTCCGATCCTGTCCTTTCTTCAATGAGGCCAACAATAAGTGGAAAAAAGAAACAGGCTTTCTTCCCTGAAACTTTAGAATTATTCATTTGTCTGGAACCTCAAGAAGAAGAAGTGACAGATACCTCAAATGTTGTAATGGAAAAATATTTAGATAACAAAATACTTCTATGAAGCCGGACGGGCGATTAAATCTGTGTCTCGAATAGTGTCGATGAACTGTCAAGTTGGCAGCGATTCCGTGTTGCCAGGGAGATAGGTCTGAATCCCTTCGACACCAGTTCGGTCGACAACTAGTGTCCGACCGAAACATGTTTTTTTGCCGAAACCGAAACCGAAACCGAATGTTCGGCTTTGGCTCTAGTTTCGGCCGAAACCGAAACCGAAACTTTTGTAGACTTGTTAAAATCGTTGAAAAAATGTCATAAAACCGCTTTTACACACATATTATGGGGCTGTCAACAGCCAATGTCCTTGAAATTGATGTTACTTAAGCAGTTTTTTATGAAAATTACTAGAGTTAGACCAAGATAATTCTGCAACGATTTTGATAAGTTGATAACACACGTGTGAGATACGTAGTATAAAAACAAAGATCACACTTACATTTTCACGAAATAGTCCACTTTTGCTAAGCTAATACGTATATCGAAATAATAAGTTAGAACTGCTGTTTAATTACACAACTACCCTCCATGTATATTTCTTGACCATAACTGTCAGAACATTAGTAACGTAAATAAAGTATCTTATAATAATAAGCCATGATATTAAATTCGTATTAATTTGCGATTAATTATTCTATAATAAATTAAATTAAAATGTAGCAAATACATTTGTTAAATTGAATTATTATGATAACCGGATGTGCAGGAAACATCTTACTTGTTATTCCTACCAAGAAGTGGTGGAAGGGGTGAAGTCTGATCGAATATAAGCGGGTGTCTGACAGTTGTGGCTCACTTCTCAGTTGGAGAGCTAACGACGACAAACGAAGCTAAGTGTCCATTTTATTTTATTGTGTTTTTATGACTTGTATGTTTT
The DNA here is from genome assembly GCF_948474715.1 of Cydia amplana. Classification (NCBI taxonomy): domain Eukaryota; kingdom Metazoa; phylum Arthropoda; class Insecta; order Lepidoptera; family Tortricidae; genus Cydia; species Cydia amplana. Next base: position 6,697,385 of record NC_086083.1, on the reverse strand, counting down.
CTTTGTGTTATAGTCTGATGGTATGTACGTTACAACCTTTAATGTGAATATAAACCTTTGATGACCTGTTAATTAACAATTGCTATGTAACGTATATTCCAACTGATTACGGGGTAATACATCATGTAGCTTATTGCTAGATCTTTATTACTGTTTTGAATTATGTCAGTGTGTACGTTAAGGTAGCCAGTGCTAACTATAAGCCACCAATATCTATTACGCAGCGTACCTACTTGACTAATTTAGCAATACAATATTAAGATTTTTGTGAATTGTGTGGTAAATAAAGCCGATTAATTGTTCAGTAAATCTACAATATACTTTTACTTACAATCTTCTTATATAAATATATTACTTAAATAATGTTTACCGTTTTTATATTCTAAACCTTGTAGTTGTCCCTATAATAAATACATTACTTTGACCAATAACTAACTGATCTTAATTATATACTGCATTACATCCTGATTTCCTATGTTATTAATGGTCTTACTATTAGTAAATCTGACACACGCAGTGCAAGTGTTATTTTAAACGTCAAAACTTTTATGAAATTATGACGTATGCTATCAAAATCATTGCAGAATTTTCTTGGTCTAACTATATTCATTCACCAGTCAAGCTAACATGTAGACACAGGGTCAACCAAAAACGCGAGCGCAGCGAGCGCGAAATTTTTTGTTAACAATATCGCAAGGCCGGGTACCGATCTTCACCTGGGCCGAAAAGTCCGAAGTGCCCCATTGAGGCGAACTTTCATGCGAAGTCAAAGCCGTGCTTAAGGCTTCAGGATAAGTAGTTGAGCACAGACTCCAACCAATGTCCATTGTATTCAAAAGCGAGACCGCAGGCCGAGCATGGCGCAGCGAGGCCAAAGGCTAAGCTGAAGTAGAGGACACGTGGAACACAAACCAATGGTAAATTGAGGTAAAAAGTGAGGCTAGTTTTCTTATTATTATCTTGCCCAGGGCCCAGTAACATGCGACAGTGCTATCTCATTCACTTATAGGTATTGACAGCCTCTTAAGACTGCGTCAACCGTCCAGTGGCGCCCTCATTAGTGGAATTGTGTTTTATAATAAACCAATTAATGTCTGTACCTAATATACATGAATCAGTATATGTAGGTATTAATATTGTTGTCCTACTTATTCCCCAACTTTTGGTCTTTGTCCGAAGTACCATTTCGTAAGTTTCGGCCCGGCCGAAAGGTTCGGCCGTTTTTTGGCCGAAACCGAAACTACAGCCGAAACATGATTTTTTGGCCGAAACTGGCCGAAACCGAAACCGAAACCGAACCTTCGGTCGGACACTATCGACAACTAGTTCTTACCAAAATAATTATTATCATTCTCGATGAACGGGTAGGAATGTATAGATTGTCGAGTCTTCCTTTCCCTTTCTTAAAAAAATATCATACCGTGCTTGTCCAGCAGCGTTTACCACGCTCTGGTCTAATTTCCGTATTTAGAATTTCACGTCAGTTTTGTTAAATGCCTTGGGATTGTAACCCTGGCAACATCGAAGAGGAGGCCCCGAGGGAGTGATTCCGCCATTTTGGGACTTGGATTTTCTTTCCCGACCCGACCTAGCCGGGGTCGGCTTTATATTAAATAATTGGGACAACGTTCTCATCTTTGGTAAGTAATCTTACATTCGTTTGTGAAGACCGTGAAATTCGGAATCTGTTGTTGGATTATGCGATTATTGACGTGAACCGTTTATTTCAGCCTGCCCTCAGGTGTGCCTTGAGGTTAACCGTTTCCCGAAAGGGCGAACCAGGAGCGTCCTGGGCACTTCGGAGTTGATATTCGATCACTCATAAACCCCGGCAAGACGATTTTCCTCCGACAGGTAAGGCGTCGTTCATATACTTTCGTCAGAAATTGTATGGCGTGCCATGCGGCCACATAAAAGTATCCCGCGTAGCGCTGAATTCTATACTGTAATATAACCCCAAAGGGTTACGCATGGAAACCCTTGTTCCTATGTGAAACGGACTCTCACGTGGCGCGGACCACAGATTCTTGGCGTGACCTGAGCCAGTGGAACTAATCCCGTACCCGGAATTTTCCAGGAGGTGTCTACTAGGGGCGCGGCCTTTGGTAGGCCAGATTCTGTGCGAGTCGACCTGTGCAGCTGGCCCCGCCAGAGTCGGAGCTATTGGAACCTCCGGCCATCTGGTCGAGAGAGAGCCGTCGACTGTCGCTACAGTGCAGCTAAGCCTTTCACTACTTTTTCCTAAACTGCGATTTTGGACTATTCACCTTTTAGTATTAACTATCCAATAGCGCAATCGACCAAGTATCACCAACAATAATTAAAACCCGGTTAGATAAATATAAATTTAGTTTACTACCAATAAGTCGTTAAGTAGTGTTTAAGCTCAAAAGTGTAAACTTAACCAGGCTGGCAATTAAATTGTACCTGTCCACTATCGGGTTATTTGTTTTATCCCCTTCAGGACCCTTAGTTTAAAATATAAGTATTACAATGTGTACCCTGATTCTGAAATGGACACGGATTCGGAAGTAAGCGACCAGGAAAACTAAACTTTCAGGATTCCAATATTAGCATTAGAATACTTTTAATTAGGATAGCATTACATATACTTATTTCTGTTTTTATGTAAACCAATTATTGATAATGTTACTGATATTTATTTAATTAAGTAAATTCGTAGTATCTACTAATGATTGTAACCGGACCTTATTAACGATCATTAATTTTAGACTCATCAGTTGTCAATATGTCAAATTTGTTAAATATTGTTTCATTAAGTACAAAGATAATGTAATAAAGAGGATACAAAAGTAATAATGTAAAGGATGTAATGGTTTTATTTTCAATTTTCTACTTGTAACTCTTGTATGTTTATTATTTATTTGATTAAAACAATGAGAAAAAGTTATTTCAGCATGAAAAAATAAGTTTTTTATTTTTTGTTAAATAAGTGCATACGGTAGAAAAGTTCGCGTTATGTCAAAATATCATTAATAATTGGTACTTAAATCATCTGCAAGGATATTACGGTATACCTTTAATTTTTGAAAAAAAAATCCGTTTTACTCGTACGCTCCATACATTTGCTTAGAACAAAAATTCACTACGCGTAAGTTATTGGTTCGATCAAACTCAAATTCATTTTTTGTAGTCAAAATAACGAGTATAACCGTATAAAAATAAAAAAATAAAAATAAAAAATATATATCGATTTAAAAAAAAAAGTGCACCCCGTAGGAAAATTCTAATTATGTGGAAAAATCAAGAATAATTGGTTTTAAAATCATCTGTCAGGATATTACGGTTAACTTTTTATTTTCGGAGAAAACTCGTTTTTTCTGATACGCGCCATACAAAGATTTTGAAAAAAAATTATAATTAATTATTTTTCCAACCAAATTAGCTAAGATTAATTTTGGGACATAATAAAACCTAACAAAAGCTATTCCAATAAAAAAAAGTTCAAATTTAAGACTTCGGTTTCTATTTCTATGGAGGCCGATTTTCAGCCCACCGTGCGTTGGTAGAAGAAGTGGAAGTAATATAAACCAACCCCACTTATTCATACGTACGGACTGAGGATGGACGAGACGACTGTGTCCAATCGTCACCTAGCTCCCCTCGGGTGCTGTGAACGGGATATCCCTGGGGTTAACGAGTATGTGGATGACGACCCCGAAAGAGCACAGTCATCGCCACCTTCATGTTCGCAACCGAATACGCCGAATTCATCACCGACTCACTCAAGCCAAGATTCGCCCTTCGCCACTCCGTCGTCGCAGTCGCCATCCGAAACTCTGCAAGAAGTGCCAGAGCCACTGAGCCCTGATGGCAATGGACCCACAGGTGTGGAGCAACCCCGGAGGTCCGGCAGAATCCGGATTTCGCCAAAGTACTTAACTGATTATATCTGGCCCGGGTGAATGTGGTAAACCTCATTCATTACTCTCATCATTTATTCTTCTTCTATCTCTATGCCTAATTCATATTGTCATTCACATACGTCATGTTTTGCTAGGTTTACAAGTTAGGTTTTGTCTTTTATTTCACATAGGTATTAGAACCTTATCTATTAATAGTTATGAAGTTATGTTATTCATAATTAGCAATGTTTCACGCTCGGGTCGAAATAGATCGCGCTTATAATCAACACAAAAGAAAATTACTTAGTATCAGGAACTTATCTAATTATTATTATTAACAATGTTTCGCACTCAGGTCGATAATGGACCGTGCTTATAATCAACACAAATAAAGGATAGGTAATTCTCTTAAGATATTGTCATTACGTCCAGGCGGAAGGATTTCCTCCCTAAAATAATGACGATAGAATGTTGTTTTTGATCTCCAATTTCCCCTTTTTAGGATCTCATCGATACTATATAGGTTACTAGTCCAGTTGTTTGTTGCAACTGCTGCCCTAAGGCTACCCGCTGATGTAGAAATACCGGCTTCTTTAAATATGGTTTTAATCCAACCCGCAATTATCGTGCGTGAAGCATTCCTAGTTGGGCCGTTGGGCCTCTTGTTGAGATGAATAGGTTGGTAAGGTTATTCGAGTTCCGTCGACTCCTAGAAGGTGAGATGAGCTGCCGTATACACCAAGTCGAACCGGATATCTGAATTTTCTGATCCTTTTCTCAGGAGCCAACCTGATTGGCGGTAGGAGTCTGGGTCCTTTTTGGAACCAAATTTTGGCCAGAAAATTTCAGAGGCCAGAGAGTTTCCTCCCGATCGTTTTGCTGGCCGTCGCCTTTGGAACTCCCAGGGGCTACATCCTCTTCCAACCTGGAGTCTGTTTCTGACGATTCGGGTTGAGACTCGAAGGAGCTGTCTAGGTCCTGGTGTACTATTTCCTGAGTAGGGTTGTTGACCCTGCCCTGGATCAGCCTCTTGATATTATTATTCTGTTCCGCCTGCATGTTTATCAACTTGTTGAACAGTTAGGTTTGCTGGCCCAGGACTGCTGCCAATAGGTGTGTTCCACTGCCTTCAACGACAGGTGGATCCCCCTTACCTCGCCTGTCCTGTTCGCTCGTATGGGGGGCAGGGGACTTTTCAGGTCTTTTTCCCTGGGTGCCAGTTGCCTCTGCCAGCTCCTCCGAAGCAGCCCGTCGTTTAAGCATCACTGGTCAGCGGGCACTACACCATCCAGACCATCGACATTTACTAATAATCGTCGTCGCCCTGATTCTGAAACGGCTGAACAGCAAATGGCCGCAGCATTTGGACAACTAACAAATGTTTTAGGTCAACAGCAAAGTGAAACTAGACCTGTTGACAAAGATGACGATTGCGATTTATATACAAAGCTATTAGCTATAAAGCTACGCGAACTGCCAAATGATGAACGGAAACTTATGATGTACCAAATAGATGGGTTGTTTATAAACAGAATCAACCAAAATTCATATGCAAGTCATACACAATCCCCTCAATATTTTTCTAGACCTTCATCAATGCCTAGTCCATATTCACGTCATACACCATCTCCTCGATTCAGAGTCATTCCGAGTCGGCCATCATCAGTTAATAGCGTTTATTCTGAACCTATTCATAACACTAAAAGTTTTTTTACCTTTCCGTCCACGCAAACCTCTCATTCAGATAAATAAAGATCTCTCTTTATAGATAAATAAAGTTTGATTTAATACATTCGATTTGTTTTATTTTACTATGTTTCTACATTAATAACTTAAAATTAATGCCGTTAAAATAATTTTCACCGTTGGTTAAAATTCTCCCACATTTTAAAGTTTGAGAACCGGTAAACAGCAAATAAGGTTAGGTTAGGTTAACTAGTAATTTCGTGTTAGTAAGACGTACGAGTATTGATAGAATTAAGGTGTCCGTGTGAATAACAATATAATAGCTCAGTAAATTCAGTGCTTTTCATTACCGACGCCACGTGCACCTAACCTAAAGCACAGTAACGTCATCATCCGAGCCGCTAGGGCAGCGGCTGCACTCCACACAGCTGGCCGGAGAGCTGGCGTCGTCAGCGGAGCGTGGCGACAGCACACACGACGGCTGGGAGCTGGTCACGGCAGAGCCACGTGTCTCCAGGTCAAGAGTATATGGAAGGCTAAGTACTAGATACTAGAGAGACAGCTGAAGCAGCTCCTATAGTACTGTTCATATCTATGGCTGTATTCGGGGAATCGGTCTCCATGAGCATGTAGCCCACAGATGAAGGGCTGCAGGTATCATGGTGGTGGCCCATGCTAGAATAGACTGAGGAAGCCTCTGTGCTCTTCATTTCTTCATGTGACTGGTAGCCAGGTCGGAGCGGTCAGGCTGCTGGGCTATGCATGCTACATTGGTGGTGGCCCGTGTCAGGGGACCGCCATTGTACGCATCATGGTGGTGGCGCAGTCGGTGATCTAGGATTGCCCGGCTGTGTTGGCATCATTTTGGTTAGCCCATGAGGGGAGTCAAGCTATGCCCGCCTTTGACGGCACCAAACAGTGCCTTAAATTAATACAACTATATGGGGAATATAGACAATTATGGGATGCGAAATGTCCCGAATTCCCGATTATACTAATAGAGGACTAAGAGAAGATGCGTGGACAAATATAAGCCAGGAAATAAAAATCCAATAACTGATTTAAAGAAAAAGATGGACTCCCTTACAGGAGGGAAAAGTCAAGAGAAGAAAAAATGCTTGATGTTTGGTTCAGCCTCGCGCGCGGCAGCCTCATGCAACAAATCATACTGACCGAGGCTGCCTCGCGCGGCAATCGTCCGAGGCTGCCTCGCGAGGCTGCTCGCTCAGTCAGTACGCGGCTACTGAAGATTGGATGGATACTGAACGATTTATTGAGGAAAACTAGGGTTCATATAGTGGCTAGCTACGTGTATGGCATTTAGGTGACCTTTAACAATATCACCAATAAATATAATTTTCTTAGATGAATCATACTCTTGACATTCTAATGTGCTATTAATTAATACATTTTTTATTTTCTAAATGTCACATGACGTATCAGTACGGTAGCAATAAAATTGGTAATTGACCATTTGACTTTTCTATAGGAACAATAGCATTCACCCAGTCGGTAGGGGTGGTAACTTTTTCTATGACCTGTAACTCTTCCATTCTAACTCGGTCTTAAGTTTTGGATGTAAAGCATAATTATGGAATTCTACGGACAGGACAAATCTTAGGTGGAACACTTGTGTCTACATGTAAATGAGCCTTGTGAGACAGACAGCCTAAGCCCTGAAAAGTGTCGGAATAAGTCTCTAAAAGTGATTTTACTGACCTGTCACTTGTCACCTCGTAGAGCCTTTTGACTTACTTGACTTATTGTCCTATGTCCCCTAAATGGAGCAGAGGGCGTCCACAGTGCGCCGCCATCTGGATCGGTCTTGAGCTTCGTGCTTGACTTCGCTCCAAGTCTTCCCAATAGCCTCTGCCTCTGCAATAATAGTCCGGCGCCAGGTCTGCCTTGGACGGCAACGTTTCCTCTTTCCTTGGGGATTCCAGTCTAGGGCTTGCCTCGGTATGTGGTCAGGATCCCTTCGGAGTGTGTGCCCAATCCAACTCCATTTCCGGCGCTTGATCTGCTGGTTGATCGGAGTCTCATTGCAGCATCTCCACAGGTTGGCATTAGAGATTTTCTCGGGCCAGTATATACCGAGAATGCGGCGGAGGCAGCGGTTAATGCAGACTTGTAGCTGTCGCGAGATGTCTTTTGTGACCTTCCACGTCTCGCACCCATACAGCAAAACGGTTTTTACGTTTGACCGGAATATTCTGAGCTTAACTCTCCGTGTCAGTTTACTTGATTGCCATACGGGGCGGAGCTGTGCGAAGGTTGCTCTTGCTTTGGCTATTCTCGAAGCGATGTCCTCTTCGGTCCCTCCAGTTTCCGACACGACGCTCCCGAGGTAAGTAAATTTGTGGACTTGCTCCACAGCCTCTGTGCCAATAAGGAGCGGCACAGTACTTGCCGCCCTGCACCTCATCTCTTGGGTCTTCCGGGTGTTGACTTTGAGTCCCATCTTCATTGCCTCACTTCGAAGGTCGTCCAGCTTGGCTTGCATATCAGCGCGTGTGTGGCTCAGCAGGCATAGGTCATCGGCATAGTCCAGATCTTCTAAGATGTTGGAGAGTCCCCACTCTATGCCTCGGCGCTTATTATCAATCGCATGATGCATGATTCCATCGAGAACAACAAGAAAGAGGAGAGGAGAGAGAAGACACCCTTGTCGCACCCCCGCATTCACTGGAATATCCTCCGAGACAAGTGCGTCACTCTACAAGAGTAGGTCTTGTAGATAGCCTTTATGAGGTTGGTGATTTTCTCGGGGACACCAAGTTCATGCAGCCGGTTCCAGATACAGGCCCACCTTAGCGTATCAAAAGCTTTTTCGAAGTCTACAAATGTTAGGTACATTTCCCTCTGAAATTCAGTAGCCTGTTCTAAAATGATACGTAGTAGCGTGTTGACCTGATCCGTGCATAATCTGTGCGGTCGGAATCCAGCTTGCTCTTTGCGTATGAGAGGTTCTACGGCCTTCGACAACCTATCCAGAATGATCTTGCAGAGCACCTTAGATGGGGTCGAAAGCAAAGTGATGCCTCTCCAGTTGCCACAATCGCTGAGGTCTCCCTTTTTTGGCACGGTAATGAGAAGTCCCTTGTTCCAGTCGTCCGGTAACTCTTCAGCAAGCCAAATGCTATTCAAGAGTGGTGTTAGGGCATTCACGGCAGTCGGCAAGTCAGATTTTAGCATCTCCGCTGTGATGAGGTCGACTCCTGGGGCTTTTCCGTTTTTGAGCGATTTCATGGCCTTCGCTACTTCTTGTTCAGTAGGTGGAGAGACGTCGATATCTAGTCTCAGCAAGGGCGTGCTGTGTGCGGGTGTGCTGTCAGTGATGGGGTCATTGGGGACGCGGAAGATATCCTCAAAGTGTTCACGCCAGCGTTCTAGCTGTCCCTCGGATGTCACAATCAGTTTGCCTTCTTTGTCTTTCAGGGGTTTCTTCTTGCGCTTCTGGTTTCCGGCCAAGACTCTTGTTGCATTGTACATCTCCCTGAGATTACCGGAGTCTGCAGCACGTTGGGCGGTATCGGCAACACCATCTGTCCAAACTCGCCTATCATACCGGGTACTACGGTAGATGCGCCTGCTGATCATGCGGTATTGCAGCCTCAGGTCTTCTAATAATGTCGCGTCGCTGGTCGCCAGGATTTTAAGGTGAAGTTCCCTTCTTTCTTCGATGAGGTACCAAGTCTTCTGTGACATCTAATTTTCTCGCTTGTGTGTTTTAAGTCCAAGAACGACGGAGCTGGTTTCTGTGTAGACCATTTTAATGCGATTCCACTCCGTGTTGACTGAGGTAGAGTCCGCATCGAGCACCGAGAAACGATTTTGTAGCTCCACTTTGCCTACTAAACTAAACTAGAGCCTTTTGACAAACCCTAATTCTTCAGATTTATCAGCACTCAGTATAGTCGAGCATTCACAATCTAGAACTATAAATTCGATGTCAGCCTGTCTTCCATTCTCAAAAGTCCCAGACAGCATCACAGTACCTAGATTATTTATAGGTTGTCCTGAAAAAGATAATATTTTATCATTTGATCTTTGCATTTGTATTTTAGAGTTACTTTCCTCTTCCAGCTTTTTTAAAGTGTTTATTGACATGACAGTTGGATCAGCGCCTGTGTCCAATTTACATATTAGATCATAATTATTACATTTGAATTTGACTTTCCTTTTCCATTTGCTTCGATTTGAATTTGGGTTATTATAAATTGATTAAATTACAAAATTATATGCATGACTAGAAGAATTACTTTGACTTTGGTCTGTGTCTGAACTTACATGACTAGAGACAGCACTTGCTTTTTTATTTTTTAAGAAACAGTACTGTGCGAAGTGATTTGGCTTCTTGCAGTGAGCACAGGTCTTGCCCTGCGCTGGACACTTGTGACGGTGAACTTGCCCGCATCGCTGGCATGTCCCGCTGTTTCTCGACTGACTGGCTTCCCTTGAATACGACATAGTGCTGCGTCCCTGGCTTGGATGGCGATTTTACCTCGATTTTGAAGGTGTTCTTAACGACAAGTTCCTAAATTTTGGTCTTGAAGTGTGTTTCGTAATAGCTTCTACTTGGTTGCTTGATTCTTGACGTTCGGACAGTTTCTTCGATCTTTTGTTAGACAGTTCTAATAAAGTTCTATGGTTTTCGCTATATTGACGGCTTCGCTGACGTCTTGAAATTCTTGATTTTGTAGCAATTTTTCTTTAATTATTTCGTTTTTCAAACCTATGATGAACATGTCCTTTACAAGTGAGTCTTTCAAAGTTCCGAAGTCACACGTGGCAGCCAAATTGTTGAGTGACGTGACATACTGATCGAGTGTTTCCTCTGTTTGATAACGAGTAAAAAAATTATATCTCTCTACTGTGGTGTTTTTACACGCATTGAATTTGCTGTCGAATTTCTTTAATAAATTTTCTATAGTTTCTTCGACGAGGTCCACATTGAACGAATTGAATATTTCAAGTCCTTCATCGCCTATGGCATTCAACAGGATCTTTTTTCTTTCTGGGAGTTTGTCTAAATCGTTTGCGTCACTAAATATCTCAAACCTTTGCTTCCATTTCCTCCATACTTCTGAATTTGCACATTCACTTTTTCCTCCGCCATTTTGTAGATTTAGTACGAGCTGTAGGAAATTACATTGAATATAGCCCGAGAAAAGAAAACAACGACTGAACGTATCGCCATTAATTTACAGAGTGATATATTAAAATCATAAAAAAATACAAATTTAAATATCTGTCATTAAACATATAAGGAGCTCGCAACGCGAGCGGTTTTAGGTTGTTGGCGAGAATTACGTTTTTTTGTCATTTCTGTCATCTTCTTCTTTTAGTTTTCTCTTTTTCCAGTTTATTCTGACACCATGTGTTGATGGATGGAGGCTCGGGACGGCGTGAGTGCAGCAGGCTTTATTTTATTTTATTTGGGATTTAATCGAGGAGCGAAATAAGACCATCGCCATGTTCAGATCAAAGACAATTTATAATTTGTTTTTCCATGCATACATAGTCCGACGACCATAGACAACACAACATTACATATACCTACATATAAATAAATAATTAGTGTGTGGTCGGCCGACCATGAAAATAAATGTGTTATGTACCCTTGCCATAAAAAAGAGAGGCACGCTTTTTTAGATGCATAATTAAATGAAATGTTATAATATAATAAATAAAATAAAGACGTCTATTACTTAAGAATAAGACTTGCAAGTGAATTAATATACTGAAATAATTATGATTTATGAGAGTTATCTCAAGGTTCCTAGGAACTAAACACATGTACGCGTACGTAACATTTGGACTATGAAATGTATCGACGGATACTTGATGAAATGGATGTGAAAAATTATAAATAGAATACCTACTGTAGTTTTAAGTTCTTGTTTTTAATCAATTGTGTTGAATTCTGAATCTTTATCATTTAGTTTTTAATAAGTAGGTATATTGTATTATAAACTTTTCGTCATCCAAGCGAGCATACAAAGTAAGTTAGTAATCATTTTAAAATACGTAATTCACCATTAAAATCAAAATACTGATACCTACTTTTTTACTTTTTTTATTCATCGAGAAGCACGTCTCGAAGCTGACCGGTGGCCCAGTTGACTATAATGGTCCTGGGTCGTTAGCTCTACTCCTTAATAATGAAATGCAAGACGTACGATGTCCAAATTGGACCCAGGGTGACTTGCCATCCTATACCAAGGGCTGTCACCCCGAAGGAAACGTTACTGAGTACTGGTCGGATGTACCTATTATGTATATACACCACCCCACGCCTGTGTTGGTATGCTGGGACTACTTGGAGAAGGGCCAACGTCTGTGCTAGAGTGTTATTCTTTGTACACTCGTCGACTTGGCTGCAACAACACCAACAAGTGCGTCGCCGACAACTCTAGCTTAGTAGCTAGCATCTTCGTTACAGGATAGTAGCGTGAGAAGAGAGATGGAAAACTCTAAACCCGTCCACAATAGATCGAGCATCAATCGTGGAGACTCCTTGGACACATGGAAGGTTATGATGTAAGGAAGTGTTAAAAGAACTGCCTGAATGTGAATAATGAAATGCAAGACTTACGATGTCCAAATTGGACCCAGGGTGACTTGCCATCCTATACCAAGGGCTGTCACCCCGAAGGAAACGTTACCGAATACTGGTCGGATGTACCTATTACACCAGCCCACGCCTGTGTTGGTATGCTGGGACTACTTGGAGAAGTGCCAACGTCTGTGCTAGAGTGTTATCCTTTGTACACTCGTCGACTTGGCTGCAACAACACCAACAAGTGCGTCGCCGACTACTCTAGCTTAGTAGCTAGCATCTTTGTTACAGAATAGTAGCGTGAGAAGAGAGATGAAAAACTCTAAACCCGTCCGGTTACAATAGATCGAGCATCAATCGTGGAGACTCCTTGGACACATGGAAGGTTATGATGTAAGGAAGTGTTAAAAGAACTGCCTGAATGTGAATAATGAAATGCAAGACTTACGATGTCCAAATTGGACCCAGGGTGACTTGTCATCCTATACCAAGAGCTGTCACCCCGAAGGAAACGTTACCGAATACTGGTCGGATGTACCTATTACACCAACCCACGCCTGTGTTGGTATGCTGGGACTACTTGGAGAAGTGCCAACGTCTGTGCTAGAGTGTTATTCTTTGTACACTCGTCGACTTGGCTGCAACAACACCAACAAGTGCGTCGCCGACAACTCTAGCTTAGTAGCTAGCATCTTCGTTACAGGATAGTAGCGTGAGAAGAGAGATGAAAAACTCTAAACCCGTCCGGTTACAATAGATCGAGCATCAATCGTGGAGACTCCTTGGACACATGGAAGGTTATGATGTAAGGAAGTGTTAAAAGTACTGCCTGAATGTGAATAATGAAATGCAAGACTTACGATGTCCAAATTGGACCCAGGGTGACTTGCCATCCTATACCAAGAGCTGTCACCCCGAAGGAAACGTTACCGAGTACTGGTCGGATTAAACTTTAAATCCCCTGAACGGTTCTCTCGGTTCAGTTCAGTCATCTTGTTCGCTGAAAACTGACGTTCAGAAGTGAAAAAGTGTAGTGTAGTTCTGAAGTGTAAAAACCACATGCACTGGATCATGGAGCGGTTAAGATCCATATTAAGAGCATGCTTGACATGCATAAGGTAGGAGAATGAAAAAATACTGTTTTGTGCTTTAACATTATCTTTTAAAAATATTGTTTTGTGTTTTAACATGCTCATGGCCGCTTTTTTTATACCCACGCAGACGACGACGGTCTGCGGAACGGTCATCAGTGTCATCACAGCAACAGCCGTCCATTGACGGCGGCGGCAACATCAACGGCGAGTGGTAAGTTTTGATTCTAAAAGAAGCTCGAGATTTCAAATTTTGGAATCATTCGCTAGCTGGGGTCTCAATATTAACATGAGAGTTAAAAAACAACTTTGCTCCCTTTTATAGCAAACAATAATTAAGTAATATTTTTTATTAGTTACTACTGTAACAGCAAAATTTTATTCATCCATTTCCCAATACAAATAATACACGGTCCGTGGTCGTTTGATACCCTTATCGCCATCTAGTGAGCGCAAACGTACTCGCGCAGCGCACTGTCGATATGAACATGGTTTGGGTTGCTAGATTAATAGTTATTTGTACAACAAGTGATCAAAGTTTGATATTTCTTCGAGTGCTTATTTGAGTCCCGTGCAAGCGAAAGATTCTATAATAGATTCACGAGCGTAGCGAGTGAATCTAATTTAGAATCTTGAGCGTAGTAAGGGACTCAAAAGCGCACGAGATGTAAATAACTTTGATCTCGTGTAGTACACAACATTTTTCACCTCAGCGCAGTGAGAACATACCTATTAGACAACTTGAAAAATGTAATCCTTCTTCATCACTTAATACCTGCACTCATGTTTTCTTAAGATATACAAACAATTAAGTTTAATTACCGCAATGGAACACAAAAACAAAACGTAATAATAAATTCCAGTAAAATAATATAGAAATAACAAACATTAACTGACACTTCAATCGCCAACTTTGACAACAAAAAAATATTTGTAAGATACGGTCCGAATTGCGGATACGTACTATTTGTCAACTATGGTAGAAATTCTTAAAAGTAAAATAATTAATTTTGCGTGATGATCTGTGTATTTTTTGAGTTCGTTATTTTAATTGTACAATAAAATACCTAAAATATAGTATTTTTCTCCAATATGCTCGGAAATGTTCACCTTATTGTAGCAAAAATAGTACAGGAAGTTCTACGTTATTGTCAAACTCTAATTTAAAAAAATCAAACTATCGCTGTCCTGTTCTAGCGGACGGGAATGAAAAAAACACTACAGTAATAACTTATTACTGTAGTGTTTTTTACTTTTTAAAAATAAAAAACGCAAACAGCCAATTATTAAAGCCGCGAGCCGCGTCTACACGACCCGATCAGCTATCATTTCAAGCTATAGGATAGAGTGAGATAGTAAGATAAACGACCTTACTTGTCTCGTTCTTACAAGACCGTTGTGCTCGTGTATGATCGTGCGAATACTGCTTAATAAAATCAAAGATTATTTTTATATTTTTTTAAGGATCTCATCCGTGTACATAAAGTTTATATAGTTTGTCAAAGGACTTTCTCATTTCAAACATAGACAGAGAGAATCATACTATCTTTGTCTTACACTAGTACTAGTACCCAAAAGAAAAGGATGGGTATAGTTTTCCTGGTTCTTACTGACTGACAAATTGGTTTGACCAACTATATTGCACAATTATATTGAATGAACGAATATTGAATGGTACTTAATGGCAGAATAACTTTGTGCCCTTAACTTTTAAAAATTAATTTTAGAGGAAATTGTAATGGAAATTGTTTTTGACATTTATGATGTGAAGGTTCGATTTGAGTCATGCTTGATGCTTAAATAATTATTATTTTACTTTATTTCCTCGCATGTTTGGAGAAAAGCACTATATATGCCTCGGCAGGAATAGCAATTCGTGGATTCGTCTTCTTTGTCGAAAAAATCGAAACTCATCCACGAATTGCCCTTTCCCGGCCTCTGCAATAATGTACTATTATCAGTTTTTATGAAATCTTAAACTTTATTTTTATTTATTAATTATTAAGAATTCATACTCGTACGTGGTTTGGAACGATGCGGTCTGAAGTTTTTCGGGGGTCTATTATAAACCGTGAATATACTGTTGAATGTCGTTTTAACTTTTTTTTGTCTGTTTCTTTTTGCTAACAGTGTAAAAGGGACAGAGATAATAGAACCCAAGTATTTCGAACTTTTATTAGACCCCGCATGTTGAAATGACATTTGACTATAAAGGTCACTTGAATGTCATTTTGTCTCACTCAGTGAGCAAAATCGCATTTTGCTCACTGTTTTTAAGAATCAAAGTACCCTTGTTCGAGCTGCTGAGGTGAAAAAATAATTTCGGTACCTTCCTACATTTCGGGTTTTTTTTAATCGCAGGTCGTTTTTAAATTAAAATTGTCTTCAAATACTTTTTTTATTCGTCGGCGCGTTGTATTCAATATTATTCTAAGCAAACTAAATAAGAAAGGAAACGTTTTTTTTGCAAAGTCACCTAGAATCGCACGAGCCCGTTTCGGACTGTGGCTTCCCAGCCATTCGATTTGTCATTCATTCTTACTGTCAAAATGGAGAAAGATCATTTTCGATTGCTGTGTCTCGCAGACAAAAAGCCGTTTGGGGCTAAATTCAATTCCATCGGGAGTCATCTCCCTTTTGATCCGGGGGAGATACCGGTATTCATGCCGTTGAATTTCCGGGGCCTATGAGCCCACACTTTATAGACCTCGCGCGTGTTGACATATCGATGCATATCATATCTGCGGGCCGTTTCTCCACCGCGAGGTCTACACTTAACCTATAAGTCCGCATGGAGCGTGCTTCTACCCCTTGTGTGCCCGGTTGTCAGCGTGTGCCTGGCAGCCGGCGAGTGCTTCCTTGGCCCTGTACCTGAGCTTGTGGTGACGTGGCGGCGGTAATCTGGTACCCTAAACTCTACGGACAAGGTCAGCTCTTTCCAACCTTTAATTTTCTTCTACGACGCCCAACATTCTTGTAATTTAATAACAAATATCTGGTTAAAAGTGTTCAATCGTAAGGGTAGGTAGTCGCTAGACCCACATTTGCTCTCCGGTCCCTAATAAGATTCTGTTAATATTGTAAGAGCTAGATTTAAATTAATTGTAGGTACTGTACGCAAGGCCCTTAAGGCTCCGGGTAGATAATCCTTTTTCCTCTTTTAAGAATAAACGTGGTAACTATAGTGTTTGTATTTTTTCTTTTAAAATCTTTTAGTTTAGCTCCCTTAAAATAATAATCGTAACAATAGGTAGATCATTTCCGACCCTGTGCAAGTTCATGAACCGTCTCATAGTTTTACCACACTCAAGTGCTGCAGTAGAACGGAATTGTTCTAACGTCAATAGAAATAAAACTAAACAGAGAAACTCACTGAGCACAAAAACCCTGACAGGTAATATGCATTCCAAGAGGCTATACAGTAAAACTTCCTGTTTTGCTCACCAGGTCACCAATGAAATGCTGTCTGTCATACACACATGCTGAAATGCTGTAATACACTGTCAACCTTCGTGTACTGCAATGCAAACGAACAACAGAAGTCGCGTACCATCTACTAGAGATATTCACCACCTTTGGAGCGTCGAATATTCTCCACTCAGATACTGGTCGCGAAGTCTGTAGACAAATAACCGAAAGTGTGTGCACTATGTGGCCGGAACTAAACATTGAGGCCTGTTCACTTCCTAAGAAAGTTATGTCCCCTTAAAGCTTACTAGAAAGAGTTGCAAGTAATAAACGTGCTCACGTGACTTACATGAAACACGTTTTATCTTTATTAAAATCAAAATTCGAGAATAACGCAGTAGTAGACGCACGGGGCTACATAACCGACGTATCGTCTGACGGCCCGGACACAGTTCCCATGGATTTATCAGCACCGCAGCCATCATTCGAGCAACCATAAAATGAGAGTAATTATTAAAAATATCCATGAACACGGTGAAGAAACAACTTGGAACATGTGTCAGGTGCAAGAAAATTGAAGGAAAGAAACAGCAACAAATAATGAGTGCGTTACCTGCCGCTAGAGTGAATGAAACCAAACCATTTTATCACACAGGTGTAGACTACAGAGGATATGTGGATATCAAGGCGAGCAAAGGTCATCAGGTCGAGTATTTCTCTCCTGGGAGTGATTACATTAATGACACCTGGATTGGTCGTCACAACTTGCCAAGAAAATGGTGTGCACTCAATCACCTCTGGAAGAAACGGCCTGCGCTTTTTGGAACATCCAGGTACTCGTACAAAAATGCCTAGGACACCAAAAAGACGAGTTTTATAGACTTCGAAAAAGCTTTCGATACTGTGAACCACGAACAACTGTTAGAAGCTATAAATCGCACAAATGACAGCAAAGATATGAGAATGATCACTGGAACCAAACAGCACATATCAAGGTCGGACAATCTGCTACAGAAGAGCTAAAAATGCTAAAATGTGTACGCCAAGGCTGCATGAAGCAGGAAGGTGCATCCCTGATCCTTTTAGGTAGGTGGTTATATATGCGGGGGCTAAGTACTACATAGGCTGATCGTCCGCTTTTCGCTAACTTATGTGGCACAGATGAAACGGAAGATGTAGTTACGTTTAATTAGTTAAAAATTACCACTTAATGGCCAAAATAATAATCTATGCAGAGCATTCCCATTATCTGTTAAGTATATGAACCCTCTAGTATTTTAGTTACGCCACTTCAGTTGAGTAGGCAATTAGAATGTTTATATTAGTCGAGCGAAATGTAAACTTTATGATGGTGACCGTACCTAACACATCCTACTGTTTATGATTTGTTTGATAATCGTTTCACAGAATTAAAATGATATAAACAATGGCTTCAAAAAGTAAGTTACGTGACCACTTGGAAACCGTCTTTGGTTCGTGTAGACGTGCAAAATTTAGCTGAAGTTGTGTAAAAATAAAGGGATGAACGATTCGCATTCTAATCCAAAAAGTTTTCACGTTGATTTTCATTCATTGGCGCGAACGCTTTTCGGCTGCATCGTATTTCGCTGTGATTGGCCGAGGTAATTTCACGTGGTGACAAGTTGCGTATTAGCCGGTGTTTATCAGTTTACTTAGATTCGCGCACGCGCTCAGATCGAATACTAATCGCGAGTACATCTAGCCATGTCTTGCCAAAAATTTGTGAATTGGTGCGAACAAACAGCTGACAAGTTTTATTAACTTATATGACACTGTATGGTGTTGTTCACGTTTTGGTAGGCGAGTGGACCACATTAGATCCTTTCACAGTGAAGTTAACAAGACTCCTGCTTGCCATCATACTGTTATGCAATGCCATTGCCCAACAAATTCTGAAATGTAGAAGGAATATACCTGAACAAAAGTAAAATGTCACGTACTGTATGTCACTTCACAACAGTAAAGGTGGCGACTGACTTGTACCATTTCGGTGTAATGTAACGTGTTACAACCCGAGCATTACAACAGTCAGTGCAGCGAGCCGAGCCGCTCGACGCGAGCACCGCGTGCTCCACTCAGCTGTCGGTTTTTACGCGAATCCCTTTGAGTGTTACATTACAAGTCAGTACAGGTTCGCAAGTCGCCGCGAGTGCACTTCTTCCGTGATTGTGCTTTTGGAACAGGATTTTAATAAATATGGAATGGGATAAAGAGAAAGTTCTATTATTTATTGACAAATACAGAGATAAAGAAATACTGTGGGACCCCACGCACGGAGATCACTTCAATAAGTTTAAAAAAAACGATGCGTGGGTAGAATTATCCGAGGATATGAATATAACGGTTGAAGAGGCCAAGAAAAAAATTACCAGTTTACTTGCCTCACTAAGAAGAGAGAAGGCTAAAATAAAGAACAGCACTGGAACGGGCAAAGGTAAGTTTAAAATGTTTTTTTACGCGTCACTGGGCCTGGGCCCCGATTTTTGAGCAAGTGAGTGATTCGATATCACGTTTTTTCCATACAAAAAAACGTGATATCGAGTCACTCACTTGCTCAAAAATCACCCTCCAGGGCGGTAAGTGAGATTTGCCGCGGGGTAGCGGCAAATCTCACTTACCGCAAAGGACAAGACTTAAATTCGAACCACGGGCGGTAGGTAATAAACAGGGAGCGTACCTTTCGTGCCGATGATAGCAAATTGACGTCACGTTGCATATAAATATGTAGGATAATTCCAGTTAGTCTTATTGTAGTCATCAATCATTAATCATCAATCGTTTATTCATATGTGTTACATACATCATAAGTATCATGATGAATGATTGATAATTTCAGAAAAAATTGTATCATCCTATATGCAACCTGACGTCAATTTGATGTCATCGGCATGAAAGGTACGCTCCCTGGTAATAAAAAAAGGCCTCAAATCGCTTGTTTATAGTATTTATTTTTAAAGTGTCCTAATGATATTATTTATTTTTCAGGTGCCGACGAAATCTATACTAGTACATGGTTTGCATTTAAACCATTACTATTTGTGTTGGACCGAAATAAACCACGAAATACAAATGATACGGTAAGTTTTTCTAAGTATATCTTTCTTGCCAGTTCAAAGCTCCCTCCCGTGAACAGTATTCTGCAATTTCGTGGCGTATTTGTTTCGCTGTTGTACTTGTTCTACGCGGTCGCCTCTCCAAAGCGAAAAGGCTTGTAAGTTCGCTGTCGTTTCTCCAATTTCCTGGTCTAACAACTCCTTCTATTTCATGATCAAATGTCCCTGAAGGTGTGTAAATGTCACTGGATTCATCACTTTTTCTGAGATAGTTATGAAGATGCGTTATTGCCATTACTACTGAAGAGGCGTGGTTTGGTTCTAATAACATAGGCTTTCTTAACACTCGAAAAACTGCTGAAACTATACCAAATACGTTTTCCACTACTCTTCTCGCTCTGCTAAGTCTGTAATTAAATGTTCTCTCTATAGACCCTTTTGCATGGAATCCCGAGTAAACTTTCATTACATTTTCTGAAAGGGCAAAAGCTTCGTCACTAATGAAATAGTATGGGATGTCTAGAGTTCGCAAAGGTAATGGGTTGGGTTCAGGAATATTTAACGATTTATTTTTTATTCTTTGACAAAGTTCAGAGTTGTTAAATACACCGCCGTCCGATATTCTTCCTTGACATCCCGCATTTACATATACAAAGTTGTATTTAGCGTCAACTACAGCAAATAATACGACGCTAAAGAAATTTTTATAATTATAAAAATCACTTCCACTATTCATCGGTGATTGTATTATTACATGTTTGCCATCCATAGAGCCCAGGCAATGGGGGAAATTCCATAATGTGTCATATTGTTGTACTAAACCTTGCCATTCCTCAGGTGTTGTTGGCATCTGCAACAAACAATAATAATATTTTTTTATGTATTTTTTAGTTAAACCCCGATGAAGAAAGCGAGCAACGTGGTGCGACCGTGGATACAGTTTTGGACAACGGGTCACATACCGAGCGACCGATTCATGTCGCTAAAAAAAAGAAAAAAGCAGTCATGGATCCCGAGGAAATAATGGCTTCTACATATGACATTTTAAAAAAGACGTCAAGCGAGAAAAGTTCGAAAAGTTTGGACGAGTGTGACAGCTACGGAGCTTTCATTGCAAACAAATTGAGATCGTACTCTAACCAGACCAGAAACTACGTACAACACCATATTTCAAATATTTTATTCAATGCTGATCGGGGACAATATGAACCCAACTATGGTTACGGTTATTCGACTCGTCAAGGCTATTTTTCTACACCTGGACCAATTCAAACTCATTCTACAAGAACAACAACTTCGCAGCAATACAATTATTCCACACCTTCACCTCAAATGTCGGATTGCAGTCAAGATAGTGCTGGATTACAACGCCCAGATACTCACACCCTCACTTCAGCCCGCAATTATTCGTCACCTTCACCTCAAATGTCGGAGTGCAGTCAAGATACTGCTGGATTACAACGTCCAGATACTCATACCCTCACTTCATCCCAACGCAATTATTCCTCACCTTCACCTCAAATACCGGAGAACAGTGAAGAAACTGCCAGGTTCTTGCGAGAATTTGGCGACTTGATTGATTAGATATATAGAATGTGTAAGTCTTGGTTTCCTATTTTCAAATTACATTTTTAAATAAAAAATAACTAAAGCACATGTTGGTTTGCTTACCTTTATACAATTCTTCAATACTTTCACTATTGCTTCACTGACTTCCTTTACTATGAAGCCTATTCTCTGTCTAGAAATTTTAAAAAGATATTGCAAGCTTGTAAAAGAATCTCCAGAAGCGTAAAAACGTAGTGTAACTGCTAGCCTATCTGTAACAGATATAGCTTTTCTCAATCTTGTATCTTGCTTGCCCACTAACGGTCCAATTAAATTAATGAGTCGGTCGAAATCGGTAGACGACATTCTAATAAAGTTTCTGTATTGTCCAGTAAACTCTTGGTTTCGAAGAATATTCATTATATTCGTATCATAGTTCCTTCTTTGGTACAAATTAGATATCCAATATCGTTTCGTTTTTTTCTTCTTGTATTTTAGATAGCAATAACTTAGTACAATAAGTGAAGCACACGCGACCTCCATATCCGACATTTTGAAACAGAATGGAGCACAAACGAACAGAGCGCTCAGGGCGAGCGTTCGCCGCGTAGCTGTAATGTAACTGTAATGTAACACGATCGCCGCGAACGATACATTACACCGAAATGTTACTAGTCAATCACCACCTTAACGGTTTTATCGTGTTTTGAAAATATTTTAAGGACCGTATCGAAAAGAAAGTAGACAACTACTTAGTGTAAAAACTATATTCTAAGATAAATAGTTTTTGAAAAATAACAAAAGTAAATAGAAATATGTAATCTGTAAAAGGATTATTTTATAGATAAACAACTTGCAATGCCCCTACTTTGCCTGCAATCTGACTTTTCTTTGGAGGTTCTGCATCAGGTTTTGGACGACTTTCTTGGTCGCGCTTTCAAAAGCCTTATTTTTTTTAAAGTCAGCAAGGGAAGTTGCAGCCTTAGCATTTTTTTGAAGATATCTTTTCATAAGGGCCCAGTATCTCTCGATAGGGCGAACTTCCGGACAATTAGGCGGGTCCATGTCTTTCTCTACAATATCTACCTTGTTGGCCTTATACCTACCACTCTCTAGTCACTTTCGAATAATGACAGGCGGCCAACTCTAGCCAAAATAATGTAGGCATCCTGTGCTTCTTGATAAAAGGCAATTGTAGGCATTACATTATTTTGGCGTCGTGGTAAACTTGGGAATTTATAGTTCCCGTAGCGAAATAAGCTTTTGATTTAAGCCCGCATTGACAAATTGCTTGCCAAATTAAAATTTTCTTTCCAAATTTTTCCATATTGAACGACTTATTTTTTTGAGAAACCTTTTTATTTGCCGAGACTGTTATAAATTGTGGGCCAGGTAGAGTTTTGTAATCGAATTTACAATAAGTTTCGTCATCCATTATTAATTTATTATACACTGCACTTTTTTAGTAAGAACACGGTCATAATTAAAGTTTTCTGGTGCGTTCTCGGACAGCAACTGTCTGTTTTTCATCACGTTTGGTCTGCTTTGTTTTATTTCATTATGTCCTAAGGCTAATATTTGATGTGGTTTGGATGGGATTGGGAATCGTTTATCATCATAATTCTTTAGAGTGATTTTGTTGACAGTTTGCGAATATAACTAGTGACCTTTACTACGTATTACATTCATGTTCCTATACAAAGGTGGAGCGTTCATTATACAATTGTAATAATCCTCACCGGAAACAGTTTTAGCTATGACATCCTTCTTTATACCCTTGATTTTTTTAATAACATTATCCTCTTCCTTCTCTTTACCCTTGTTACGAATCGTTCAAAAATGGACTCATTTTTGATCCTGTCTTCGTTAGGTTAAGTTATTAATATTCGCAATTAAAAGACGCCATTCATAAATTTTCTAAATTAATTTAATTTTACGTAATAAAATATTTCATAATTAATATTATTCAAATTGTCTATTTTTTAATTAAAATATACAATGAAATGTATCATGTAATCAATCAGTCTCTATGTTTCAAATTTAACTATGGCAATTTTGTATTCAAAGCTTTGACAGTTATAGAGCTTTCAAAAACTTACTTTGTCACTCTCGATTCCCAACGACAATCCACTTTGCCACTTTTTTGTATTTTTGTAATTTAGAAAGTAAACCAGCGTTAAACTACAGTCCACTTATTATTTCACCACCTTTACAACACCTGAGACCAGCGAAGATTTTACAACCCTCGATTTTCCCCATAATAACATGATGATAGGAATAACCTAATAACTAAAGCTCTCTGAGGTGTGAGATATGTTACACAATACAATAAATTACCGCTGTTGTTCCGCGGCGGGAACACCATGGGGCGACAGTAGGTATATTAGATAAAATGAAAACGTATTAAGAACAGCGCGTTATTGCACTGCATTGCTCAAATCACTTGTAAGCCAGAAGCTTGTAAGCCAGAAGCTACACGTGGCACACTGTTTCGAGCGTCCATTCAGGCACTAAGTTTCATAATTGTACTATTAAAAGTGCAGTTATTTCCAAAATATTAGCAAGCATTCAGCAAATTCTTGCCTGTTCTACTCTTTTAATAAAGAAATTGTGTATTGGTATTTGTAAATCTCACCATAGTCAACGTGTAATCTCATCATCGACATGGACGGATTTTACATTAGTGACAGTAAGCAGTTTTACTGCAAGGAGTTTAGTTGGGTAAATGTGGTAACCGGCCAAGTGAGTACCACACGTCATATTGTTGGACACCAAAATGAATTGACACCCAAGGACCGTAACCAGGCTATAGATATGTAACTAAATTCGTTCATGGCTTACCCTTCAAAGATGATAAACCACCGAAGGAATTAATTAGATGAAAAGCTCATGGAGCTCAAAAGAGAAGCAGCTCAAGAAGGCGGTGTAATTGGATATAAGGGTGGACAATATGAGAAAACCCGGATGGACGCCCTGCGCATAAGCAACTATATATTGAGGAGTTAGGTTGTCCTAAATTTGATGATCTAGTAAAAAGTCGATATACTGACGATTCTACCCGCTTACAGATCGCCATAAAGAACTGTGGTCGACATCAACCCCTAATAAAAAGAAACAAGATTGTTCACTGTCCAGCGCAGGAAGTTTATTTGTTCTGGCGGTATCTGACGGATAATGCCCTCATCTAGCTTTCCTTGTGTGTTAATGTCACATGTGTGTAACGAGTTCTCCTTTACGCCCCACCTCACATGGCGATCCTGCCAGTGTGGCCTTGTGCTGCACTTCGAAAAAAAAATTAATAAATGAAGAACGTTTGTGCTAATTGTAAAGCAAATTCCAACAACTTCAATGCGGGATATTTGAACATTTTGAACACGTACAGTGAATTGGTTTGGTGGAACTTTAATATTTCAATTATTAGTGATATAAAATGGGGAATGGATGAAAATATTAAAAGTGCCTGATTATTTTTCTGATAG
The DNA here is from genome assembly GCF_948474715.1 of Cydia amplana. NCBI lineage: Eukaryota > Metazoa > Arthropoda > Insecta > Lepidoptera > Tortricidae > Cydia > Cydia amplana. Next base: position 6,672,671 of record NC_086083.1, on the reverse strand, counting down.
GACTAATCATTTCTAGTTACAGAAAAAAGTAACCTACAATTTTTTCGGTTGCGTCATACATTTTATAAAAATAAAAACATTTTACTTCACCGCGCGTCCGGCCCCTTACGGCTGTTAAGACACTTGTCAAAGACTTAAAAAGTTAAGGCTATTTGAATCTGTGGTGGGCAATGACATTGACAGTTGATTGACAGCTTGTCAACTTCTCGCTGAATTCATAACCTTTTGTGCTCTCATCTGGTGAATTGCTTTCTTTGATATGTACGACTTATCGACTTCGTTTCCCCACCCGGACGTCTGATCTTGCCTGCTTCAACGACGACCTTCGCTTGTGAACCCCGGACCTGATTTTGATAGCAACTTCGACGACCCTTGGCATTTGAATTCGGCAAACATGGATACCGCTGCTTTTGTTAGAGCAAACACATCAAATTTGCCAAAAGTAGACCCATATATGCTTATGGAGTTTATGAAAAATAGCGCCAAACATAATGCTGGTGAAATAAGAGATGCCAAAGCTTTATCGTAAGTATTAAACTTAGAACCTATCCCATTCCATATCACACACTACCGCGCGTTATCTTGATACTCGTATATCTAGACCAACGGACAGAAACTCGAAATATTTCATATTTGACATGATGGTAGATTTTTTTGAAAAGGAAAATACTCCAAGTTTCAATAAATTTAAAATATTTAGCAAAGAAGTAATGCGAGAAAATAAAGAAAAAATCATGAAAGAAACGGAAGACCAAGTGAACTCGAAGCTGTGGCATTCTATTCGACAAGGCCGAATCACGGGTTCAAAGATTTATGAAGTCGCTCATTGCAAGTCACCCCAGGGCAGTCTTGTTGAAGAAATATTAGGAGGAAGCAAAGCACCAGAAATGAAAGCCATGAAAAGGGGTAAAGTCCTAGAAAAACGAGTACTAAATAAACCAAAGACTTATATAAATAAAGAAATAGAAGAAAGAATGGTATGTATGTATTGTAAACGGTAGAAATGAATTGAGCTAGTAGGCATTTAGTAGGTACGTTTAGGTAAAGATTTAATGTTGGATTTTAGGGGTTGAATTTTAAGGTGACCTGATATCAACCGTTTGATGAAAAATAAAAAACAGTTTCATACATCCCATTAGTTAGATTTTTTCTTTTTCGATATCTTCTATTATTATACTTGTTATGTAAGGAAGTAATAAGTAACTGTTACATGGTACTTTTATTATGCTTATTAATAAAAAAACACTTCTAAAAACTATTGTTTTATTGTAGGGTTCCATCAACTATTTCGCTTTCCAAAAGGGTTCCGTCAAAAAAAAGATTGAGAACCGCTGACCTAAGCAATACGCAATTAAGTCAAATTTTTAATGAATAAATTGTTGAATTGCAGGTCTATTAGCGTTTCATAGAAGAAGGGTACACCACCACCACCACCGAGTGTTAAGTTCTGCATTTATTTTTTGTTAATCATGACTTTTTGCGCTCTATGTTTACTTAATGTAAAAACAAATGGGAGGACCATTTAAGGAGCATTACGCATTTAGAAGCATTAATCGCTTATTTTGTTGCATATGAATTTTCTGGGCGCATAATTCCGAAAGTTTCGAAAAGTTTCGGGCGCCTTCTTCCATTTGGCTACATAGTGTGAGAGGCGGCCCGCTGTGAAGTTGTCATTTTCCTCCCTCTTTCCATTGCTTACCACCGCGGTTAAAGCGTTTGCGTTTCTCATATTTTGGTGGGTGAAATGGCCGGTTGGTCTTCGGTGTCTTATGTGAATCTTTGTGGCCCTGACGCGACTTAGGGTAGTGTTTGCTCGTGTAGTCCTTCTCTCCTTGGTTTGTTGTAAATTTCGTGGAGTATGGTTTTGCTCGTCTTTGAGGTAAGAACTTATGGATTCCCCCTTGTTTCTTAATAGTTTCGGTGAAGGTTTTTTCTTCAAACAAGTGGGTGTCTGAGATGATACCTGAAAATAAAAACACATAGTGTTAGTAGTCCTATATCCAACACTAGTACTAGCACCAATTCTAGTGCTAATACCTACTAATAGAAGAACGCGCTCTGGTAGAGAGGTTAAAATGCCAGCACGTTACTTAAGGACCGTATCGAAAAGAAAGTAGACAACTACTTAGTGTAAAAGCTATATTCTAAGATCGTGTTTTTGAAAAATAACAAAAGTAAATAGAAATATGTAATCTGTAAAAGGATTATTTTATAGATAAACAACTTGCAATGCCCCTACTTTGCCTGCAATCTGACTTTTCTTTGGATGTTCTGCATCAGGTTTTGGACGACTTTCTTGGTCACGCTTTCAGAAGCCTTATTTTTTTTAAAGTCAGCAAGGAAAGTTGCAGCCTTAGCATTTTTTTGAAGATATCTTTTCATAAGGGCCCAGTATCTCTCGATAGGGCGAACTTCCGGACAATTAGGCGGGTTCATGTCTTTCGCTACAATATCTACCTTGTCGGCCTTATACCACTCTCTAGTCACTTTCGAATAATGACAGGCGGCCAAGTCTAGCCAAAATAATGTAGGCATCCTGTGCTTCTTGATAAAAGGCAACAGCCTCTTTTGTAGGCATTACATTATTTTGGCGACGCGGTAAACTTGGGAATTTATAGTTCCCGTAGCCAAATAAACTTTTGATTTAAGCCCGCATTGACAAATTGCTTGCCAAATTAAAATTATCTTTCCAAATTTTTCCATATTGATCGACTTATTTTTTTGAGAAACCATTTTATTCGCCGAGACTGTTATAAATTGTGGGCCAGGTAGAGTTTTGTAGTCGAATTTACAATAAGTTTCGTCATCCATTATTAATTTATTATACACTGCACTTTTTTAGTAAGAACACGGTCATAAAGTTTTCTGGTGCGTTCTCGAACAGCAACTGTCTGTTTTTCATCACGTTTGGGCTGCTTTGTTTTATTTCATTATGTCCTAAGGCTAATATTTGATGTGGTTTGGATGGGATTGGGAATCCTTTATCATCATAATTCTTTAGAGCGATTTTGTTGACAGTTTGCGAATATAATTGGTGACCTTTACTACGTATTACATAGGGCTTGCATTCAGGAATTCCGGAATTTCGAAATTCCGGAATCTCGGACAATTTTTCCGATATTACAATTCCGGAATTGAGACCACTGAATATCGAAAATTCCGGAATTGGATTTAAGTACTTTTATTAGATTTTATACTGAACATTTCCAAGAAAACTACACTATGCTGGTGTTATTAGCCGTCACTGATAAAAGTCTGAAGTCTATCAGCATGCATTAACATGCCCCGTTAACGTCGCCATATTTTTTTCACTTTTGATACTTGCTTAAGCAAAGCCATATATTTACTTGCCCAGAATCCTACCAACGTGAAACTTTTGATTTAAAATTTATACATCATCACATTCCCCCCCCCCCCCCCCAAGGTCAAGTTCGGTTGCACTGTCATAGCACTCCGCGTATTTAATTATTATTTTCGAAAAATGACGTCGAAATTACTTGAAAACCTTATACGTGATTTACAAAAAACTGTTACAACACTTGTGAACAAGGTGAAAACTCTCGAAACCAAGATAAGCGATCAAAATTTTATGATAAAAAAGCAAGTGTTAAATGTTTGTAAGCTGTGTATGAACAGAGGTGACAGCGATTCAAGCGATAACGGTCAATCGGCACCCATAGCGACTCGGCAGCCCTCGCCGACACCGTCGTCTGCGAATGCGCAGCCTGCCAAATCACAGAGACCTGCGCGCCTAGCGAAGACAAATGCAGTTGCCAGCATTAACAAGCACGCGAGTGGAACAAGGAAGGAACATACCGCTGCTTCTAAAATACGGAACGTCCCGAAGCCAAACGACCAATCAGTGAACACTCCCACCTCCGCCAATGACAGCAACAACGCGTCAACTCTAGTTGTGGCCACGAAATCTGAAATCGCTCCGCTTATAAGCGGATCACCTATCAGTACTTTCAGCCTGATTCAGGGCTCACCACAAAGGCTGGAGTCTAACGATGACATAGACACTACCCAGATAATAAAAGTCTTATAGAGTATACGAAATTCTATACATGCAAACATAACGCTTTATTAAATAGAACAAGAAAAACCTTCATAAATATTAAAATTGAATGTAGTTCTAATAAGTCGCGAGCCCTTTGGGATGTCATTAGGGCTGAGACCAACAAAGGCCGAGTTACTAGGGACGAGTTCTGCGTGCTGCGTCGAGCAGTGTGCGGTGAACATGGCTCCAGTCGGGAGCTGGCTGACGCGCTCAACCAACATTACCTGAGCGTGGTGCGTGACACCCTTTTGCGCCCGTGCACAGAGGAGGCGCTGAGCCTACTCCGCGCTACCTATCCATCTCAAGCGTCCTCAATGTTCATGTCTCCATTTACAACGCAAGAAGTATTGACAATTATAAAGTCGATCAAAGCGAAAGGAACCAAAGACATATACGGCTTTCCGACTGCTATACTTCACAGTTTACCACACAATTTTCTTTACCAACTATGCGAACATTTTAATGATGCAATAGTCAGTGGTAATTATCCCGAATCCCTTAAGAAGATCAGAGTTACCCCAGTGTACAAGGGAAAAGGTAGTAAGGATACAATGAAAAATTATCGCCCAATATCACTTGTGCCAGCACTGTCCAAGATATTTGAGTCAGGCTTATGCAATAGGATTGCATATTTTTTCAATACCAAATGCATACTCTGCGGTGACCAATATGCATATCGGGAGGGCCGATCAACCATAGGCGCGGTGCGTAACCTACTGGAAACCGTATTAGACCATCTGGAGGCAAAAAATTACGTTGCTGCTATATTTTTTGGTTTGTCTCGTGCGTTCGACTTAGTAGACCATGAGTTAATAACAGCGAAGCTTGAGCATTACGGTGTCCGAGGTAAGGCCCTGGATATAGTAAGATCGTTCCTGGCCCACCGTGTTCAAGTCACCGATGTCAACGGCGAGAATTCCGAATGTGGCTCAGTCGGAGATAGGTCTGTTCCCCAAGGCTCAAACGTCGGAAATAGCATATTCTCGCTACTGATGAACGACTTACCGTTCCAAAGTCCTATTGCTAAATTCATCATGTACGCGGATGACATATGTGCTATAATACAGGGTCGTAGCCAAGAGGAACTGCAGTCGAACGCTAGAGACATAATTCTAAAATTGCTGCACTGGTTTCAAGCTAACGGAATGCAGTTAAATATCGAGAAAACAAACCTCCTCCAATTCTCACTGAATAGTAGGGTGCAGCTGCGGCTGGATTTGACCGTTAACGGGGTTCAAATGGAACCCGTAGGCTGTGCTCGTTATGTTGGTTTTTGGTTCGATAGTGGTTTGCAATGGAACCAACACATTGACGCGATGTGTAGAAAACTGAACTCTGCCTTCTACGCTATAGGACGTCTAAAGCATACGTTGTCGGAACAAGGCCTGCTGACAGCATATGCATATTTCCATGCACACTTAACGAGAGGAATTCACGTGTGGGGCTTGGCAGCCGATAGGGACCGACCATTTATCCTACAAAAAAAGGTAATTAGACTGATATCCCGAGTCCCTGAAGACGAACCTGCACGGCAGCTATTTGTTAACCTTAGGGTGATGACTGTACTTTCGCTCTTTATATTCGAGATAGGCAAATATGTAAGTAATAACCCCGATGAGTTTCCTATAAGCAGGACCTACTCAGCGAGAAGAAAACCTGCGCTGTCAGTACCCATGCATAGACTTCAGAAATCAGGGAAGTCTTTAAGGGTAATAGGTGCCAAAATTTATAATAAACTACCTGAGGTAATCAAAAAATCGAGTACTGAACACTGCTTCATACGTAAACTCAAAACGTTCTGCACATCAAAAGCATACTACTCGGTGAAAGAATTCCTGGATGAATGATTAAATATGTCGAAACCATAAAATAAATTTATATAATATAAGCTAAGCTATCTTATAATAATTGTAAATAATGTTTGAGTCTTGACGATGTATAATTAATACAAATAAATATATTCTATTCTATTCTATAAACATTTGTATATTTTATTCTCAATTCAGAAAGAAGAAGGCATGTAACCGATTTCTAGCATCCGTAGTTTCCCCAAATAAATACACCGTATCATTAAAGTGAATAAAAGGGACCATAGTAATAAGGTGCAAAGACGGCACTACTCCATTTATTGATATTTTTCGATTAATAATACTTTAGATTAAATTCCTCTAATACAATACTTTGTTTAATAAACGTAAAGTATCAGTATTTCATATTTTTTGATGTTTTTGATTAAAAAATCTAATAAAAATATGATAAACCCTTATTCCGGAACCAGTTCCGGAATTCCGGAATTGGGACCCAATATCGAAAATCAGTTCCGGAATTGGAAACCGTCCGATTGTAGTGTGGAGTATGTTCCCCTCCACTGTTTGTTACATTACTATATAAGCATGTACCCATCTTAATTAGACAGTGTTATAATAAACCTCTTACCGACAATAACGTGTGTTTCGCTTACACATCTCCCACATCACATGGCGATCCTGCCAGTCGTGATTGTGGTGAGCGCGAGTGAATGCAATCAAGGACCTGAATTATGTGATTGTTGAACTTTAAAAAAAAAATGTGCAAAATACACAAAAATGTTGAAAATTCTTGACGACGTTAAGTAACTCCAAATTTTTTTGATTTTATCTTCCGAGTCCTACGTAGTTAAAACTTGGAAATGGGTTCGAGTACATCAAAAGATGAAGTGGTTACCGCCCAAACCGCTAGTGGCGGCAGCAACACAGCCGGAGTTGAACAAGTCAAGACGCACCTATCTACGACTAATATACTGCTTGGCGTGATCATAGTATTCCTTGTAATTGCAAGCTGTTTCGGCCTTGTGCGTGTTTACAAGAAAATGCACACAACCTGGATTCGTCGCGAGTTGTTTTCAACCCAGTTTCGTCGTTCGGCTCGCCGGGCTCCAGTTACCAATCCGCGAAATGAAGAATGTGCTTAAGTGAATTGTTAGTGTGAAAAAAAAAAGTGCGTGTAAAACGAAAATCATTAGGTAGAAATACGCTAGCGTAAATAAGTTTAACATATGATATTGGAACATTTTGCGTCATATTCAGCAATAAGGACGTGTTCATTGTTTGCATTTCTGTGTAGCGGGCCAGATTGCGAGCTTAATGTATTATATACCTTGTGTTAGCGTAGTCTAGATATAACTTCCTTCTACTTGTCATGTAAAGCTTAATGGCAGATCAATTAGAAAGTATACATGAGCAATTGAGCAGTTGTTAGCGATACGAACGCAATTAATTAAAAAAGGTAAAGAGCGTTATAAAATATCTGAAAAAAAAAGAAAAGGAGACGATAGCTACCCATTAGAGTTGAGGTATCGCTTACAACTAAGTCAGCGGGAAGCTAAAGATAATCTAGATAAAAGTAAGATAATTAGGAAACAATATTACGATAGGCAAATTAACCCTGTATCTTATTGCGCAGGTGATTTAGTGTTGTTAAGAAATCCTTTAAACGACAAGACACAAAGTGTGTACTTAGGTCCATATACTGTAATAAGCGATCTGGGCACAAATGTAAAGATAAAAATAAACAATAAGGATGAAATTGTTCACAAAAACCGAACAAAATTGTTTAAAACCTAATTTAGATTTCCATGTATTACCTACTCCTAAATGCATAAGTATAACTGTATTAACTAAGGCTTAGTCATAAGATTAACTTACTGTTTGTTTACCTTGTGTCACGAGCATTCATTGACAAACTGATGACGTGTGTATGTTTAATTAATTGTATTTAGTTACTTAGTAATTAGTACCTACTTAATGATCTTATATGTCGAAACAAAAAAAAAAGATTATTGTAAATTCTTTTTTTTTCTATTAATTGGGGAGGTGTAGTGTGGAGTATGTTGCCCTCCACTGTTTGTTACGTTACTATATAAGCATGTACCCATCTTAATTAGACAGTGTTATAATAAACCTCTTACCGACAATAACGTATGTTTCGCTTACACATCTCCCACATCACACGATATTGCAAGCCCTAGTATTACATTCATGTTCCTATACAAAGGTGGAGCGTTCATTATACAATTGTAATAATCCTCACCGGAAACAGTTTTAGCTATGACATACTTCTTTATACCCTTGATTTTTTTAATAACATTATCCTCTTCCTTCTCTTTACCCTCGATTTTCCCCATAATAACATGATGATAAGAATAACCTACTAACTAAAGCTCTCTGAGGTGTGAGATATGTTACGAGGGACGTCTGAAAACTTCTAAGCCTAAGGTATTTCGAGGTTGTATATGTGTTTATGATACTGGCCGCTAGAAAGGCCATTTAAAAATAAATTATTAAGAAAACAATATGTCAGATTTTTATTATTCTGTTTCGAGATATTCAACTAGAAACTACATAATGTGTGAATTACCAGCGAATATTACGAAAATTGAGCATCGTGCTGTAATTAAGTTCCTTACAAAAAGTGAAAAATCACCGCAGTGTATTTTTGAGGAAATGGCTATTATTTACGGTGCTTCTGGGCCTTCTTATGCCACAGTCAAAAAGTGGAGTCGCTTATTTAAACTCGGGCGGGAATCCATCGAAGACGACCCCCGCTCAGGGCGGCCAATATCGGTAGTGACCGAAGAAAACGTAGCCAAAGTCAAAAAGTTGGTATTGGAAGATAGAAGAATTAAGGTTTGGCAAATAGCTGAGGTCCTAGGTATAAATAAAGAACGAGTCGGAGAAATTTTACACGAACATTTGCACATGAGTAAAGTTAGTGCTCGTTGGGTGCCGAAAATGCTTACTGCCTTCGATAAAGAACGTCGTGTTGAAACTTCCCAGGCGTTTTTAGACTTGTGCGAAGATAATATAGACGAAGTTTGTTCCCGAATAGTAACTGTCGATGAAACATGGATCAGACAGTATGACCCGGAGTGTAAGTCCGAATCAATGCAGTGGATTGAGAAGGGGGAACGGCCGCCGAAGAAATTTAAAGTGCAAAAGTCGGCCTCTAAGTTAATGGCTACGGTGTTTTGGGACTGTGATGGTATTCTTTTAATCGATTATTTAGAAAAGGGTTCCACAATAAATGCACTTTATTATGCAGATCTTGTAAGACAGGTACGACAAGCAATAGTTGAAAAAAGGAGAGGTAAACTAAGGAAAGGAATTTTGTTTTTGCAAGACAACGCACCCGTCCACACCGCTCATGTTGCGAGGCGTGCTTTGAAGGAAGTTGGCTTTGACGAAATCGACCACCCACCGTACAGCCCCGACCTAGCCCCTAGCGACTATTTTCTATTCAATAATTTGAAGAAAGAGTTGAGGGGAAAGCGATTTACTAGTGACGAAGAGATGAAGGCGGCCGTAGAGGAGCATTTTGAAGGGCAAAATAAAGAATATTTTTTTAATGGGCTAAAAGCACTATATAAAAAATGTAAAAAGTGCATTGATTTGGGAGGAGATTATATCGAAAAATAAACAGTGATTTACCTTTGAAAATTGTGTTTTTGTATCTTAGGCTTAGAAGTTTTCAGACGTCCCTCGTACACAATACAATAAATGACCGCTGTTGTTCCGCGGCGGGAACACCATGGGGCGGCAGTAGGTATATTAGATAAAATGAAAACGTATTAAGAACAGCGCGTTATTGCACTGCATTGCTCAAATCACTTGTAAGCCAGAAGCTACACGTGGCACAATGTTTCGACCGTCCATTCAGGCACTAAGTTTCATAATTGTATTATTAAAAGTGCAGTTATTTCCAAAATATTAGCAAGCATTCAGCAAATTCTTGCCTGTTCTACTCTTTTAATAAAGAAATTGTGTATTGGTATTTGTAAATCTCACCATAGTCAACGTGTATTACATCATCGACATGGACGGATTTTACATTAGTGACAGTAAGCAGTTTTACTGCAAGGAGTTTAGTTGGGTAAATGTGGTAACCGGCCAAGTGAGTACCACACATCATATTGTTTGAGACCAAAATGAATTGACACCCAAGGACCGTAACCAGGCTATAGATATGTAACCAAATTCGTTCATGGCTTACCCTTCAAAGATGATAAACCACCGAAGGACTTAGATGAAAAGCTCATGGAGCTCAACAGAGAAGCAGCTCAAGAAGGCGGTGTAATTGGGTGGACAATATGAGAAAATCCGGATGGACGCCCTAGGCATAAGCAACTATATATTGAGGAGTTAGGTTGTCCTAAATTTGATGATCTAGTAAAAACTCGATATACTGACGATTCTACCCGCTTACAGATCGCCATAAAGAACTGTGGTCGACATCAACCCCTAATAAAAAGAAACAAGATTGTTCACTGTCCAGCCCAGGAAGTTTATTTGTTCTAGCGGTATCTGACGGATAATGCCCTCATCTAGCTTTCCTTGTGTGTTAATATCAAATGTGACTTATTTAAAATGCAAATCTCAACCGTACAACGAGTGAACCTGCGAACTGCCAGTGCCCTGCGTTCCCTCCATAGAAATAAAATGTAATAGAACTGTCAAACTTAAAAAGTGCGACCAAAAATGAAATGCAAGTGTGTGCGTAAATTGTCTGTGTGAGATCAAAAATAGTCCGTCAGTAGTAATAGTTAGTCAGTAGTAGTAGTAATAGTAGTGATGTCCTGTTACAACATATTAATAATCTATCGGTGTTTGATTGCTTTATCGACTACTTTTCAAATGTACACACATTTTATTTTCCATCAATTTTCACAAAACATTGACTAGAAACCACTCGTCTGTTGACTTGTCTGTATTATAATTATTATCTAAACCGTCCAGGGTATAGTTTGTAGTTGTGTAAAAAGTGCATTTACGGTCGTTATGGTTTATGGTTTAAGAATTTATTTCTCCAAAAGAATATTACATTCACTTACATAGAGAAATACAAACAAACATTATATACATTATTTACAGAGTGCACGAATAGCATAAAATATATTCTAGGACTAAGCAAAGCAAATAATTTTTTATTAAGAATGTGGGTATTATAATTGTGAAGTATCAATCGGCAACTGGTAAGTACAGTAGGTACAGGGAAATTGTCATCGCGCGAGCGCGGGCGGACCAGGCTGTCGCGCAGTCCAGCGTAACGTGACCTAGACGTTAATAAAGAGAGCGCGCCAAAGATACGCGTGTATAATGGTTGGTCCACGCGGTCAGCATGTCCTCCGAGCTCGCCCAGCAGTAAGCGATAACAGTCCTACAGCATGCATGGGGCTATATTACGTGTTAACTTTCAATCGCTATGGCGTACTACGCGCTGATAGCAATTACTAGATAAATGCAAAATGTAAAATATATTATGTAATTGTTTTTGTTTTTTTTTTGTAATTTTTATTTTTTTATTTTTTATTCTACTTTGCCAGTAACCTCGAGAGCATGCCGAGGGGGCAATATTATTAATCGTTTGTATATAAATTATATATATACATATGTGTATATGTCGTGTAATTAATATTAATTTTAAATCATTCTATTTATATATATATATTTTTAGTTCATAATTGATGTAAGTAAATTATTTAAGTAATTATATTAACATTTTTTTTTCTTAATTATAAATTGGCGTTTTATAGCTATGTCAATTCGGAGTAATTGATTAAGATGTAACTTTTTAAGTATTTTTTGTATATAGGAAATGATTTAGCTTCTTTTATTTGGTTAGGTAGTCTATTATATAACTGGGCGCCCTCATACATTAAGTTTCTTTTACCATAGTATACTGTACGCGGCGCTTGAAGACATATATCATTGGCTCTCCTTAGTAAGCGCTTTCTCACTTGATGTTTTGTTGTAAATGATATTTGCGTGTGAATTTTTTTATCAAGAATTTTTCGCACTAAGACACACGTATTAAATTTATATAGTTGGGACAGGGTCATCAATTGGGTTTCTTCGTATACTTTTTTAGTTTGTGTTAGGTAGTTATAGTTAAAGAGAAGTTTTATGATTTTGTTTTGTGCTCGTTGCAGTGGTTTTATATGTACTTTCGCTGCACATCCCCATACCTCAATCAAGTACTCTATATGGGATTTTATCAACGAATTGTAAACAATATACCGTACCGATTTTGGAAAACATTTTACTGAACCTCTGAGCATAGCCATAAGAGATGATAATTTAGACTGAAGTTTCTCAATATGTGGCTTCCATGTTAAACGACTGTCCAATATTAGACCAAGATATTTTTCGGATTCTACTTGAGTGAGTACTTGATTGTCTATAGTCAAAGGTTGAGAGTGAGTTGTTTTCTTGTTTTTAGCACTGAAGACTATATAATTTGTTTTAGTTACGTTTATAGTCAGTAAATTAGCTTGGAACCATTCTTGTAGCGTATTTAGGTCCTCTTGAGCTTGGTTCAGTACGGTTGTTACGTCGCTACCAAAATAAAATAAGCTTGTGTCATCGGCATACAATGAAATTGACCCATTTAAATTTAAGTTAGTAATATCATTGATGTAGGTAAGGAAAAGCAGAGGGCCTAAGATCGAGCCCTGAGGAACTCCGTAAGTAATTATTTCAGGAGCGCTTTGATTTTCGCCAATTTTTACTATTTGGTATCGATTAGTTAGGTACGACTTAAGAATGCTAGCAGCAGAATCCTTTATACCAATTGCATGTAGTTTGTTTAGTAATAGTTTGTGACTTATTGTGTCAAAGGCCTTACGCAAATCGATAAATACGCCTAGAGCCAATTGTTTTTGGTCTATTTTGTTTTTGATATTTGTAACGAGATCTATACAAGCAGAGAGGGTATTCGATTTAGGACGAAAGCCATATTGCTTGGGAGACAGGAAGTTTATAGTTTTCAGATATTGTTCCAGACGAGTATACATTACTTTCTCTATGATTTTCGAAATGACTGGGAGCACCGAAATTGGCCGGTAATTACCTGCGTCGGTTTTACTTCCAGATTTAAAAATTGGACTAACTTATGTTGAGCTAGAAGTTTTTTTCATCGTTAATAGTCTGTAAGACTAGTTTTGTGCTATTGTCAAGATAATCGCGTTATAAAAACTTCAATTACTTTGCTTGCTATTATCATTCCGACGTAACTTCTGATTTTTTTGTAATATTACCGCGAATCGATGTTTCTGAATATAACCAACCGTGAATCACAGGGCTACGGAGTGACTGGTCTGGTGCTGTGTTCAGCAGGATATGTGTTGAACTCAGCGTGTTGCCTCCACAACTTTTTACGAAGATTGTGAAAGTTACGAATAACTGCAAAAACTTCTCCCAATGGCCCAATAATTACCTACCGGAAAACTATGAAGATTGCCTATTATGGAATAATTAAAACATCGTAACAATTACACTGAAGCATGCTGTTACCTTGCCGTATTCCGTGAGCGAGGCTACACGTGCACACAAACTCTTGCAACTTGTGCATAGATGTAGCAGGTCCATTTCAAGAAGGCAGCCTTTGCAGTGCGAGGTTCATGGTAACCATGACGGATGACTACACCAGGAACTAGGAAGACACACGTCTTCCTCATGCGTCATAAATCAGAGGTAAATAAACATTTTACTAAACATTCCGAAGAAGTAATATTGGTAGTTTTACCTGATACAAAAACAAAGAGAGAGAGAGAGAGAGAGAGAGAGAGAGAGAGAGAGAGAGAGAGAGAGAGAGAGAGAGAGAGAGAGAGAGAGAGAGAGAGAGATCATTTGTCATAAAAGGGGAACATAAGAAAATGGTTGAAAAGTACCAAGCACTTATTTTTGCAGTGTATATAATGTGTACATAAACTTTTTGGGTTGTATTCAAGAATTTTCTTCGAAACTCCAACCGGGCCGGTCTATAACAAAACACTAGTGTCCGACCGAAACATGTTTTTTTGCCGAAACCGAATGTTCGGCTTTGGCTCTAGTTTCGGCCGAAACCGAAACCGAAACTTTTGAAGACTTGTTAAAATCGTTGAAAAAATGTCATAAAACCGCTTTTAAACTCATATTAAGGGGCTGTCAACACCCAATGTCCTTGAAATTGATGTTACTTAAGGGGATCCGCCACGCTAATAACCTTCGATCTGAATCCCTTAGTTTTCTTATGTTTTTTGTAGTTTATCATATTAACAGCAACGGCTTTAAGCAATATAGTATTCCATGTTTACTTCAAAGTTCATTGTCTTCGAGATATTTGGCATCAAAGTTGAACAATTTAAGGCCAAAAAACTGGTTTTCTGGCCATAACTTTTGTGTTAATTCGTTTAAAATTAAAACCCTAGACACGTTTTACGACACGTCAAAGACGAACCCAAATATGTAGATTTCGTATAAGTAATATCCTTCACAGCAATCTAGATACGAAAAAGTTTTCTTTTAGACAATGTTTAAAAAAATCATAAAATAGTATCAATTTCTTTCAAAATCCGGTAGACAATAATGGAGATAAATATTGAAGAACCGATAGCCGTATGTCTTATAAAAATCTATCTGTAGTGCAAAAGTAGGAGATACGATTCAAAACTTGTCAAAAATCGTTGAAAACCGCAGGTAGCCCCTTTTAAGAAAAACTATTTGATTTAGTAAAGCAAAAAATATATTTATACCTTTGTTAATATTTATTATATTTTAAGACCGTGGTCGCACTCGATACATGATTGAACGACATCGGCTCGATAAAAAATAATTGCAAAGATTGTCTTGAAATCACCATTAAACGGTTCTAATGTCTTTATTTCTTGACTTATGTGTCTGAAATTAAAATCAATCTGTTAAAACATTTACGTAAGTATACCTAAACCGCTAACGAGTAATATTACACAAATAATCCACATTTATTTTTATTTCAATAGTTTTCTTATTATTCCCTTGAGCGCTGGTACCCTAGCGGTGAGTAAGAGCGTGCGACTTTCAATCCAAAGGTCGCAGGTACAAACACTACAAACCCCGGCTTGTACCAATGAGTTTTTCGGAACTTATGTACGAAATATTATTTGATATTTACCATTGAGGAAGCCGGACTAGCCCGATAAAGTCTAGTTTACCCTCTGGATTGGAAAGTCAGTCTGATGGCAGTCGCTTTCGTAAAAACTAGTGCCGACGCCAATTCTTGGGATTAGTTGTCAAGTGGACCCCATGCTCCCATGAGCCGTGGCCAAAATGCTGGGATAACGCGAGGACGATGATGAGTTTTCTTATTATTCCCTTGCCCAGGCCCAGTAACATGCGACAGTGCTATCTCATTTACTACGTTACAATTAGACAGTGTGCGCGTTTTAGGTATTGACAGCCTCTTAAGACTGCGTCGACGGTTCAGTGGGCCCATTATTAGTGGAATTGTGTTTAATAATAAACCGATTAATTTCTGTATACATAAATCAGTATATGTATTAATATTGTTGTCCTACTTGTTCCACAACTTTTGGTCTTTGTCACATAGTTTAGTTTCATAGAACGAATTAAGTTACCATTGCGTATGTTTCGGCCCGGCCGAAAGGTTCGGCCGTTTTTTGGCCGAAACCGAAACTACGGCCGAAACACGATTTTTGGCCGAAACCGAAACCGAACCTTCGGTCGGACACTACAAAACACTGAAAAATTAGAAACGAAGATTGAAAAACAAATTGTATCATGTGTGTCCCTTGTCTACTCGCTAACAAGAAAAGTGGTACCTAAACAAGAAGGACCCACGGAGACTAAAAAGCTATACAACCACATACTGACTATTATGGACGCTTTCACCAAGTATGTACCTATATATACATGCAACCTGATTGCTCACTACCTCTGGGGCAAGGGCAAGCCACTCCTGCCCTGTTCACCCCACCCATCAACCTCGTAGGGACACTCCCATTCCCTCGGACCACATGCTGACTCCTGATGGCCGATATTGGCATGTGACTTGGCGGCGGATGGAGTGGCTATCGTTGGCTGTTGAGGAAGCTGTAGACTTTGGTGGTGGATTTGGGGACTTTAATGATGACTTCTGGTGTGGTAGGTAGTGATAATTTTTAAGTGTTTTTTTCCTAATATACATGTGCCTTATTTAATGTGGTTGTTGTTTTATTTATGCATAGTAAGGCTTTGTTCTATTTTTATGCACAATGTGTTCTTTACCTACAACTAATATTTTTACATACATACCTTTGTGCTCTATTAGTCATTACTGATACCAAATTAACAATTGAACACATCGATCCCGGCAAAATAAGAAAAATTAGGTGCAGGTGCTAATAAGCCACAGTATGGCGTTGGCTGGCGATAGTTTTATTGCAAGAGGATAGGAGGAGGTACATCACCTTCTCAATGTGGGCAACTGATACCATTTGTTTTATTAGTTGACAAATTATTTTTCACCTCAGCAGCTCGAACAAGGGTACTTTGGTTCTTAAAAACAGTGAGCAAAATGCGATTTTGCTCACTGAGTGAGACAAAATGACATTCAAGTGACCTTTATAGTCAAATGTCATTTCAACATGCGGGGTCTAATAAAAGTTCGAAATACTTGGGTTCTATTATCTCTGTCCCTTTCACACTGTTAGCAAAAAGAAACAGACAAAAAAAAGTTAAAACGACATTCAACAGTATATTCACGGTTTATAATAGACCCCCGAAAAACTTCAGACCGCATCGTTCCAAACCACGTACGAGTATGAATTCTTAATAATTAATAAATAAAAATAAAGTTTAAGATTTGATAAAAACTGATAAAATACTATATTTTAGGTATTTTATTGTACAATTAAAATAACGAACTCAAAAAATACACAGATCATCACGCAAAATTAATTATTTTACTTTTAAGAATTTCTACCATAGTTGACAAATAGTACGTATCCGCAATTCGGACCGTATCTTACAAAGATTTTTTTTACAAAAAAAGTTGTCGATTGAAGTGTACAGTTAATGTTTGTTATTTCTATATTATTTTAATGGAATTTATTATTACGTTTTGTTTTTGTGTTCCATTGCGGTAATTAAACTTAATTGTTTGTATATCTTAAGAAAACATGAGTGCAGGTATTAAGTGATGAACAAGGATTACATTTTTAGGGTTCCGTAGCCAAATGGCAAAAAACGGAACCCTTATAGATTCGTCATGTCTGTCTGTCTGTCCGTCTGTCTGTCCGTCCGTATGTCACAGCCACTTTTCTCCGAAACTATGAGAACTATACTATTGAAACTTGGTAAGTAGATGTATTCTGTGAACCGCATTAAGATTTTCACACAAAAATAGAAAAAAAACAATACATTTTTGGGGTTCCCCATACTTCGAACTGAAACTTAAAAAATTTTTTTTCATCAAACCCATACGTGTGGGGTATCTATGGATAGGTCTTCAAAAATGATATTGAGGTTTCTAATATCATTTTTTTCTAAACTGAATAGTTTGCGCGAGAGACACTTCCAAAGTGGTAAAATGTGTGTCCCCCCCCCCCCTGTAACTTCTAAAATAAGAGAATGATAAAACTAAAAAAAATATATGATGTACATTACCATGTAAACTTCCACCGAAAATTGGTTTGAACGAGATCTAGTAAGTAGTTTTTTTTTTATACGTCATAAATCGCCTAAATACGGAACCCTTAATGGGCGAGTCCGACTCGCACTTGGCCGCTTTTCAAGTTGTCTAATAGGTATGTTCTCACTGCGCTGAGGTGAAAAATGTTGTGTACTACACGAGATCAAAGTTATTTACATCTCGTGTGCTTTTGAGTCCCTTACTACGCTCAAGATTCTAAATTAGATTCACTCGCTACGCTCGTGAATCTATTATAGAATATTTCGCTTGCACGGGACTCAAAATAAGCACTCGAAGAAATATCAAACTTTGATCACTTGTTGTACAAATAACTATTGCACCAGATGTAGGTAATATTCTATTCATGATTCAGCAGTACAGACCTCTAATCATTTACCTCCTCCGCTGCTGCCGCCTATTTTGTGAGCGTATATATAATATCCTGGGATCCAGCACATTGTTTGCATTTTACGCTGCACCCAGGTGCAGAAAACTGTCAGAAATTTACCACCACAGCTATTAAAGTTCATACTGTTCAAGCTAATCCACATCAGAATTACACAGACTCATCAGACGCGAATATGTTTCTAAGTTATTTTGCCTCATTGATATTATTGTCTGTGGTAAATATGACCAGAGAATGGTCTGGGAAAACCCGAAGCCAACTTCTCCACGATTTTGCAGGCTTATTAGATGTAGATTTGTGATAAAGAGTACGGAAATAACTGAAAAAGAAATAGACCACGTGAAAACTGCTGCTAATCAGCTAACCTCAACAGAGGATTAATTGAAAGATAAGTCATGTTTTAATCATGACAATGGTTGATGGCAAGGTATGTAATGATGCTAGATATGCTAAGAGATGCTAGGTACTGGAACAAAGTAGCTGGAAGTCGATGCTACATATTCGGTGCAACTTCAAGGACTTAAAAACCTCGATATAAAAAGGAAGCTAAACATTTTTGAAAAAGAAGCAAATACAAAAAATTCTGGTACCGTTTCGGGAGCAAACTGGTTTACTTGAGGACATTGCCAAAAGCAAACTTTGCAAACACCAATGACGGCAACACTAGGAAAAGATTTTTCGAAGACACAAAATTAGCATCTGATTCTTAAATCACGTCACGGGACGGGAGTCGGATCGATTTCGTGTGAGTACCTATTCAATTGACCCGGAGAAATACGACAAAAATATGCATTAACGAGCAGTATCTACTACACCTATCTACATAAGTTTGTATGAATGACAAACGACACTATGCTTTGCATTTATGAACAAAATATTGTAGATCAGCATCCAGATATTTCTAGGGAAACTTTTATGGCTCGATCAAACTAAGCCATAAATCTGGCAAAAAGGACCTAGCTACATGCAATTATATATTAGAGTGCTTAGCCGAAGTAATACGACGAAGACGGATACTCATTCAGCAACAGCGCGTATTTATCAACTGGACTTCCTGTCCTGCACGAGATAACACTCTCTTGGACTTGAGTAGATGTTACAAATGCCAGCTCTGCGGCCACTCTGCCAAGTGCGGATTATAAGGACACACCATCAAAGAATGCACTAAAGATAAACCAAAAACCAAAGTATAATGAACGGTTCTCTCGGTTCAGTTCAGTCATCTTGTTCGCTGAAAATTGACGTTCAGAAGTGGAAAACCTTGTACTGTAGTTCTGAAGTGTATGTAAAAACCACACTGGATCATGGAGCGGTTAAGATCCATATCAATTGAGAGCATGCTTGACATGCATAAGGTAGGAATGAAAAAATATTGTTTTGTGCTTTAACATTATCTTTTAAAAATACTGTCTTGTGTTTTAACATGCTCATGACCGCTTTTTTTATACCCACGCAGACGACGACGTTCTGCGGAACGGTCAGTGTCATCACAGCAACAGCCGTCCATTGGCGGCGGCGGCAAGATCAACGGCGAGTGGTAAGTTTTGATTCTAATAGGCGGATTAGACTCTCGCGCGAGCCACGAGACGAGCCGCGCCACGAGACGCGAGTGTAAGCGGTGGGCTCGCGGCTCGTCTCGTGGCTCGCAAGCTCGTCGAGCTAATATAATTTAAACACTAACGGCACGGCATAAGGTTTATAACCGAATGACAAGCCGAACGCGAGTGTAAGCGGTGGACTCGCGTCTCGTGGCGCGGCTCGCGGCTCGTCTCATGGCTCGCGCGAGTCTAATCCGCGTATAAAAGAAGCTCGAGATTCCATATTTTGGAATCTTTCGATAGCTCGGGTCTCAATATTAGCATGAATATTAAAAAACAACTTTGCTCCCTTGTATAATAAAAAATAACTAATATTTTTTATTAGTTAACCAGTATTAGTTACTAAATACTGTAATAATTATTTTTGAGAAACAGGAATGAGTGTTCGTGTAGGAGCCGTTAGCCCTTACACTTGCTTGATGTGGTTGGCTGCGTCGGTGGCGGAGGTAGTAGTAATACACTGAAGATTGGATGGTTACTGAACTATTTATTGATGAAAATCAGGGTTTATATAGTGGTTAGCTAAGTGCATGGCATTTAGGTGACCTTTAACAATATTACTATAATTATTATAATTTGCTTAGATGAATCATGCTCTTGACATTTATTGTGCTATTATTTAATCCATTTTCTATTTTCTAAATGTCACATGACGTATATGCCTACGTGAGCTTACGCTATGGTTGATTGCAACGTAGACGGCAGATGTACAGTAATAATAAGACTGTACATACTGGCAACCCCAAAAGGAAGTAAGGGGATAGCAGAAATAAGAACAATAGCTTAACTAATTAAAGGTTACATGGATAATATTACATTAAACAATCTAGGTAGTGCTTACTAGACATCCTAAAGGTTACATATTTATAATGTTAGACTGCTTATTTGTGAATGCCCTTTAATATGCATCCGAAGTTGGATCTTATATTCTAGATTCTAGCGATAGGTGCGATTTTCAACAATGTATTGTTTAGCTAAAAATGTTTTTCGGTAATGTTACACTTGAGAAGGATGATGGAGATTCCCTTTTTTGGATTCTGTTAAGTTATTATCGCTGGTTTCTAATTGCATCCTGGGTGGTCTGTATAATTTTACTATAATTTCATAATTAGTTTAGTGGTAGTATCTGTTTGTTCGCCATGGATACAGCACCGGTCCTCACTCATGTCCATGCGCGTAGTGTCGCATTCGCGGCGCGCCACGGGCTTCAGTTTATGTACTCGAGGGTGTTTTCTAACCACCCTCAGTATGGACTGGTTTATCAGTCCTGTTTTATCTCTGTTTCTTCACACTCCCGCCTGGGAAGTTGGGGAGCGCCATTTTGGGGAGTTATCTTTTATGGCCCCGGACAATACCTTCTATGGCGCGGAATTCGAGCTTTTGCCCAGCCAATTGTTTTGGTATGTCTTTTGGATACGCCTTGACGTTGACTGGCTCTGGGACTACTTAGATATGCGAGAGCTCGGGGACTAACCTTTATGTATAATGCTTACTGCGTGTATGTGTGAGTGCGTGTGTGTGCGGTGCTACATCCATCAAATAGGTACCGTCAAATCCTCCAACTTTACCCTTCCGTCCAATCTTTGCCCAAAAAGGAAATATAACTAAAAACACATTTATCTGAAAAAGTTTATACTCTATGGTGCCAAGTTTTTATTTGGTAGAAAATTAATTTATAGTGCGGCAACACCGAATGAGAATGACGTACATAACTTCAAACAGTTGCCTGTCACGAGCTGACAAAACAAAGTAGGCGTGTTTTTGTGGTGCAAATTTAAAACGAAAAAAACTTGTGCGAAACTGTAAGGAAGGGGTCAAAATACGTAAGTATTGCATGCATTATATGAAAATAGCTCAGAGGAATAATCCAATATGGAGGAACACTTCTATACAATAGGCTACGCTGATGATCTGGCAATATTAATATCAGGTAAATTTGCCAGTACAGTATGCGACCTCACCCAGGCAGCTCTTCGGATCGTAGAACGCTGGTGTAGAGAATTTGACCTATCAGTTAACCCCACCAAAACAGAAATGGTAATGTTCACCAATAAAAGGGCACTTGGCAACTTTACCAGACCAACACTCTTCCAGACTGAGCTACAGCTGACCGACGAAGTTAAGTACTTAGGACTAACTCTCGACAGTGAACTCAACTGGAACAATCATATCAACAAACGCATAGACAGGGCGGGAGTAGTCTTCTGGCAGTGCAGAAGGATGATTGGTAAGAGGTGGGGACTCAACCCGAAAATTACCCTTTGGCTCTATAAGACTATAATCCGCCCCCTACTCTGTTACGGTGCTCTGGTTTGGTGGCCAAGAACAAACCTAGGCAACGTACGAGACAAGCTACAAAGACTCCAGAGGCTCGCATGCGCGGCCACCACTGGCTGCACGAGGTCTACTCCGACTGCAGCCATGGAGGTCATGCTAAACCTTCCACCGCTGCACCTACACATACAGCAAGAGGCCAGTCTCTCAGCGGTAAGGTTGCGAACCCTCAACATATGGTCTAACATCACAGGAGCACTTCACACAATATGCCTGGATAGGGTATACAACGAATTTCCAGTGCTCAGGGCGGGCACGGATAGAATTCACAAACAAGCCATCTTTGACAAAAGGTACAAAATACAATTATATGAGGACGACAACTACGAAGGACTCAATCCCCGGGAGCTGAGAATCTTCACAGATGGGTCCAAAACAGACAGCGGATCGGGCTCTGGAACCTTTTCTGAAGACCTGAACATGTCAATCACCACTCCGCTAGGAGCCCATAACTCGGTATTCCAAGCTGAGTGCATGGGCATCATAAACGCGGCGGCTGCCATCACTGCAAGGAAGGTAGTAGGATCCTCCATCCGCATACTCTCCGACAGTAGAGCAGTCTTAATGGCCCTAAAAAGCCATATAATCACATCCAAACTTATACACGAATGCCACGAACGACTAATGGAGGTATGTCAGAACAATAAGATCAGGATCACCTTACAGTGGATCAAGGGACACAGCGGATCCCGAGGTAACGATGCTGCGGACGAGCTCGCCAGACTAGGATCGGGTGCGGGGGCGATTGGCCCGGAACCGGTTCTCCCGATACCGTTCAGTAAGGTACGCTCAATGCTGCTGGCACGTACGGGGAAACTACACACAGAACACTGGCTAAACCAGACTGGATGCAGACAGGCCAAACAAGCCATGCCTGTGGCATCAACGGTAAGCTCACAAGGGCGCTTCTTCAACTAGGAAAGGTTCGACTGAGTATGGTAACCAGTGTCATAACAGGTCATGGACTCTTTAACAAACATCTTTTTACAACAGGTGTCACAGACAGTCCCCTATGCCGTGGATGCATGGAGACAGAAGAAACAGCCTCTCACGTGGTGCTGGAATGCAGCGGAGTGGCCCCATACAGGGCAAAACATCTCGGATCCCCGAGAGACCTCCCCGAGGTCCTACTCAACATCAAAGGTTTGATAGGATTCCTCGAGGAGCTGGGCTGGCAGGACTAGCCCACACCCCCATCACGCAAAATAGGCGCAAGACGTCGAGTTGCGGAAAATCGCCCGAACTACAATACAACAATACAATGGAGTGGTGACACGCACTAATTTCTATGTGAAAAAATCTGCCGTTTGCGGCGCGAGGAACGCACACAAATAATGTAAACACTAATGCATTTTTTGCATGCGTCGCTACACACGCACACGACAAAATTATTAAACACTAGCATAAACTATATTCACACCAATACAAGAACAAACACAGACAACCCTGTCCGTGAACGAGATGATGTCAGTTCTAAGTAAACGTAGAAGTGCGATGCGAGGGACTTGTCGATAATATTAGGGCTTGAAAATATTCGAAACTTTCAGATATTCGAATATTCGACTTTTTCTGACGACGTATTCGAATATTCGAATAATTATTCGAATATTATAAAAAATAAGAAAAGGAACGAGAAATCGGTTTATTATCGTTTTATTCAAAAGCTTTTTTCACATATTGCTAAAACTAAGGATATTTGGCAGAAATCTATTGGGATTTAGATTAAATTTTACATTCCTAGACGTCAAGCCTGTCTTGCCTTAAAAAAAAAATAGTTTCTAGTTTTACTCACCTAGCGCCACTGTCAATGTAATTTACTTCGTGTATCTTTGGTTAGAATTAGAAATACCAGTCGAATAAATAAGTGTTATCAGAATTTCTTGCATTTTTATTAAATGGGCTACCGATTTCCTATAAACTATAATAGGTTATGGGCCCAGCCATTTGATAAAAGTACAAAGAGCAGTGAGCAGGACTCGGTACAGTGAAAATTACGAAGTCATTGTTAACATAACCTCAAAGTATGGATCTCGGCGGACTCAAAATGAATGTGGAACGTTTTGATGGAAATAACTTCCGTCAATGGAAATTTCAAATTAAGTGTGCGCTAAGAGCGAAAGGCATTGATATATCCAAGCCGGAACCAGAGGACAAGAAAGAATCATGGTTAAAAAACGACGGCATGGCGATGTTCATTATGACGTCCACCATGGATTACCGGCAAATCGCGCTTATTGAAAACTGTAACAGTGCGTCGCAGATTATGGAGAAACTTGAGTCGATATATGAAAAGAAGTCAGAATTTAACAAAATGTTAGTTCATGAGCAATTTTACCAATATAAAATGAACCCGTCAGATAGTATGGCGCAACACATATCTAAAGTGGAGAGTTTAGCGCAACAACTGAAAGATTGTGACGAGAAGATTAGTGACACGGCCATAATAACAAAAATCATAAGTACTTTGCCGTCTCAGTATCGCTCTGTAAGACAGGCCTGGCTGTCACTGTCTTCAACTCAGCAAACCTTGCAGAACCTGACGGCTCGGTTGATGGACGAGGAAGCCAGCTTAACGGTAGAAGAAAAGACTGACGTAGCACTTGTAACCTCGCAAGATAAAGCGAAAACGAAAAAGAATTCCAGTTCTCACAATGATGAAGATAAGCGTCATCGCTTCATTTGTTATCACTGCAACAAGCGGGGGCATTTTGCCAGAGATTGTAGATCTAAAAAGAAATCATACAACAAACCAAATGGTAATATGTTGGCATTTCATGTGGAAGAGTGTTTAAATTTATCAGAAGAATCTGAAGATGTTTTTCTGCTTGATAGTGGCGCTTCAGTACATACAACTTTTAGAAAAGATTTCTTTTTGAAACTGGATCTATACAGTGATAATGACAACAGATATGTGAAACTAGGAAACAAACAGAACCTGAAAGTGTATGGAATAGGTACCATAATTATAAAGAAGTGCTTGAACGGCCAGTGGGAGGAAAATATGCTCAAAGATGTTTTATGGGTACCTGAGTTAAAGAGGAATTTGTTTTCAGAGGGTGCAATAATGAAATATAATTATGTGATAATTAAGAAGAATGATTCTGCCCTTATCTACAAAGACGATGAAGTTGTTCTAACTGCAACTAAAAAGTATAATAACTTGTATGAGATGAACTTTAAAGTTGTGACAAGTGCAAGTTGTAATGCAGTGCATGTGCCAGTGAACAATCTTAAGGTTTGGCACGAGAGACTTGGACATTTGAATGTGAAAGAAATACAAAAAATGGTGAAAAGTGAACTTATACAGTGTAAAGACATAAGTGATGAAAAATTTGTATGTGAAGGCTGCATGTATGGGAAACAAAGTCGCCTCCCATTCCATGCTTCGCGCCGAGGTGAGCAGTGTCCTGGAGACCTGGTCTACAGTGATGTTTGTGGACCTATGAGTGAATCATCTGTGCAAGGTATGGTGTACTTTGTCTTGTTTAAAGATGCAGCCTCAAGCTTTTTATATGTATGTTTTATGAGGCATAAAAGTGAGGTTTTGGAACATTTTAAGACTTTTAATGCCATTATTTGGAACAAGTTTGGCCACAACATACGCATCTTGCATACTGACAATGGTAAGGAGTATGTGAACAATGAGTTTAAGAACTACCTTAACCAAAATGGCATCCAGCATGAACGCACAGCACCTTATACGCCCCAACAAAACTCTCGAGCAGAGAGAGAACTACGTACAATTGTTGAAAGTGCACGATCAATGCTGTATAGCCGCAATCTGCCAATGAGTTTATGGGCAGAAGCTGTCGGATGTGCAGTATACATACTGAACAGGACGACTTCAACACAAACACCAGATAAGTCACCGTTTGAGATTTGGTATGGCGAAAAACCAAATCTGCAACACCTCAGAATATTTGGATCTTGTGGTTTTGTTCATGTTCCTGATGCATGTAGAACAAAACTTGAAAAGAAAAGTAATAAACTGTACTTAGTTGGTTATGAAAATGAAAATTACAGGATGTATGATCCAAATACCAAGAAGATAAAAGTGACACGTGATGTTATATTTGATGAAACTTGCAGTGACAATATTGTGAACAAACCTGCCCGGATTGAAATCGAAGAGACAAACAATGATTGTCCCTTAGTACCTCTGACTACTTCTACTCCGACATCCACTCCGCCAAGAGTTGAAACTTCAACTGCAGCTGCAGATGATAGTTTGAAGAGCTGCAATGATGATGGTGACATTACTTTTGAACCGGCTCAGACAGTTGACACACCTGAAATGAGATCCCCTATACTACTGAGACCGAGGAAGAATATCCATTTTGAAGAAGTCAACTTTACTGAATACCCGGTGCCCTCAACATATGAGGAAGCAATGAACAGCTCTGATGCAATGAAATGGAGGGAAGCAATTAATGAAGAGCTTAAGGCACACGTGGATAACAATACGTGGACGATAGTTGATAAAGAAGCTGGTAAGAAGCCTATAACATCAAAGTGGGTGTTCAATATCAAACAGGACCGAGAAGGCAATATTGAAAGGTATAAAGCTCGACTATGTGCTCGAGGTTTCACACAAATTAAAAATGTTGACTACACAGAGACCTTCTCCCCGACTACTCGATATGATTCAATTAGAGTCTTACTAAGCTTGGCTGCAAAGCATAATTATAAAATTGTTCAATTTGATGTTAAAACAGCTTTTTTGTATGGGGAGCTTGAAGAAGAAATTTTTATGGAAATTCCACTAGGCGTGCATGTAGAAAATAAAAGTAAAGTTTGCAAACTGAATAGGTCCCTGTATGGACTGAAGCAGGCGTCCCGGTGTTGGAATGCAAAGTTTACCAATTTCCTTAAGTCCTATGGATTTACACAAACAGAATCTGACCATTGTGTATTTACAGGTTGCACAAATGGTGTTAAAATATTGTTAATTATATATGTTGATGATGGTCTCATGTTTTGTTGTTGTGAAGAGACTTTGGGCTTGATTATTGAAGCTCTAAAAACCAATTTTTGTGTAAGAATCTTAGATCTTAATTATTTTGTTGGACTAGAAATAGTTAAGAGTGAGTATTCCATTCGCATCACTCAAAAGAAATATATAGAACGGATCATTCAAAGATTTAATATGTCAGATGCTCATTCCTGCTCTACGCCAGCAGACCCAAATGTGCTATTAACAAATTGCAGTAACGATGGCGAGGCAGTAAGTTTTCCTTTTAGAGAGGCAGTAGGCTCATTGTTATTTTTGGCCTCAGTGTCTCGTCCGGACATTTCATTTGCAGTAAATATTGTATGTCGTTATGTCAATAACCCAAGCATAGAGCATGTAAAAGCTGTAAAACGTATTTTAAGATACCTAATAGCAACCAAACACATTGGTATAGAGTATAAAGGAAACTCAGGCCTGGTTGGTTACTGCGATTCAGACTATGCAAGTGACACTGAATCAAGGAAATCCACCAGTGGATATATTTTCTTATTGAATAATGGTCCAATTATATGGGCCAGTAGAAAACAACAAACCATTGCCTTGTCTACAATGGAAGCTGAATTTATGGCTGCCTGTGAAGCCACAAAACAATTTTTATGGATAAGACAATTATTGATTGACTTAGGTGAATCTCTTAATAATATGACTCTGTTGGTGGATAACCAAGCTGCTATTAAATTAATAAGCAACCCGGTGTTTCATCAACGATCGAAACACATTGATGTAAAGTACAAGTTTATTCGTGAGAAGGTAGAGCAAGGATTGTTAAAAATCCAATATGTTCAAAGCTCAAACCAGTTAGCTGATTTTCTAACAAAAGCTCTGACACCTCAAAAATTTTGTCTCAATAGAGATTTGGTACTTTCTTAGGCTAGTATAGTAGTAGTATAGAATATAATGGTCTATTTAAGTGTATCAAGACCGGTGAGATGTATTGAAAATGTAAAATTAGTGGGAGTATTGGGATTTAGATTAAATTTTACATTCCTAGACGTCAAGCCTGTCTTGCCTTAAAAAAAAAAAATAGTTTCTAGTTTTACTCACCTAGCGCCACTGTCAATGTAATTTACTTCGTGTATCTTTGGTTAGAATTAGAAATACCAGTCGAATAAATAAGTGTTATCAGAATTTCTTGCATTTTTATTAAATGGGCTACCGATTTCCTATAAACTATAATTAAACACTTAATTGACTAAATTTTATCATCCTACTATTTATAAGATGCCTACATTTATAAAAACAAGTAAAACGCCAAAATTAGACGTATTTAATATTTCTAGATAAAACTTATTATATTATAAATGCGTCGTTGCGTGAAATAATATAACTTTAACCATCCAAACACCTAGGTATGTAAGATATTTTTTTAGTAGGTAATTATTTTCCGATTTAAATTAACTTGTAATCACTCAGAGGCCTGTAAAAAGGCCTTTAATTTCATTGTATTTTGAATCTTTATTGACTTTATTTGTTTTGGCAAGTTTATTATTCCTAATGGTGGGCTAATTATATAATATTGGAATATTTAAGGGAAAAAGTTAGTTGAGTATTGGGTGGATTATTCGTCAGCTAAAGGTGCATGGTTAGATTACCAAGTTGGGCAGGATTGGTATGATTAAATTTGAGAATTGCGATAAGTGGCAAGGTTTAGACTTCAAAAATTCGCTTAACGTACGCTTGTACTGAATAAACAGAATGACCCTTTAACTTCAAACTTACGCACCGTAAAAATAACATACTTTTTGATTTCGTTTTCTTTTAAATTGAGTTAGGTTTCACTGTATTCACGAAGTCTATCGAGAGGAATACAGTAAAAATATTATTTCCTTCGTATTTGGGTACCTACCGTTCCTCATTCACTGTAAATACCCGTAAAACACACAGAAACTGTAACTACAGCGGATGACATAGATTTTTTTATAGTAATAAAAAATATTCGAATATCCGAAACCTGAGCGGCCGAATATTCGAATATCAAAACAGGTCGAATATTCGACAAATTCGAATATTCGAATTGCAAGCCCTAGATAATATTGTCGATATTTTATTGACTGAACTTTAACTGTCTGCTTTAGTCAATTATAACCATCAAAAACATTATATGTAAAAAGGTGCAAGTCTCGCAACGCTTCTACTACAAAAAAGTTTTGAGATGTAATGCTAATGTGAAACCAAGTCGGTTATTTTAATCAGTGTCAGGGGGTGTTAAAACCGTATCAATAAGATATCTTTAATTTGTAATACGTATAATGACTTGGCCATCGCACGGGTGCATAATGACATAAGGATCATCGTCACCTATTAAAAATAATTCTAATTGAACATAACGCTAGCGCTAATTGCAGTTTGAGCATTACACATATTTACAAGTACGGTACGAGTAAAGCATTAGGTATGTGCGATTGCCAAGTCATTATATGTATTACAAATTAAAGATATCTTATTGATACGATTTTAACATCCCCTGGCACTGATTAAAATAACCGACTTGGTTTCACGTTACATCTCAGAACTTTTTGTAATAAAAGCGTTGCGAGACTTGCACCTTTTTACATGTAATGTTTTTGATGGGATCTCATCTATTTTTGTAGACAGTCCTTCTTTTCGGGTACTCATACCCATACTATGTATACATATATCATAACTAAACACATACTCACATCGTACATACATCGTAGTGTACCTTTACTTTACCTACTATTTGTAGCAACTGCAACAGTAACTTTGTAATAGCATATATTTATATGGAATTACAAACTTACTTATGCAGTTCTTAGATCTTTAAAACGTGACTGTTATTGCAATATTTTTAGGTTTTCGATGGCTTGATAAGCTGAAAACTACTTATATTTAAAATTTATTGCATCTTTTGGAAATCTAAAAAAATTAATCAAAATAACAATATATTTCTAATGTTCATATAGATTTTATCGATATTGGTTTTTATGGTGTCCCATCGCTAACTATGGTAGAGTGATACCAGAGTAATAAATTAAAAGTGCCTATTTATGGAAAATGACGGCAGTAAATACTTACCTTAAAATAAATAAAATACAATACAAATATTGGACATGTCAAATAAAAAATATACGATAGAAACTAAGAGAATAATGAATTTTCAAACAGTAGTAGGGTAGGTGCGTTAGTTTTGGTCCAGCTCTAGTTTTCGTCCACTTGACGAAATTGAATATAAATCTACATTGCTGCACAAATTTGGACTTAATGCAATCCTTAATGTCGAGACAATATATCTATCTAAGTACATACAAAATGTATTTGGCAAGTAGCAAATTAAATATCAAATATGTTATTTGCTAATCTGTCATGTGGACGAAAACTAGAGACTAGAGCATGGACGGAAACTAGCACAATGACCCTATCGGTAATATCACGTTATTTATGATTTATACTATTTATTTCATTGAATGGATTATGTTGATATAAAAATAAGGTGTTATATAAAAATAATGTGTTATATAAATTATATAATAATAAGCAACGCAAATTAGAAGTTAGGTATACTTATTGAATATTTAGAAAGTCTTCTTTAAATATTACCCTAAATTAGATCTAGTACCATGAAGTGGTATCACTTTCAGATTGACAATGTTTTTTAGTTTTTTGCTAAATTAGTGCACTATTTGATAATATTTACATGTAATAGTACTTACATATGAAAAGAAACGTGTTCTTTAAGTACGCTAGTTCTGTTAGTTCTGCTCCTAACATTCCGCTTAGGCTGACGTTTGCTGAATGGCGTATGACGTATGGCAACTAGTTTTATATAACCTCCTTGACCGGCGGCCGCCGACTTTTGGCAGAGGGGAACGCCTGTTAATGGCGGTTCCTATTGGTTTATTATTCCGAGGAAAATAGCGTGCAAATAAGAAGGTATTTAGTTATATCCAAGCAAATTCAATGTATAGATGAGTTTTGACCTTGGGTAATGTTAGGCAGATAAACGCAGTATCACCCTGCCCAACATTGCCCATCCAAACCTAGACGCTAGGGTTGACACATTTTGTATGTTAGGTTTTATTACCGCTGCTAAGGTTACTTTATCCAAATAATGTACCTACCTAAAGTACCTAAGTAAAAATCCTTTTTTTTACAAGCTCTTATTTTACTTGCAATATTTGTTTTGAGGTGAGGTGAGGTGTTGAGGTCAAATCTTGTAAGGTGAATTAGAACTACTGTATGAGTCTATGCGGTTGGGCTCAAATTTGGTACCTACTTATACTTATGTACGAGGGGCGTTCAAAATATTCTCGGTATTGATATCTTACGACCTCTTCTAAAATTTCTTTCGTTACTGGCCGCTAAGGTTTATTCATTGACATTAAAAAAAAGTATAATTCGAACCGAGATAGTCTTTTGTTTTTCTGCAATTGCTGAACAAACATGAACATCCTGTGCGAATTGACAATGTTAACTAAATTAGAACATCGATGCGTGATAAAATTCTTGACAAAACAGGGTAAAAATCAAAAAACCATAAAAGAGGAAATGGATTGTGTTTACCGTGAGTCTGCTCCTTCTTTATCTACCATTCAAAAGTGGTCAAGCGAGTTTAAACGCGGAAGGGAGAGTATTGAAGATGACCCTAGACCTGGCCGGCCTGTAGTAGCTACTTCACAAGAAAATATTGATAAAGTGGAAAAACTTATATTGGAAGATGGTCGAGTGAAGGTAAAATCTATAGCACAAGTAACCAATCTCTCTATTGGTACCGTACATGATATTATACATGACCATCTTAATATGTCAAAAGTAAGTGCAAGATGGGTTCCGCGAATGCTGACTCGGCTTCAAAAAGACATGCGTGTAGCTTGTTGTTCCGATTTTATTGACCTGTGCGGTGAAAATCCTGATGAGGTGCTGCAAAGAATAGTTACTGGAGATGAAACCTGGGTTCATCATTATGACCCAGAGAGTAAACAAGAGTCCATGCAGTGGCACATTAAGGGTTCAGCTCATCCCAAGAAGTTGAAGGTCATCCCTTCAGCTGGCAAGGTCATGGCCACGATATTTTGGGATTGTGAAGGAGTATTACTAATCGATTATAAATAAAAAGGTGTAAATATCACAGGACAGTACTACGCTAACATTCTACGTCAATTAAAGGATGTAATTAAAGAAAAGAGGCGAGGAAAGTTAACCAAAGGTATTCTGCTTCTGCATGACAACGCCCCCGTCCATACTGCTCATATTGCCAAGGCAGCTATTGTTGAACGTGGGTTTAAAACTGTTGCTCACCCACCGTATAGTCCGGACTTAGCCCCCAGCGACTTCTTTTTGCTCCCCAAATTTAAAAAGGATCTGCGTGGAAATAAATTTTCTGACGATGAAGCATTGAAGGCGGCAGTGGAGGAGCATTTTTACACGAAAGATAAAAAATATTTTTACGAGGGATTAAAAAAAATAATTGATCGATCTTTTAAGTGTATGAACATAGGGGGGGAGTATATTGAAAAATAAAAATATCAAACTTTTCGTACTTGTTTGTTTTCATTCTCATACCGAGAATATTTTGAAAACCCCTCGTATGTTCGGTGACAATACAATATTATGATACCATCAAGTAAAAAATAACAGTATAGTGAAAAAATAAAAGCTTGTACCTATCTACCAAAAATATATTTTTTACATAACCTTTTTTCTAAATAATATTTTGCGGGTAGTAGAACGCAACCGGATCTACTATCCTCTTCGGTGATAATTACTTTACCACTAGGTGACCAAATTATTATTTTTAACCTACTTTCTTTAAAAAAGGAAGGTTCTCAGTTTGACTTGTATGTTTGTCCGCGATTATCTCACGTTTGGCTGAACCGAATTTGATAAGGTTTTCAGAAAAGTATTTTTTACACTTAGGAGTATGTTTTGGTATCTATAAAAGACGGACTTCTCGCTTTTGGGCTAGGTAGATCGTTGTGATATGTACTTTGGCAACAAATTACCAAGAAATTAAGATTAGAAATAGAACCGCCTGCAAAGAAACTCCAAATCCAAAACAATGTTCTACTAGATTGAAGTCGGTGCCTCAGCACGAGCTAGTAGGAGTATTTGAAGCCCAATAGATACCTAGACTATTATAGTTCCACTCATGCTGGCTCGGGCTAAGGCACGGATTTCAAGCTAGTAGAAAATTATTTTCAATTTTTTTTTGTAGTTGTTACAATTTTTTTTATTTTTTTTGGTGTCGGTTGTCTATAAATTAGATAATACAAGTACATTAGATATGTGAATTGCTTAGTTGTGATTGAGACTGTTACCACTAAGCAATTCACATCCTAAAAGAGTAGGTACCAAGGTAAACCTTAAGTGTAAATCCTTACCTAATATACCACTGCACTTTTTCAGAATGCCGAATTCGAAGCCTAGAATCAAAAAACGAAAAAGTCGCAGAAAATTAGGAGCTCGGGCTTATAAACAGTATACGCCCGAAATGTTGGAAATAGCTGTAGAGTCTGTGGCAAATAAAAAAATTACGTCTCGTGACGCTGAAAAGCAATTCGGGATTCCAAGGCGTACAATTCTTAACAAATTAAACAATATTCATTCGAAAGCTGTCGGAACACCCACGAGATTAACAAATAAAGAGGAAAATAAGCTAATAAATGTATTATTAGCATCTGCAGACTACGGCAGCCCTTTAACAAAACTTGATCTGCGTATCATAGTGCACAAATATCTAATAAAAAATGGAAAAAACGATCTTTTTAATGGTAATATGCCAGGTGAAAAATGGGTAAACGGTTTTTTGTCACGCCACAGTGAAAAACTGACTGTCAGGTCCACGCAAAATATAAGCACAGCAAGAGCAGAAAAAGGAGAGGAAGAGATAATTAATTATTTCAGTAATCTACGTGAAACGCTGAAAGGTGTACCACCAGCAAATATTATGAACTATGATGAGACGAACTGCAGCGATGATCCTGGCTCAACGAAAGCTATATTTCGACGCGGCGTTAAGTATCCAGAAAGGATTATTAACAGTACAAAGGGTTGTGTATCTTTAATGTTTAGCGGTACTGCTGATGGGGAATGTCTACCACCTTATGTGGTGTATAGGGCCGAACACCTTTACAACGAATGGATTTTTAATGGACCTGAGCATGCGAGATACAACTGCACACGTAGTGGATGGTTTGACTCTGGAATGTTCGAGGATTATTTTCGGACAGTTGTTTTGAAGTGGGCTAAAAATCTTTCAGGACCAAAAGTGGTTATAGGTGATAACTTGTCTAGTCATCTTAGCCCTGAAATAATACAACTTTGTGAAGAGCATGACATAAAATTTGTGTTTCTACCCCCAAATTCGACCCATTTAACCCAACCGTTGGATGTTG
This sequence comes from Cydia amplana, assembly GCF_948474715.1. Taxonomy (NCBI): domain Eukaryota; kingdom Metazoa; phylum Arthropoda; class Insecta; order Lepidoptera; family Tortricidae; genus Cydia; species Cydia amplana. Next base: position 6,638,449 of record NC_086083.1, on the reverse strand, counting down.
CGTTTTTCGGACCTTTAAAGAAAGAATGGCGAAAAATACTGTTCACATATAAAACTGAAAATCCTTCCCAAAAAACGATGAATAAAAAACATTTCCCTGCGTTACTGAAAAACTTAATGGAAAATATTGGGATACGAAAAAATACAAATCTACAAAGCGGATTTAAAGCAACAGGGATTTATCCCTTTAATCCAAGAGAAGTCCTGAAGAGAATCCCAGAATTCCAATTTTCTGATTCAACAGCTTACCAAATTGACGATTCTCTGCTGGATTACCTCAAGCAATCCAGAGCACCCAATCCTATGAAAGTTGCTAGAAACAAAAAAATACATGTGGAGCCTGGAAAGTCTGTAACAAGTAAAGATTTTGAGATAAAAAACTTGTTAGAAAAACCACAATGCAAAAACAAAAAGAATGACGACAAAATAAAAATAAAAAAAGTAAATCAAAAAATCACATCGAAGAAGGTGAAATCTGATCATATTCAAAATAAAAGACTTAAGACTGAAAATAGCACCGATTTTCATATGGACGAAAGCTTCCGATTTAGAAAAAATCCGAAAATATTTTTTCTGATTTTGTCTATCCCGAAAAATCATCGACCGATCGGAAATAAAGTAATTCGGTATTCAGAAATTCGATCTTTTGTAAACTCGGAATAATGAAATTCGTGATTTTCAAAATAAGACTTAAACGCACTTTTTTAAGTCTAACTAACCATTCAGATTTTGGTCAGCACCCCACTATCCACGTGGTCTTGTCTGTCCTACCCCTAGAGTGTATGTAAAAAGCCGGAGGCGCGGAGGGGAAGCAGCCCTCGCCCGCCGTAGCAAAGCGCAGAGCACAATGTGAGCCGAAGCGGCTGAAGCTGCGGAGGCGAGCATTAGTGCCTGCGCTTTGCTACGCAAGGGCGAAGAGAAGATGCCCGTAGCGCCGGAGCAAATGCTCCGTAGATGCCCGTAGAAAAGTGGCTTAGGTTAGGTTAGAACTGCAATCCCCTTCGAATTGCTGTCACCTTGCCGTGGTGAAGGGGCTTGCGTGCTCCAGTGACCCTCAGGGCTATGCCGGATAGGGCCTCCCAAGCCGGACAGGCCTGAGGAGAGGGGCCAGACTAAGAACAGCACACGGGGGGCGGCTCCGCGTGTCCCTCTGAAACCAGCAGAGGGCACAGTGCGAGACGCCCGGTTGGGCGGACTTGGAGCTCCATGCAAGAGCTGCCATAGGTGGCTTGTCCACCAGGCGCGATGTTGTGGCTACGGCCACCGTCGGGCAACTCGTAACCCGCACTGAGCGGACCGAGGACCTTCCTCACTGAGCGGAAGGTCACGTGGAGTTAACCACTATAAAAAATCCCCAATCCTAAGGTGTGACTGGCGTGCCGATGGGATGCATGGCTGGGGGGAGCCCAGTCCCAAACGTCAGAAGGGGGGCATACCCCTTAAAAATAGCAGAAAATGAGTGGCCAGAAAATGAGAAAACTACCCCAGGAGGTTCCAATCCTCCGTGTCACCACAGAACGGGCAAGTGCCCGCGCTGTGGTGACATGCCGCCCACCGTATTCTGGGGGGGCACACCACTCTAGACGGGAAACCAACGACCATAGCAAATGTTTACTTGACATCGATGCATGCGAATTAGTTTTAAGGTTGCGCGGAGGAGGGGACGAGGATGGTGCGAGAAGGGCTGCTGCGGCAACATCTTCAAGCCCCCCACCGATGGAGTTCCGCCCTGTCCGGGACAACCGAGGGCGCTCTGTAAGCCATGCCATCCCCGATGGCAGGGACGGAGAGGAGCAGGCACCCGTGGTACCGCAAGAATACGTGCGGTCACCCACGCCAATCCCCACGAGGGTGTTTTGTGGGAGAAGGGCTCGCGGCGGGCTGGAAATGTTCCCGTCAGGTAACGAGGAATTCTTTTCCCCCAGAAAAGTAGACATGCGCGACCTGCCTGGTGGGGACGTTTACTGGTCGCCGCTGCAAACTGACACCGAAAGCGAGACGGGCGACTGCGACGGCTCGCTGCATGGTCCCACCTCCGGCCAACCCGGGGAAGTGCGGAAGCGGCTGTTGAGCGAGGAAGACGGGTCGGGGGCATCTGATGGTGATGCTTCCGTCTCCGGAGCAAGGCCCGGGTACGGGCCAAATAAGAGAGGACGAGGAATCTATGTGGGTGCGGCCCGGGCCAAAGCTAAATACTCGAAGCCGGAGCAACCACTCGAGACCACCCCACAACCCACGGAGGTCATGGCGGGGCCCCCGATTACAGCTGCCCCCCCGCGGAGAAAATCTCTCCCGGACTTACGGGTGGTTCTGACCCGCTGCGATCGTGAGCTTGTGGCCCAGGCACTTTCTCACGAGAGCGGTGAATTGAGGTCAGAGATGGCGACCCCTAATGCAAAAGAACGGGAAGCCCGCGTTGCCGAAAAAGAGGTGGATTGCATATCCGCTGTGGAGAGCGTGGCATTGAGCTCTGAACCAGCTCACGGTAACGACCATGGTGATAGACGGGCTGAGGTGAACTGCAGCTCCTTGAGTGACAGTGACCACGGGCAACTATGGCAAGGTAGTCTGTCACAGGAGTCACAGGGATCGGACTCTGAGGGGGTCCTCAAGAAGCAAGTCCAGTCTAAGTCTAAGCGAGGACGCAGTCGGCCCTCTTCCACAGGCTTTGGACTGGCCTCGCAAATCTTGGATGATTTCCGCCGCAAAGAGGTAGACAAAGCTAAAGCTGACGCGGAATTAGAAGACATGACCATCCGCATGCGGCCAAAGGAAAAGCATGGAGACTCACATGGCTCTGACATAGAAGACCAGCTCATGTCAGCACTAAACACACAAGTGCTCGACAGCGTGGCAGTTGTAAAAAAAGTCATTGCCACGTCAAAGAACCTGAAAGGTACCCACCAGAGGAAGCTGAAGGACGCTGCCGCTGCCATCACGGATTTTGCCCAGGTGATGCTGGCCCGTACCACCACGGAGGAAACGAAGAAACTGCAGCGGGTCATCGCTCGGCTGGAGTCGCAAATGGCGGATCTCCTAAAGGATCAGGCGGAGCTAAGAAACGAGCTGCGGCTCGCAAGAACAGCTCCTCCCTCTGAGATCCCGGCATCACAAGGACCACTTATGATGAAGGGAAGTATCTCCCAACAGGAAGCTGAGAGCGCGGTGATGGTTAGTGTGGGGAAAATGATAGACGCCAGGCTAGAAGCACTGGAGGACAGGCTCCTACCAACTAAGACGGTAAGGCCAACACTGGTCTCAGACGAGGCAAAGCAGGTGGCACCACAGGCTACCAGCAATGCGAATAGAAGGCAAGCAAATCCGCCCCCCACGAAACCCTCAGCTGGTTCAGCTCCCAGTGGCCTGCAACCAGCTACGGCTCTCACTAATAACAAGAAGCCGGCGAAGAAGAAAGGCAAGAAAGAAGAGAGGACGGCGCAATCCGTGGAAGCCCCACTGGAGGCCCGCGCATTGCAACCGGCCACAACAAAAACAAAGAACGGCTGGGAAACGGTCACCAAGAAGAAGGGCAAAAAGAAGACTGCAGCTAATCTTCCCACACAGCCGCAGCAGGCACCCCGCAAGAGGACCCGCAAACTGCGACCTCCAAGTTCTGCGGCAGTTGTCCTTAGGCTAAATCCAGAAACCGGAGACGGGAGAACCACCTACGCGGACATTATCAAAGAGGCCAGGTCAAAAATTGATCTAGGAGAGCTGGAAATCCAGGGAGTGCGGTTTAAGAGAGCAGTCACGGGAGCCATCATTTTAGAGGTACCCGGTGCAACCAGCGGCGAGAAAGCAGATGCTCTTGCCAACAAACTGAGGGAGAAGCTAAACAATGACATTGTCCAAGTGACCAGGCCGACAAAATGCGCTGAAGTGCGAATCTCGGGACTGGATGACTCTGTCACGCCTGAGGATGTCAAGGATGCCGTGGCCAAAGTGGGTGGGTGCACCTTAGCCCAAATCAAGTGCGGTGAAATCCGACAGGACTTTTCCAGCCTTGGCTCAGTATGGGTGCGCTGCCCAATCACGACGGCCAAAAAGCTAACCGAGGGCGGCCGTCTACTTGTGGGCTGGGTCTCGGCAAGGGTACAGCTGCTGGACCAAAAGCCCATGCGCTGCTTCCGCTGCCTCGAAGCGGGTCACGTGCGCGCGCAGTGTAAGGCTGAGGTGGACCGAAGCGATTTATGCTTCCGCTGCGGCCAGTCTGGCCATAAAGCGGCCACGTGCTCTGCCACGCCGCACTGCGCTGTCTGTGCAGCGGCTGACAAACCAGCAGAGCACACGATCGGACGCAAAAGGTGCGTTGCTTCCAAAAATAATAAGAAGGGGAAGAGGAATGGTGATGGCTCCCGGGGACCCTCACAATCTGTCCACCCACCCGCCACTGGTCTGGCCGGGGTTGAGACGGCAGTGCCAATGGAAACAATATAATGGGACTAAATTTCTTGCAGGCGAATCTCAACCACTGCTTACGAGCTCAGGACCTTTTGCTCCAGAGCATGGCGCAGTGGCTGGCACATGTGGCTATCGTCTCCGAGCCCTACTTTATCCCCCAAAGAGACTCTTGGGCTGGGGACCAGGACGGTCTGGTTGCGATAGTCACGCAAACAGCTGCTGGCTCACCACCTTTTGAAAAGGTAGAGAAAGGAAAGGGTTTCGTGGCTGCGCTCATCGGCGGCATCACAGTAGTCGGTGTCTATTTTTCGCCCAATAGAAGCCTGGCTGAATTCGAATCCTTTTTGGCAGATGTGGGGGTGGTTATTGGTCGATGCCACCCACGCCCCGTGCTTGTTGCCGGCGATCTAAACGCCAAATCCGTGGCGTGGGGATCGCCGTCAACGGACACCCGCGGACGCGAACTGGAGGAATGGGCGATCGCATCAGGGCTGGCTGTGCTTAACCAGGGCTCGGTTAATACATGCGTGCGGCAACACGGTGGCTCCATCGTGGACGTGACGTTCGCAAACGCTGCCCTGGTGAGACGTGTCCAAGATTGGCAAGTGCTCGAAAATGTGGAGACTATGTCGGACCATAGGTATATCCAATACAAGGTCTCCGAGCTCCCAGATGCATCAAGCGGGCCGATTAGTCAGTCGCTGCCAGGTGATGGACCACGATGGGCGTTAAAACGCCTGGACAGAGATGCGCTCGTCCTTGCGGCTGAAGTTCAGGCATGGAACCCGGCCCGAGAAGACCCAATAGACGTGGACGTAGAGGCGCAGTGGTTTGGCGAGGTCATGACAAACATTTGTGACGCAGCGATGCCACGATCTAAGCCCTTCCCTCCTAAACGACAAGTCTATTGGTGGTCTGTGGAGCTCGAACAGCTCCGTAAGTCCTGCGTTGTGGCGAGGCGCCAATACAGTCATCAGCGAAGGAGAAGGCTTAGAGATACTGTCCGGGAGACAGAACTGTATGTACTCTACAAAGAGCGTAAAAAAACCCTTCAGATTGCAATAAAACAGGCGAAGGAAGCCGCACACCATGAAATGATAGAGTCGCTAAATAATGACCCGTGGGGGCGCCCATATAAAATGGTCCGAAGCAAACTCCGCTCCTGGTCTCCTCCCCTAACGCGAAGTCTCGAGCCGGAGTTCCTACGAGACGTGGTTGAAGCGCTATTTCCGACCTGCGATAACTTTGTGCCCCCTTCAATGGCACCACCATCCGCAGCGAGAAATGAAGAGGAGGAAGTACCCGATGTTTCCGAAGGTGAGCTCGGAGCAGCTGTGCTAAGGCTGAAGGCAAAAAACACAGCCCCGGGCCCGGACGGCATACCGGGCCGTGCCTTGGTCTTGGCCAGCAAGGTGCTAGAACCGAAAATACTGAGAATGTTCTCAGCATGCTTTCAACAAAGCAGATTTCCACGGCAGTGGAAAACCGGCAAGCTGGTCCTGCTAAAAAAGGGAGGGCGCCCGGCAGAGTCTCCATCTGCTTACCGCCCAATAATCCTACTTGATGAAGTCGCAAAGCTTTTTGAACGCGTAATAGCCAACCGCCTCATCAAGCACCTCACACGTGTCGGACCTGATCTCGCAGACAATCAGTTCGGATTCCGTGGTGGCCGCTCTACAGTCGGTGCCATTCTTCGTGTTAAGGCCCTGGCGGATGAAGCGGTGTCCAGAGGAGAAGTCGTCTTGGCAGTATCGCTAGACATTGCAAATGCGTTCAACAGCTTGCCATGGAGCTGCGTTAAGGAGGCGCTGCGATACCACCAGGTGCCAGAATACATGTGGCGGATTATCGACTCGTACCTTTCTGAAAGGTATGTCACATACCCGGGTCCAAACCAGTGGGCAAGATGCCCGATGTCCCGCGGTGTTCCACAGGGGTCGGTCCTTGGGCCGCTTCTGTGGAATATTGGGTATGATTGGGTCCTACGAGGTGCAACTCTGAATGGCATAGATCTCACCTGTTATGCCGATGACACCTTGGTAACAGCTCGAGGAACCAATTTTAGGCAAGCGGCTATACTGGCAACAGCAGGAGTCGCGCATGTCGTTAGCCAAATCCAGCGATTGGGATTGAAAGTGGCCCTACATAAATCGGAAGCCCTGTGCTTCCATGGGCCCCGAAATGCTCCTCCACCTGATGCCAACATAGTGGTAGGTGGATCCAGGATAAGCGTAGAGTCCAATATGAAGTACCTCGGTCTCGTCCTCGATAGCAGGTGGACATTCCGTGCTCACTTCAAACACCTGTTGCCGAAACTGCTGGGAGCAGCTGGCGCCTTAGGGCGTATACTTCCGAACACGGGGGGGCCCAAGGCGTCATGTCGACGGCTCTATATGGGAGTCGTGAGATCTATGGCCCTATATGGAGCACCAGTATGGGGTGATATACTGAAGAAGGCGGAAATATCCCTCTTAAGAGCACCGCAGAGAGCTATGGCCACAAGAACCGTACGCGGGTATCGTACAATTTCCTTTGAAGCGGCATGCGTGCTGGCTGGGTCTATTCCCTGGGACCTCGATGCGAGAGCCCTCGCAGCGGTTTACCGCTGGCGCGAGGAGGCACGCGAGGGACGTGAGTCACGAGCACTAAGAGAGAGCGAAGGATGGCGCGACACAATCCGCCTTGAAATGATACAGATCTGGGAGCATCGGCTGGCCCATCCTAGTGCGGGCCATAAAACCGTCGAGGCTATTCGCCCGGTCTTAAAACAGTGGCTTGATCGGGACCACGGCCCTATGACCTTCCGGCTGACACAGATCCTTTCGGGACACGGTTGTTTCGGATGGTATTTACATCGAATAGCGAGGAGGGAACTAACTGCAGAATGTCACCACTGTAGGAACTGCCCAGAGGAGAGCGCCCAGCATACGCTGGAGCATTGCCCTGCCTGGAATGAGGAACGCCGAGCGCTCACGGCTGCAGTGGGTAGCGATCTCTCGCTGCCTACACTAGTCCGCAGGATGGTGGACAGTGATGCGTCCTGGAGGGCCGTGCTTAAGTTTTGCGAAGCGGTAATTGCAAAAAAAGAAGCGGCGGAGCGCGAAAGGGAAGCTGACCCTGCTTCCCAACCTATGCGTCGCAAGCGAATAGGGCAGCGGCGGTTGGCGTATGACCGCCGTCTCCCTCCTTAAGGGTACCTGTGGGCGATAGACTCGGGGACGTCTGTCGCCTACACAAGGGTCCCTGTGTGGGCAGGCGAGCCGCTCCCGCGGTGCGGCCACAATGAGGAACGGGGGAACAAAAGTTCCTCCCAAGTCGTGTCCGAAATATATTCGGACTGCCGCTGGCGAGGTTGCGGAAGCTTGCTTCGGCTGTCCCTGTGACCTCGCCTCATAGCGTAGAGGTGGCAAACAGAGGGGTTTTTAGTGGGTAAACCATACACGGGAGTCCCACATAACCACTGGGGCCCGTCCCCTCGCCCCGGTGGTATGCGCAACGCATTTTCCCCTCTTCAAAAAAAAAAAAAAAAAAAAAAGGTTAGAACTGCAACCCCACGAAAACAAACTGTTGCCAGAAAAGTGGGTTAGATTAGGTTAAAACTGCGTCCCCCAAGAACACGAACTGTTGTCTGAAAAGTGGGTTAGGTTAGGTTAGAACTGCAACCCCCAAGAAAACGAACTGTTGCCAGAAAAGTGGGTTAGGTTAAGTTAGAACTGCGACCCCACGAAAACAAACTGTTGCCTGAAAGGTGGGTTAGGTTAGGTTAGAACTGCGACCCCCAAGAAAATGACATCTCCATCATTAGACATCTCCAACGCCTTTAACACCCTGCCCTGGGAAACCGTAAAGGAGGCGTTGCGGTATCACAAGGTGCCCCCACACTTGTCGCGAATCATAGCCGCCTACCTCAACGAGAGGGCTGTAGTCTGGCCAGGGCGACAGGTCTGGAGTCGACGGAGTATGTCGTGTGGAGTTCCGCAGGGGTCGGTCCTAGGGCCACTCCTGTGGAACATAGGTTATGACTGGGTCCTACGGGGGGAAAACTTGCGTGGAGTAGACGTCACGTGTTACGCCGACGACACGCTCGTGACGGCCAGAGGCCCCAGTTACCGCGACGCAGCTGTGCTCGCGACGGCGGGAGTCGCCCACTGTGTGGCCCGAATCCGGCGTCTGGGGCTAGAAGTGGCGCTAACGAAGTGCGAGGCCATTTGTTTCTTCGGCCCGCGAAGAGCGCCTCCAGGTGGCGCAGAAATTATTGTGGGAGGCGTTCCAATTGCTTACAGGCCGACGTTACTCTACCTCGGCGTCTTGCTTGACAGCAAGTGGAACTTTAAGGCTCACTTTGAGCGTTTAGCACCCAAATTACTGCGTGCAGCGGCGGCCTTTGGGCGTATACTGCCCAACCTGGGAGGGCCCAAGGCCTCTTGCCGCCGCTTATACACAGGTGTGGTGTGCTCGATGGCGCTGTACGGTGCCCCAGTATGGGCGGATTCCCTCAGCAGCCACAACATTGCCCAATTGCGACGACCGCAGAGGGTAATGGCGCTGAGGGTAATCAGAGGATACCGCACAGTGAGCGCGGCAGCCGCGTGCGTGCTGGCCGGTTCTCTGCCCTGGGACCTGGACGCGAGGGCCCTCGCGGCGCTGTACCAGTGGCGCGGGGAGGCGCGAGCCCGGGGTGACCCTAAAGCACCTCAGGAGGTGGCGAAGCGGCGCACCGAGCTGCTAGAAGACGCGACGGAGATGTGGGTGCAGCGGCTAGAACGGCCGAGGGCTGGCTCCCGCACTATAGAGGCCGTACGCCCAGTCCTTCGTGACTGGGTTGAAAGATGCTCCGGTGTCCTTACTTTCAGACTAACGCAGGTACTGTCGGGGCATGGCTGTTTCGGCAGGTACCTGCACAAGGTTGCCCAGCGGGAACCGACACCGGAGTGTCACCAATGCGGAGCCGGCGTAGACTCGGCCCAACACACATTGGCTGAGTGCCCAGTTTTTGGCGAGGAACGGGAGGAGTTGGTCGCCCAGGTAGGGCAAGACCTTTCGCTGCCAGCCGTAGTTCAGGCCATGCTGGGCAGCGAAAGTGCGTGGGAGACTGTGCTCACGTTCTGCGAGCACGTCATGGGAGACAAGGAGGCGGCCGAGCGCGAACGGGAAGTCCGGGCCGAGGCTGACCCAATGCGCCGCCGCCGCATAGGCCGCAGGCGTGCCGCTCATGAGCGGAACCTGCCGCCCTGATGAGAGCCAGCGGGCGGCGGACATGGGGGCGTCCCCGCCCATGACGCTGGCTCCCGAGATGGTAAGCGCGACCTTGTGTCCCGGAAGCGCTTCCACTGGGACGGATATAAAAAAAAAATGGGTATGGATCCTAGTCAGGATAGCCGCTGCGGGGTCGCGGACGCATTGCGCGAGCTTCCCCGTAATACCGCAACCATAGAGGCGAGAGGACACCATGGGGTTTAGTGGGTAGTGGGGCCTCTTTACAGCCCTGAGTCCCACATAACCGTCCGGGTTTCTCCCCGGCCCGGCGGTATGCGTAGAAGCATTCCCCATGTAAAAAAAAAAAAAAAAAGGTTAGAACTGCGACCTCACGAAAACAAACTGTTGCCAGAAAAGTGGGTTAGGTTAGGTTAAAACTGCGTCCCCCAAGAAAACGAACTGTTGTCTGAAAAGTGGGTTAGGTTAGGTTAGAACTGCAACCCCCAAGAAAACGAACTGTTGCCAGAAAAGTGAGTTAGGTTAGGTTAGAACTGCGACCCCACGAAAACAAACTGTTGCCTGAAAGGTGGGTTAGGTTAGGTTAGAACTGCGACCCCCAAGAAAACGAACTGTTGCCAGAAAAGTGGGTTAGGTTAGGTTAGAACTGCGACCTCACGAAAACAAACTGTTGCCAGAAAAGTGGGTTAGGTTAGGTTAGAACTGCGACCCCACGAAAACAAACTGTTGCCTGAAAGGTAGGTTAGGTTAGGTTAGAACTGGTTTTGGGGTTCTTACATTCCGGCTCACACAGGTACTGTCAGGACATGGTTGTTTTGGCAAGTACCTGTACGAACAAGCTCAGAGGGAGCCGACCCCGGAATGTCACGAGTGCGGAGCACGTGAGGACTCGGCCCAGCACGTATTGGCTGAGTGCCCGGTCTGGGCCGTCGAAAGAGAGGAGGTGATTGCCCGAGTTGGGCAAGATTTGTCGTTGCCAGCCGTAGTGCAGGCTATGCTGTCCGGTGAAGAGGTGTGGCAGACGATGCTGGATTTTTCAGAGCACGTCATGGCTGGAAAAGAAGCGGCGGAGCGCGAGCGGGAGATCCAGGCTGAGGCTGACCCAATGCGCCGTCGTAGAGTGAGACGCAGGCGTGCTGCGCACGACAGACGCTTGCCTCCTTAAGCTTCGACCTCCGGGTGGCAGACACGGGGGCGTCTGTCACCCATAGGAAAGAGGTCCTCGGGTTGGAGGGCGTGTCAAGTGTTCGGACACGCCCTTAAATGGTGATATTCCCTGTGATGGGTCCCAATGGACAGTTGCTGGCGGGGTTGCGGACGAGTGACGCCGCGTGCCCGTGACTCCGCCCCAAGGCACAGAGGCGGCAGACAGGTGGTTTTAGTGGGTATACCGGATTTCGGAATTATGTGGTTCGGAATTTAAAAAAATCGTCTTTTTTGCTATTCGGAAATATACACTTTCGTGATTTTCATCGTTCGTAATTACGACAGTCGGAATTTTGATGGGTCGAGCATTTAAAAAACGGAATAATAAAATTCGATATTCTAAAATTCGGCATAAAATATTTCGGAATTATGTAGTGTACCCGCTAAGCCACAGTATGGCGTTGGCTGGCGATAGTTTTACTGCAAGAGGATAGAGGAGGTAGGTACATCACCTTCAGAATATGGGGATCTAATACAATTTGTTTTATTAGTTGACAAATTGTTTGACACCCAGGTAAGATTTTATTGTTATTTTGCACCAGATATAGGTATTCTATTCATGATTCAGCAGTACAGACCTCTAATCATTTACCTCCTCTTCTGCTGCCACTTATTTTGTGAGCGTAAAATGAAAACAATGTGCTGGATCCTGGGTGCAGAAAACTGTCGGAAATTTACCACCCACAGCTATTAAAGTTCATACTGTTCAAGCTAATCCACAACAGAATTACACAGACTCATCAGACGCGAATATGTTTCAAAGTTATTTTGCCTTATTAATATTATAGTATGTGGTAAAGATGAATCAGAGAATTGTCTGGGAAAACCCGAAGCCATCTTCTCCACGATTTTGCAGGCTTATTAGGTGTAGATTTGTGAATGAAAGAGTACGGAAATAACTGAAAAAAATAGACCACGTGAAAACTGCTGCTAATCAGCTAACCTCAACAGAGGATTAATTGGAATATAACAAGTTTGTGATTAGTCATGTTTTAATCATGACAATGGTTGATGGTAAGGTGTGTAATAAAGTAATGATGCTAGGTACTGGAATAAAGTAGTTGGAAGTCGATGCTACATATAAAATATAAATATGAATTGGGGTGAGTGTGGTCCGTATATCTGTGGCACCAACAACCGGCCTATTGAAGGCGCTGATGCTCAACTGATTACGTTCCAAACTCTCACTAGTGGCTCCAAGAAGCTGTTATGCATGCAGCGGCCACACCCCGGTAAACCGCGTCGGTTCGCGGGCTAAACTAGTGAGGGGAGCCTGTCCTCGGCAGGTTAAGCTGTGGAACCCTCCCACTTCTAATGCATGAAGTTTATTCCGGTGGGGAAGGCAACTCAACGCAGATATGTATTAGAGCTTGGCGGACCCGGCGGGATAACAAGGCAATGTGGATGGCCTAGGGCGATGATAGAGGGCATATAGGTATCATCGGCCAGACACATCATCTGATCTCATCTCCGGTCGTATCGGTTCTCCGTTCCACTGGGTCAAGATGGGTGAGGACGAGTGAGTGCACCTGCGTTTGCGCGTACGTTTGTGCACCGGAATATCTCCTGCGCACCTGACTGCTTCCGAATTTGGACTCCGAGTAGTACTTAAAGACCTGTGGCGATGGGCTGAAGTAGAGAGGTCTGGTCCGATGCAGACTGGGCTTTGTCTGAGGCCTGCACACAGGCGGCTCCAGGGGTGTTGTAAAACATCGTGGTCGTTTTCATTCTGCACTGGGGGGGACAGAGTAGATCCGGCAGCACCTGGAGCGACAAAGCAGCCCTGTTTAGGGAGGCACTGCTTTCCCTGCTCAGCCAGGGAGGGGGCTAGAAAAGGTGCCCTAAAAAAATGCTCACCCCAAATCGTTAGGATGGTAGTAACCGTGGCTGCCTCCGCATCTTTCAATTCGCGGTCGACGTAACACGAAAACAAAGAAAGAAATAACATCACATATGATTTTCGGAGCGTGGAACGTGCGTACGCTTCTGGATCGTGAATCTAATGCCTGTCCTGAAAGGAAGACTGCAATTGTTGCTCGGGAACTTCGTCGCTACAATGTAGATGTGGCTGCTCTCAGTGAAACACATCTTGCAGATGAAGGACAACTGGTGGAGCACGGAGGTGGGTACACCTTTTTCTGGAAGGGGCTATCCTCTTCTGAACCTCGACGGTCAGGAGTAGGGTTCGCGATCAAGAACCAGCTAGCTAAGCAATTACGGGAGTGTCCAATACACATCTCGGACCGCGTTACGACGTTGCGCCTCCACCTGAATGACCAAAATTTCTTTAACGTCATCAGTGTCTATGCTCCTACGCTAGATAAATCTGATGACGTCAAGGACCAATTTTATGAGGAACTTACACGTTGCCTCGATTGCGTACCTCCCATGGAGCAGATAGTTCTACTGGGCGATTTCAATGCCAGAGTTGGTCGCGATTTTGAAGCTTGGCCTGAAGTTTTGGGTAAACACGGCGTAGGTAACATGAACAGCAACGGACAGCTGTTGCTTAGCCTTTGTGCGCAATACCATCTGGCGATTAAGAACACTATGTTCCGACTTCCAGCTAAGCACAAGAACACGTGGATGCACCCTAGGTCCAAGCACTGGCATCTAATAGATTACGCAATCGTGCGGCAAAGAGACATTTCCCAGGTCCAAGTCACCCGCGTAATGCGGGGCGCTCACTGCTGGACCGACCACAGACTTGTAATTGCGAAGCTGCGCCTTCGTCTCCGTCATCCTCGTAGGAGTGAAAGATCAAAGCCGGTATGTATTAACGTGGATAGGCTCAATGACCGCGAGGCCAGGAAGACATATGCTGAAGCCTTGAGTTCAAAAATCATGTCAGTAGACATGAGCACGGGAGATGTTGATACTATCCGGAGGACTGTGTCATCTCACATATTAGACTCTGCTAAGTCCGTATTGGGCAAAAGAGTCCGTAAGCATGAGGACTGGTTTGATGAAAGTGACACGGTCCTTACGGAAGCTATTAGCAAACACCGTCGCCTTCTTCAGCAGCACAGTAGTGCTAACCAAGGTGGAAACGTTATGGAGTTACGGCAGAGTAACATAAGTCTGCGTAAACTTTCCAGGGAAATAAAGGACAAATGGTGGCAGGATAAGGCTCGCCACATGCAGTTGCTCGTGGATACTAACCAGTTAGGGGAGTTTTACAGACCAAAAAGTGTGTCCACATGAGAAGTCAAACTAGAGCCCTGCATCTCGTTCTAATTAGGGTGACCATAAGATATCTGTATGTGGGATATTAGGATAACATAACATGGAATATATCAGTAGGGTGTGTCATTTTGTAAATAAAGTGAAATTTTAAGTAGTCAGGGTTTTTTTTCATTTGTAGTCGGCCTCTTTCGCACTCACTCATGGTATGTTCATAAAGGTAGGCTTCCCTTTTGTCCACTTCAGCTTTTTGAAGTGAAAACTTCTTTAGCGGCACTGGGCACCTTTTGAGGTGAGGAAAAAATGATAAACTCGAGACAGCGTACGGCGATCACGTGACCGTAAGGGCGTAAGGCGATCACGTGACCGGAAGCCCCGTAAGGTGGCCACTCATAATTTAAATTGCATTTAAATCAATAAAGAAAAACTCAATGTTATTTGACATTTATGTTGCGGACTCCTTTTCAAGACTCTTTACCTATGTTCAAATAATTTGACGTTGTCATGGCAGTATGTAAATAAACATGACAATGAAAAAGTGTGATCTTATTTGAGAATGATAATAATATATAATAAATAAATAGAATACCTCCGCTAAACGTATGTATCGTTTTACCGGGCGTCGGTAACATAGTGAGGTGAGTTTTCATTTCTATCAGCACTCCCGGAGTGCAACCGTTGTTGCTTGTTTTAAGTGTAAGCGTCATTGAAGATCTGTTTAGCAAATATGACGATTTTTTAAAGTTAGTGCCTTTTTTCTATTGACGGAAATGTATCCTATCTATAAAGAATCGATTGCATATATTATATTAATTATATAAACAATTTGACACACCTTTTCCGTAACAAAATATTATGTATAAATGAGAGTCTGTAATATTTAAGGAGTTATGCACTTTGGTTTTAAATTTTGGCAATTTATTCTATAACAAATCTTAAATTAAACATGCCGAAATAAAGACATAATACCTATTAAGTTAAACTTACTTTTACATTACCTACGTTAATAATAAGAATTCTGTGAGACCGATTCACAACGTGCCGACATCATAGTCACCCTAATGAGTTTGACAATGTTGTCTTGTATTTTTATAGTAAAATGTAATAATTGTGGCTTTCTTGTGAAACAATATTCCACAATTAGCAATTATTTCACTCCAACAACCTTTAACACAACATTTCTTCACAATTTTTAAGAAATTTCGCATTCACGTGTTTTGAAGAAATGTTATCAAGTTGGGGATACCAATTAATATTTAAAGTTACTACAAATTCTACCATACTAAAATTTAGGTTTTTTTTGCTGTGTATGCGCTTGGTTTAATCAGTTAATAATATTGGCATCATAATTATTTACAAATTACTTAAAAGATATCAGAACTGTAATCTGAATAAAGCACTAAAATTGTATAAGAAGGTAATTAAATTCAGTAGTTTATTGATATAATTTCTACCACTATGGTATCTTTTTAACATTGGCAACATGTGCGAGTGAGACACAGGGCTCGGGTTTTTCTATCTCAAGTGGACCGTTTTCTCTAGTCTGGTACGAACAACTTTCTGTCTCGGTGATAAGGTTCAAATTAGTATGGCAAAAAAAGTGACAACTCGCTCCAGTTTAAAAAATATAACTTCATGGTGCGTGTAGACGAGTGTTACCATGTAACACAAATTCTCCCCTAATTCGTCCTTGTTTTCAAATAAAAAATTTAGGACAGTTTTACGTTAGACAATAAAAAAGGTGTGTACGTATCTGATTTTATAGGTCTTGAAAATGCGCAATATTGCACAATTACTTTGTGCAAACATTATTTTCAATACCTAATGATATTTGTGACGTTATCTATGAAAAGGGACCTTATTGTCGTTGGCGCTTACGCCATTATGAACGATGCTCCCATATAAATACAATGCCGCGCGACGCTGTGCGGCGTAAGCGTAAGCGCCATCGACAATAAGGTCCCTTTTCATAGATAATGCCCCATTTAGCATCGTAATGAAATCAGTTCGTCATGTTTTTTTAATTTATACATTTAACTTGAAACATATCTGGTTTTCAACAAAAAAAATATAATACATAACAAACAAACGTTAACTATCAAACATGCATGTCTAATCTCCTTAGTATCGGGAAATTACCATACCGACCTAGTTTGAAATGCACAATCAATAATTGAACCATTTACCTAAATGATCTCTTAATACATAATGATTTAATAAGAAGGGTATCAATTACCCTACTTTCGGGAAATTACCCTATTCATGTTTCTGGTCACACTCCTGTTTTGCAGTTTGATAATTTATAAACAACAAATTATCGTGATTTTACGTACTAATTGATAAACTTAAGTATGAAAAGTTATTCCGTGACTTTTTTTCTTTCGATCGGTACAATTCTAGCAGGATTTAACTACGCATGCCGGCATATTTTATATTTTTCTTCGACATGTTTACTTCAATGACGTTTCGATTCGTCTGACGGCAAACTGGTGGATGTGGGCTGTCAATGTGTGTGTGTCACGCGTAAATACTATGAAACTGGTGAATGTTGGAATCACAGTTGTGTTGTAAGCGAAACTCTGTCCGTAATATTATAGGTTCATGGTGATGACTGCTTTAAGCCATAAACAGCCTTTTTTAATTTTAACACTTTATTTGTATCAGTGACAGGAAAACCTTCTGGCAAATGCATAAAAATGCTTTCTTTAAGGTGACCATTAAGAAAGGCTGTCGTGACATCTAAATGAGTGATATCCATTTCTAACTGTACACTCAAAGCAAACAGTAACCGCAAAGTTGAGTGCCTAATAACAGGAGAAAAGGTTTCTTGCTAGTCCACACCAATCTTTTGTGTAAAACCTTTAGCTACAAGCCGCGCGCGATATCTCACTCTATTGTCACAATCACGTTTCTTTTTTAAGACCCACTTACACTGCACTACACTCGCGTTATCTGGAGCATCGACAACTTCCCATACCTTGTTGTCTTTGAATGACTGCAGTTCATCTGCCATCGCCTGCAACCACTGTTGTTTCTCAGGTCCACTGATAGCGTCTGCATACGTCATCTCATCTTCTCCCACGTAGCTGCTGGTGCATGTATTTGCAAAACCATACCGCTCAGGTTTTTTCCTCTGTCGCTTCTGTCTCTCTTCATTGACAGCGGCCAAACTCTCCGTGACCTCTTCTAGTCTCGGTGAAGCATCTTCTGAAGACAATTGATTCTCAGATTTTAACTGTGACAGAGCATCTGTTCTATAAGTTGTCTCTTCTAAAAACTGCTGCTGTCCTTCCTCTTCATGCTGTTCCCCTTCATCATCCACATCAAGGTACTCTGATTCAGACTCACTGGAGTTAGACTGGTTAATCGGCTCTAATTTAACCACAGATTCCTCTGTCAACTCCCCCACTGAATCTGTGTTTTCTATACAAACTGTGACTGTATCCTCATTCTTCTTCTCTAAAATCACTACATCTCGACTTGTTGTGATTTGGTTCTTTACTGCATCATAAACTCCTTTTATGTTCTCAGGAAATCCTACAAGTATGTGTCTCTTGGATTTTTTGTCCCATTTTGTCCTTTTTTCTTTCGGGATGTGTACCATGACAGGGCTTCCAAAAATGCGCAAACCTTCTAAATTAGGCTTTTTTCCTGTCCACATCTCGTATGGAGTTTTTTGTATCCCCGACGCTACTGACCGGTTCTTTATGTATACGGCAGTATTGGCAGCTTCTGCCCAGAATCTTTTATCTAGGCCGGCTTCAAACAAAAGACACCTTGCTCGTTCCACGATCGTACGGTTGCTTCGCTCGCTAAGACCGTTCTGCTCGGCTGTGTAGGGGTTGGTTTCCTGGTGCACTATGCCTTCATTCTTTAAGAAATCTTCAAATTCTTTACTACAGTACTCACGGCCTTGATCCGTTCTTAAAAATTTGATTTTCTTGTTTTGACTGTTTTCCACCATTGACTTGAACTTCTTAAAATAACTTAGTGCCTCACTCTTGGCTTTAAGGAAATAAATGAAAGTCATTCTGGTAAAATCATCAACAAAAATAATGAAAAATCTGGCACCACCAATTGAATTTTTCTCCATAGGACCACAGATATCACTATGAACAACTTGAAGGCTCTCTGTGGCTCTTGTGCCTTGTGAGAAGGGTAACCTTGACTGTTTTCCTTCACAGCACACTTCACAGTTTAATTTACTTCCCGTGAAAGTTCCAGGGAAATCTATTCCATCCACCAATCCGTGCTTCATCCTGTTCAAATCAGCGGAGTTAATATGACCAAGACGGCTGTGCCATGTCTGACCATCAGCTGTTGACGAGGATAACATACAGCTTGGTGTTGTTTTTAGTTTCAACTTGTAAACACCGTTGACTAGGTCTGCTTCTGCCACTAAATTCCCTAGTTTGTTGCGAATCCAACATTTCTTAGGGCCAAAATTTACAGTACCTATTTCCATTTTTGGTCAATTCACTGACTGATAATTATCGGGAAACAATATGATTTTTTCGGGATTTTGGGACTTAAGTCGGGAAAAAAAAAATTAGAGATGCCACGATTGCCACGATGCCATGATTCGGCAACTATTCGGTATTCGGCCTATTCGGACACTGCCCAATATTCGGTATTCGGCCGAATGTTGCCTACTATTCGGCGGAATACCGAATATCTGTTGCATCTACCTAAAAAGAAAAATTACAAAAAATAACCAAAAACTAGGTATATTTAATATTTAAAATGTATTCTTGGAAAGTAGTTAAATACGAAGGCACGTTTTTGAGCATTTATTGATTACAAAATATTTTATTTTTATCATGGGTCTGATTTGATTGACTAATATACATTCATTAATTCTGTTCAACATAAAAATATATCTTAGCAAACGTAGTGCTTTGATGGCGAACAGTTTGCATAATAATTGTGACTCAAAATGTTCGCATGTCATGCCGAATATTCGGTATTCGGCCGAGGGAGGGGCCGAATATTCGGTATTCGGCCAAATTCACTATTCGGGGCATCTCTAAAAAAAATACATTCAAATTAAAGTAATTGTATTAAAAACAACGATATTTTACATTATTGGCACTACGTCAGCTCGCTCGCTCGACGACAGTTCGGAACTTGAAATTATTGTTTTATAACGTGAAGCTGTTTTTCGGGACAGTTTACACTTTGTCGGGAATCGGGAACACCTGCTAAAAATCGGGAGAATCCCGCCAAATCCCGACCATCTGGCAACCCTATCTGGCACGCACAGGACATTTGTCACGTTCACTTCATAACCGTGACTTGTCGTAATTTCCATATCTCCGAACACAAAACAGGAACTTTTGTACTATTGGCTACGATAACGTCTGGAATATCCGGCGAAAACTCTTTATTTTGCAGCCAAGTTTCATTCGCCGTAAAGTGCTGACTCGCACCGGAATCCACGTAAAAATCACTTTTATTGAAGTCTCCACTAAGAAAAACAACGCTAAACGCGTTTGACTGCTTTTTCTTGTCTGTTTTTTCATTTAACAGTGGACATTGGCTTCGATAATGCCCTGCATTCTTACACCTGTAACAGGTTATGTTCTTCGTGTTTACATTTGAGTTTGACGTTTGAGAGGTTTGTTGTCTATGCTTGCTAGTGTTGTTACACTTCTTCTTCAAGTAACTTTTTGCAACTAATGCTGAATTGCATTCCGTTTCACTTACTTCTGATTCCATATCGAGCAATTTGGTTTTTATTGAATCGGCCGTTATGCTGATTCCAGAGTGCTCGATGGCCATAATCATAGGCATAAATCGTTCTGGTAAACCAGCTAGCATCAATGAACCTACCCACTCATCATCGATTTTGAAACCTGTACCGGTTAATCTCTGCGAAGTTTCAACTATTTGTGTCACATAATTCGTCATATTTTCACAGTTTTCCAATCTGATGGATATTAAATGACGAAGCAAAGTAATTGTCCGCGAAAATCCTGAATCGTCGAACAAAGTCTTCAACGTTGCCCACAATTGCTTCGTGGTCTTTGCATTCTTTATATGCACAAATAATGATGAATCAATCGTCAAAATCAGTTTAGCTCGTGCTTTTGCATCTGCAGTTTCTACTGCTGCTGTTGCAGTCCCGTCTGCTTGCGGTTCTTCCTTCAGATACTTGTTCGCGCCTTCAAGTATAAGCAAATTTTCTACTGCGAATGCCCAATCGTCGTAATTTTCGCGACCCTTAAGCTTCGGCACGTTCGTTCGTCATAAAATTGAAAGTCATTTTCACGCACTAAACACGAAAAACACTAATACTTTTTAATTAAAATACGGGATTAAAGCCCATAACCTCTAAAGAAAGTAATGAAACACACGGATGACGGTTGACAAGTAACGGGATTTTATTTGAAAGAAGACCTGCATAGACACATGTTATACATATTCTTAACTAGATGGCGCTAGTAACCCTATTTCAAGCTTATTTTGATATAAATAACAACAACACTAATAAGCACATTTATAACTCCCGTAACTATGCCAGCCTTACTCTGCGTGGTACAATTACTGTCGGTGGCGACACGAGCATGCTCGATCAAAAATTTCTGGCGGTTAAAAGGTTAATTGTAATCAACTCAAAATATTCGGACAGCAGAAGTTGATCTATTTATGATCAACTTTTGCTGCTCTATATAGGTACTTATAAGTTTGTTCTTCCTATGGAATGGTCCTTAACTGAGTACATGGATCCGCATTTTTAATTTAGTTGTTGTTTGTAATTTTGTTGTAAAATTTTGAAATGTTTGATTTGTAGGGAAGCATAGAGTGCAGAGCCATATTGAAGGACGGACAAAGTGGTGACGGGCTCCTAAAGGAAGGTTCTAACTTCTAGTAGAAAGTTGAGTCAGCTTATTATACATCATACACTTGAGAAGAGGCCTTCTGGCAAAATTATAACCGAAGAATTTTACAAACTTGCAACTGAAATTGTCGAGCTTTTTAGAAAAGAAAGCGTAGTTTTGTACCACTCGGGATACGTGGCGGGCACAGGTGAACTAGAAAAAAAAATGCCAGCGGAAAATTGTACGAAAGTTATACAACCCGTAGAAGAAAGCTTCGCCAGAGTGGAGAAATTCAGAGCAGTAGCAGAGCTTCATACACCGTCCTCCACCAGTGACGATAATGATGGTATAGGTTAGTTTCTATTGTCGGCTTGTAAGCCGGCTTTTATGGACGCGCCGCCACTAATATGTTTGGGATACATGGATGGCTGATTTAAACAGTGACGAATATGATTTTGAAGTCACGTATGCAGCTGCTAGTACAAAGGGATGGATGGAAACAGATATCATCTACAACTACATGGAAAAAGTTCTCATCCTAAGTATACAATTTATATATAGTAAAGCAGATATTCAAAGGTACATTCTAGTAGAAGTTCCAAAATAATTTTGGTAATTAATGGCTCTTATAAATGTAGGATTTCTATTTATCTTGTTTATTGAAAGGGGCTATGAATAAAATTAGAAGCTATTTTTATACCGGACAATGGCAGACAAGTAGTGTGCAGTCCGTCTGATATCACATAAGCACTGCAGTCTACAGGCAACTAGCGGAGTCACAAAAAAGCCAACATTTCTTCGGAGCACTGGAAACCTAAGCGTCAAGCACAGGTATAGGATCCAACCTGGCTTGCTGTGAGTGTATCAGAATTGATTGATGTTCATGTTTGCAGATCTAAAAAACTCCCGCTTCCCACCTCGGAGCCAGAGAGGTTCTAATAAATATCTTTGGTAAACCACAACCACCTCTCTCGCTCCAAGAATGCCAGACAGAATGGATTTGCCAGAATATAATGGATTTTGTATTTAATAAAGACTTTTTTTAAATGGCTTGGTTAAGTTTTTAATACCGTAAACTGTACCGAGCCACTCCAACTGCCAGCAGAAACCGGGCAAGATTATGGATGTAGCATTCAGTGCTAATACAGGCAGACATGTAAATGAAGCTATTGAGCTAAGAACTATATTATATTATCTTATTATGGATTGCTGAATAAATTTCATTCCATTAAAATTGCGACTTATTAACAAATGATTACCAAAAACCAAATATTCCAGAAGCATAATGAATGTGATACCAGTTTTTTTAAGTTATGAGTCACTTTTTTATTAAGACACAAGCAAATTAGATTAACTGTAGGTATGAAATGTGGCAAAGTGAACTTGCCTAGGACTCCCCAAATCTTATTTACTCTAATATTACATGTGAACAATGCATAGTATTAGGTTAAACTTCTGATTGGTAACAAGTTTTTGGTGCAAAGAATTCAAGAAAATATCAATGTTACTGACGAGACCCTTAACGTATCGGATAAAATTCTCGTTGAGAAGAGCTAGCAAGAAATTCAACGCAGAACCATTGCGACACAAACCTAACCAAGTCCTTGAGATTATTGTGCACATTTAATGTCTGTGCAGAAACATTTCAGCGATACATTTAATACTAACTGCAGTGGTAAAACATGGGTAAAACTAAACATGACCTAATTAACATTCGACTCGAAAATTATTGACGAAACAACTCGAAATACAACTGCACTCTGACTTATCTCGACAGACTGAAGATACGAAACATTGAAGAGATGAGAATCTCTTTATGTTGCTGATGCAATATAAGATATTAAATTTATGCAAGACACTAGACTCAAAAGAGTGACGCTTTTAACACAAGTTCTGTAATTTGATCTGTTTGCTGAAGGTTTGCTGACTCTGCTGTGCTGTGCATGGCGGGTTCGGGCCATTCGGGCAAAGACCCAAAGAGAAGGAAAGAAAATCGTTTGATGTTTATTGGTTGGTGTTGGTTTGACTTTGACGTTGAACTTTTTTTTAATTAAGCTGATGTTGCCAGATATTTTTCTCTTCGTTTATATTGCATCTCGTTTCTTAATATGGCAAAGGAAAGTGACGCTACCCTAAAGGCCCTAACACACTATCGCAACGCACCGCGTCCTTGGAGCGGTTCATGGAATAGCCACGGATTTAGAGTTAATAAACTGGATCGAGTACATTGACCAAAAAGTGTGTCCACATGAGAAGTCAAACTAGAGCCCTGCATCTCGTTCTAATTAGGGTGACCATAAGACATCTGTATGTGTGATATTAGGATAACATGGAATATATCAGTAGGGTGTGTCATTTTCTAAATAAAGTGAAATTTTAAGTGGTCAGGTTTTTTTTTCATTTGTAGTCGGCCTCTTTCGCACTCACTCATGGTATGTTCATAAAGGTAGGCTTCCCTTTTGTCCACTTCAGCTTTTTTTAAGTGTAAGCGTCATTGAAGATCTGTTTAGCAAATATGACGTTTTTTTAAAGTTGGTGCCTTTTTTCTATTGACGGAAATGTGTCCTACCTATAAAGAATCGATGTCATATATCAATTTGACACACCTAACAAAATATTATGTATAAATGAGAGTCTGTAATGTTTAAGGAGTTAAGCACTTTGGTTTTAAATTTTGGCAATTGAAGGGATGTTTACAAAAACAACATACCTGACTACACTGGTTGATACCTGAAACGATTAACAATGTTCTTAAAAAAGTGTCAACCGGTCTAAGCAGTTATGTTGTTTTTGTAAACATCCCTTCAATTATTCTACAACAAATCTTAAATTAAACATGCCGAAATAAAGACATAAGGTACCTATTATTTTAAACTTACTTTTACATTACCTACGTTAGTAATAAGAATTCTGTGAGACCGATTCAAAACGTGCCGACATCATAGTCACCCTAATGAGTTTGACAATGTTGTCTTGTATTTTTATAGTAAAATGTAATAATTGTGGCTTTCTTGTGAAACAATATTCCACAATTAGCAATTATTTCACTCCAACAACCTTTAACACAACATTTCTTCACAATTTTTAAGAAATTTCGCATTCACGTGTTTTGAAGAAATGTCATCAAGTTGGGGATACCAATTAATATTATTATTAAAGAAGGTACGCCATTGTCAGAACATTTTGTGACATTAATATTTAAAGTTACTACAAATTCTACCATACTAACATTTAGTTTTTTTTTTTTGCTGTGTATGCGCTTGGTTTAATCAGTTAATAATATTGGCATCATAATTATTTATAAATTACTAAGATATCAGAACTGTAGTCTGAATATAGCACTAAAATTGTATAAGAAGGTAATTAAATTCAGTAGTTTATTGATATAATTTCTACCACAATGGTATCTTTTTAACATTGGCAACATGTGCGAGTGAGACACAGGGCTCGGGTTTTTCTATCTCAAGTGGACCATTTTCTCTAGTCTGGTACGGACAACTTTCTGTCTCGGTGATAAGGTTCAAATTAGTATGGCAAAAAAAGTGACAACTCGCTCCAGTTTAAAAAATATAACTTCATGGGAATAGCTCGTACTGGCGTGTGCTTCCACACTATCGCACCGAACCGTCAAAATGGTGCGATCCTAGCTTAAGTGGTATCCAGACGGGACTGATCAAATCAGTCGATTTGATCAAGAAATTTTCATTCCATAGATAATTACTATGAAAATTGACTGGAAAATTGGCATTTATGTGTCCGCACCCGGTGATTCGATCGGAGAATTTCATCAGATTGGCGAAAATTTGTCTTGTCTGGATACTACTTAACAGACTGCCGCACACGTGCGCCAGTGTTGCCAAGTGTCCCATATTTCCGTGTTTTTCAACGAATTTTTGCAATGGAAATAATGCAGCTTTTTCCATGAATATCTTTGGAAATCTGCGTTTTTAAAGCACTGCTTCCACATTTTAGTTATTTCATCAACTGGCTACATTGCCGTCCAGTTTAACACTGACATACTCCACTGTCATAATTTGAAAATGACAGCTGTCAAACGGTGCGATGCAGCTCACACACTAGGGAAATTTGTGCGGAGCACACCATAATTATTATTACTTGTCAGTTGGGGCGACGTGCATGCCCATCGCACCACTATTAAAGCCACTAACAGACTATCGCACCGCACCGTGACCTTGGAGCGTCGCACCCATAAAGCTACTAACAGACTATCGGACCCGACCGCGACATTGGAGCGTCGCACCCATAAGTGAGAGTGAGAAACATATATCTCTTTCTCGCTCTCACTTATGGGTGCGACGCTTAAGGTCGCGGTCCGATCCGATAGTCTGTTACTAGCTTTAGTGAGAGCGTCCAAGGTCACGGTGCGGTGCGATAGAAGCTTACACACTATCGATACGTGCGCCGCACCGCACCATGGTCCGGTGCGATAGTGTGTTACTACTTTAAAAGTAGTATTCCTAGAACCGTTCCAAGGTCGTGTTACGGCCTGCTAACCTTAAAGCTATTACAGACGGGCGTACCGGACCGGACCGCGACCTATGTAGATTCGGTCAGCGTATCTCTCTCGCTCTCACTTATAACTGCATCCTTAACGGACGTACCACGGATGGACCCCTTCCACACGATGCAACAGGCCTCGGACCGGACCAAGGTCGCGGTTACTGTGGGGTGGACTGTAAAATACCATATGACATACTCAACATAATGCTATGGAAGTAACTAAAATATACTAAACGAAGTCCCCCGCCGCGTCTGTCTGTCTGTGTGTATGTATGTTCGCGATAAACTAGAAAACTACTTAACGGATTTTCATGCGGTTTTCACACACCAATAGGCTCTCTGAAACAAACCGCGCAAGTGGCTTAGAACAAGTGATTCTTGAGGAAGGTTTAGGTGTATATAATTAGTTATAGTTTTGTATAACCCGTGCGAAGCCGAGGCGGGTCGCTAGTTGCAAATAAAACGAACATTTAATAAATAGCATGGCTTCCTTTATTAAAAAAATAAAGTGTACTTCAAAAACTTTGACATTGCAGGAATCAATACAAAACAATTTATTTATTTAAACCGGAGAGATAGGTAACTCCCACATTATCTGCAGTATACAGCACAATAGTTACTTCAGGTCTAGAATTCCCGATATCTGAAATAAAAAAGTATAAATGTATACGGAAGCTTTTAGAAATGTGTATGAAATTAGTTTTTCGCTCATAAAGCTTTGGATTCCTCCGAAAACGGTGCCGTCATATGACGGCAGTGTTGCCAGACGAAATCTGCAATATTCAGTAGAAAAAAAATCGTTTTAGCAGTAGATAGGGGAAAAAAGCAGTAGATTTAAAAAGTGATGTCTGCAATAGGTAAATTTGAAAAAAAAAAATGCTCTGACCTGACGGCCTACCGCGAACCACGTTCGACGTGTTGCCTCTCTTTCGCACTTGTAAATTAGTACGTAAGTGTGACAGGGAGGTAACACGTCGAACGTGATTTGCGGTAGACCCTTAGACACCAACCTCCCATAGAAAATTTGTTTTATTTTTCCTTTTTCTGCTGACAAACTGGGCGTGATTGAGTAATTGAGTATAGCTGGCAAATCAAATTGTCAGTAACAGTAAAATGAAGAGTATCATTCTGTCTCTTACTTCTGTTATTATAATTAATAAATGAGCACAAGTTTTTTTTCTACTCATCATTCGCTTGCCCTTATCCCATTCATTTGGGGTCGGCGCAGCATGTTTTTTTCTTCCATACCTCTCTCTCGCCCGTCATCGTCATTTCATCATTCACTTGCGTTCGTTTCATATCATCTCTCACACAGTCCAGCCACCTTTTCCTCGGTTTTCCTCTCCCGTTAATTCCCTCCACATTCATTCGTAATACCTTTCTCGTCACATGACTCAGTCCATCCATCTTTTCCTCGGTTTTCCTCTCCCGTTAATTCTCTCCACATTCATTCGTAATACCTTTCTCGTCACATGACTTTCATCCCTCCGCATCACATACCCATACCACGCTAGGCGATTCGCTCTTACTTTTTCTACTATGGGTGCAACTTTCAGGCTTCCTCTTATATAACATTCCTTATATCCTATCCATTCTTGTCACACCACACATCCATCTTAACATTCTCATTTCCGCTACATGCAATCTCTTCTCATCCGTCACCTTTAGAGCCCAACACTCCATCCATACATGACGACAGGTCTCATGATGGTTTTATAAATTTTACCCCTCGTTTTCGAAAAATCAGTAGCTCACCAGCAAAAAGCAGTAGATCAGTAGATATTTTTAAAATCAGATAGATTTACTGCTTAATCAGTAGATCTGGCAACACTGTATGACGGCCGTCACATAGCGGCAGCGCCGGCAGCAAAAGACGGCCGTCTTTACGGTGACGACACACATGTCGTCACCACAGAAAGTACCACGGCGTCATAACACACCGTCAGCCACCAAGGTCAAAGCGGCAAATTTGAAAAATGTAGGCGCGATGGGATAACGTCCCATAGAAAATTTGAATTTCGCGCCTTTTCTTACTGACAAGATTTGCTTGATCATCTATAATTTACTTGGAGGATGAAATATCATCAGAAGAGGAAAATAATCGTAGTACGGAATCATTTATTCAAATCTCGTGTCATTTATTCAAAATGGCGTCACCGCTATCTAATAAAACGTTCACGAAACTATCGACACTAGGGCTTCCAATACCGGGATCCCGGGATCCCGTCTTTTTAAACGCATTTTTCAATACCGGTATTTTTAAAGACAAGACCGGGATCCCGGTATTTAAAAAAATGAGGGAAATGCGCAGTATAAACCCTTTAAATCCATTATATTCGGCTGTATCAAAAAGCTTACTAAACGTCAGACGCATCTAGAGTTAGACCAAGAAAAGTCTGCAACAATTTTGATAGCACGCGCAATGCAAGTGTTATATTAAACGTCAAACTTCTGTGAAATTATGACGTACAATAACACTTGCACTGCGTACTGCGTATGCTATCAAAATCGTTGCAGACTTTACTTGGTCTAACTCTAACTGGTCTCTAGCCCGCATTTTATTATTGAAACAAGATCGTTGCCTAATGCGTCAGATAAATATTTGGTGGTTGGTGGTGGATGAATCCTGAAGTTATGTGAGTGATGAATATGATGATAGTGACATTAACATCATTAGTTCTTATAATTTTATCAAATAATAAAACGAAAGAGCAAGGATAACTGTAATAATGGCAAACCAATTTGACGGAAATTTGAAAAAAATGTTGTCTGATTGGTTAAGTTGGACTACAAATGTGACTGGTTAGGTGAAGTCAACAAATTGGATCAAATTATTGCCAACCTGGAGTGTGAAATAAAATTATTGCAGATGGCGGCATTGATTGTTTATTGTTGTAATAGCTTTTAGGACATATCTGATATTCCAGTGAGCCTTTCTAATTCCCCTTTTTAATAAAACTATATATTTTTAAGCGATTCATATCCAATACCGGGATCCATAGTGCGCTTTACGCAGCGTACGTCGTCAACCCGAGCCCGAAGGCAACTTACGCCTGAATGCAAGGTCCAGGTTCTATTATCTCCTCTGGCCGGAGATACACGCAGTGCGTCTCCGGAAACCCGAGCAGTTCTGCCACCAGGTTGATGTCAGTGTAGTGCGGTCGCGACCGCAGAATCTGGATAGAAAAAATAACCACATTTAAGTAGAGTCCAGACGAGCTGGGCAAATCGACCGATTTGATCAGGAAAATAAATGGCGCCAATCTCATCTAGCGTCCACACGTACACAATTTAATCACCAATTTGCATTCCATAGATACTAACTTTGATCGGGGAATCAAATTGGCGTTTGCGTCCTTACGGCCTGATTCGATTGGTCAATTTCATCAGATTGGCGAAAAATTGTCTCGTCTGGACTCCACTTAATAACCGCTGAAAAAATAATCACACTGCATGAGCCCTTTTCCAGGACGCTTAATTTCTGGTGAGAAAGACAGACAAAGGAAGGACCCCCAATAATCCCTGGCGGCATAGATCGCACGCAATTATAGCCTTTACACACTACCGCACCGCACTGAGGTCGCGGTGTGGTGATGTAGTGTGTTACAGCTATAACGGCCAGCGCTCAAGCCTCAACGTCAAAAACCCAACAGCCTACCGCTAAAGCTTTGGATTCCTCCGAAAACGGTGCCGTAATATGACAGCCGTCATATAGCGGCCGCAAAAGACGGCCGTCTTTACGGTGACGACATGTGGAAAGTACCACGGCGTCATAACACACCGTCAGCCACCAAAGTCAAAGCGGCAAATTTGAAAAATGTAGGCGCGAAGGTATAACGTCCCATAGAACATTTGAATTTCGCGCCTTTTCCTACTGACAAGATTTGCTTGATCATCTATAATTTACTTGGAGGATGAAATATCATCAGAAGAGGAAAATAATCGTAGTACGGAATCATTTATTCAAATCTCGTGTCATTTATACAAAATGGCGTAACCGCTATCTAATAAAACGTTCACGAAACTATCGACACCGTCATGAGGGCCGTCATCTTACGTTACGTTGACAATCAACGCCGTCTAGGAAACCGCGCCATCTTGTTTACATAAACAACGTTCTAGTGACGTCATTCAACGCTATATAGCGGCCGTCATATTACGGCACCGTTTTCGGAGGAATCCAAAGCTTAAAACCGAAATTCGCAAATTGCGGGGATCTTTCTTTTTTTTAAAGGCGTAATAAGAGTGACAGAAAAAGATGCCCGCAATTTGTCAACTTCGATTTTCGCGGTTATATCGCTCGAAAAAAGACACCCCGCATGTGCCGTGTGCAAGCACAATATGAGGGCCTACCGCGAACCACGTGCGATGTGATGCCTCCCTGTCACACTTACGTACGAATTTACAACACGCAGAGGCAACACGTCGAACGTGGTTCGCGGTAGGCCTCCTGAGGCGCCCTCTATTAATTTCCATTCTTTATTGTGTCGTAGTTTGTGATGAAGAGTCACCTCGGTTGCGACGTCCTTGCGATCTTCGATGGGCGGCATGTTCCAAAACACGAAGCCGACGATCGTCTCGTCGCGCAGGTAACACAGCAAGCCTCTCTTGTAGCGCTCCTTATACTCCGCCGCGCTGGGAACAATATATCCCCTTATTACACATGTGCTAGTTTCTGGAGAATGGGGTTGGCAACTGTCAAAGGTTTGCATGGATGGCGCCATCATAGCTTGCCCCTTTTTAGGGTTCCGTACCCAAAGGGTAATAAACGGGACCCTATTACTAAGACTTCGCTGCCCGTCCGTCCGTCCATCCGTCCGTCCGTCTGTCACCAGGCTGTATCTCATGAACCGCGATAGTTAGACAGTTTTCACAAATGATGTATCTCTGTTGCCGCTATAACAACAAATACTAAAAATAAAATAAAATAAATATTTAAGGGGGGCTCCCATACAACAAACACGATTTTTTTGCTCTATTTTTTGTTGATGGTGCGGAACCCTCCGTGCGCGAGTGAGACTCGCACTTGGCCGGTTTTTCTATGAGATTTGGCTTAAACTTAGTGTAAGGCCTGAGTGGACGCTCGGAGCGGAGCGTTCGGCGGGGTGTGCAGCGTGGCGTCGGGCTCACAAGTGATGTGAGCAGCGTGCACTAAGGCCGCTCCTATACGTTTGCATTTGTTTAACATGCACGCCGCACGCCCCGCCCCGCTGCACGCCCAACATGAGCGTCCACTCAGGCCTTACACTTACTCCTTGTAACAACGCATCTCCATTTTGGCAGATTCTTCTCTTTCCTTCGGTGACAGATCCTCCGGGCGGCACGGCTTGAACAACGCTATGATCGGCATACAGGCCCCTACGTCGCCAACGACCTGAAAAATAGCATTTTTAGGGTTCCGTACCCAAATGGTAAAAACGGGACCCTATCACCAAAGACATATCATCAGGTGACAAGCAAAACTCACTAAGTACCACCACAAGTTCATAGCCAAAATGAAAAAAATACATAGATTGCTCACTCCATACATCAGTTTTGATACCAAAAAGACTATTAATTTCAGTGTCTACATCTAGCATCGAGTAGCGGAACTATCAGTACTGCTACTTGACAATAGATGTAGACACTGAAATTAATAGTTTTTTTGGTATCAAAACTGATGTATGGAGTGAGCACTCTTGTCTTACTATATTTCTCTATCGCCACAGTGAACCATATTATTAGTACGAAAAGAAGGTTGATTTTTGTTTAAATATTTTACAGTAAGTAGTGACTTTTGCTTGTCACCTGACGATATGTAATTACGTATAAGATGAATAAAGTCTAAGGAAAAAACGTGCCTCGGAAATCAAGTAAAAGTCGTTCTCGGATAAATGGCGCACACACCTTTGGCCTATGCTCGGCTAGATGGCGTTGAGGTATCAGTGAAAGAACATGGGTCAAAAATATGTACATTTTTTTGATAGTTTTATACATTTCCAATTTGAGTTTTAATCGTGTGTCGATAGATGGCAGTAAATTTACTGTGACTACAAAATTTACTACGAAAGGACCTATTACTATAGTTCGTTTTTTTTAGCATTAGAAATAAGGTAAACAATCTTGATGTGTCTTTTAATTGAAACACATTTTAAAAATAAGTTACGGCAAATATGTAACAATTATGAATCTAATACGATCATTTATATTCTTCTGCTTTCATAATAGTTTTTGATTTTTAAAAAGCGTTTTTGAATTAAAAGACATGTCAAGATCGCTTACCTTCTTGCAAGTTCTTTCTAATGCTAAAAAAAACGAAGTATAAGACTCCGCTGTCCACGTGTCGCATTTTCATCGCCTGCTACCATGCTTGTCACGTTCTACCAAGTATGTAAGTGCGAAAGTGACATATAAAAATGCAACCACGCTGCCACCGCTGGAATACGCTACATGACAAATTTTTAATAATGGTATCAATCGATCAAGTTTGTTTTTGGGATTTGGGACCCACTGCATTAAAAGCAATACAAACGTCAGAAATGATAGTCAAAGTCCGACAGTCGTACTTCACTCGCGAAACGCTCCTAGCAAATTGATGTGAACGTGACGTCACTGTCACCCCAAGCCCATCTTGAAGTACGGACAAAACAAGAAATTTGCATTTTTGTCGGTGAAATATTGCGTTTATGTTCATAGTTGTTATAGAATCTATTTTTGGATAAAATGTAAGGAATCGAATGGTAGGTACCCTTACTTAAATACTTTTTGGAAGTTAAGAAAAAAACTAAAATTTTGTAACTTTCAGGTCCTGTATTTTTGTGTTATTTCCATATATTATTTTAATATCCACATTATTGTGATAAATTGCTAATTTGCTATCTATTTTACTAGATTCCGTTATAAGTGTGCTACAGACTATCGCACCGCAGCGCGACCTTGGTGCGTCGCACCCATAAGTGAGTGCGAGAAACAGATATCTCTTTCTCGCTCTCACTTATGGGTGCGACGCTCCAAGGTCACGGTGCGGTGCGATAGTCTGTTACCACTTTAAAATTCAACATGTGTCATCATCCCTATACACACCTGCATCTCAATGGTGGTGCCCAGGTTGAGCCAGGAGGAGTTCTCCACGTTGCACGGCTCCCAGTACCCCGTCATGTTGAGGCCGGCGATCTCTCCCTGCTCCACCGCGGGCATGTGGTTCTGAAAGCGTTGGCGGGCGTTCTTCCATTGGGAATAGAAGCTGGCTGCGTCGCCCGCCTGAAAAAGAGAACTCGTAAGTCCGATCCGAATCCGATCCGAACCCGTGAAAATATGGTCCGTTGTAGCCGTAGAACTATTTCTATGGTAAGTTACGCACTACATCTGATATCCGTCATCCGATTTCTTTCCGTCATTCTAGAATCTCCATTCCGGAGAAGATTTTTGACGGGCCGAAGTAGCCTTAGTATTATTTGTATGAACGCTCGCGCACTGCGTCCGAGTTAAAGCCGAGCTGTGTACGAGCAGAGGGTAGCGGGGCGGGCGGGGTATGCGGATAGGACTAGTGCGCAAGCGAATATCCGAATTCGGTCCGAGTTAGACATATTTTCACGGGTTCGGATAGGACTAGTGCGTAAGCGAATACTTATCCGAATTCGGTCCGGTTAGACCCATATTTTCACGGGTTCGGATAGGACTAGTGCGTAAGCGAATATCCGAATTCGGTCCGAGTTTTCTAGACCCATATTTTCACGTGTTCAGATCGGATTCGGATCGGACGTAGTGCGAAACTGCTCTAAGGCCTGAGTGGACGCTCGAGTTGGGCGTTTAGCGAGGCGGGGCGTGCGGCGTGCATGTTAAACAAATGCAAGCGTATAGGAGCGGCCTTAGTGCACGCTGCTCAAATTACTCCCGACCCCGACGCCACGCTGCACGCCCGCCGAACGCTCCGCTTCGAGCGTCCACTCAGACCTTACACTTAAAATTATTTTTAAACGGGTCACTCACGTATTATTACTTAAGTCGAATAACTCGACATGTTTCGATCCAATTTTCGAGGATCCTCGTCACAGAGCAACGACTCGCCTCGGGTGCCATTGTAGGTAAAATCCGTCGCACGCGTGCGCGCCAGTTAGCAACGCTCATACTATTTTTCGCTAACCCGCTCTGTGCAACCGCGCCGGCTAGCGGACGCCCTGAACCTATCTACTTACAATTCCATTATTATGAAGTTAAAACAGAAGGTTAATATCAATTGATATTTACCAGTCGCTTTTCGGTGAAGGAAAACATCGTGAGGAAACCGGACTAATCCCAATAAGGCCTAGTTTACTCTCTGGGTTGAAAGGTCAGATGGCAGTTGCTTTCGTATAAACTAGTGCCATGCCAATTCTTGGGATTCGTTGCCAAGCGGACCCCAGGCTCCCATGAGCCGTGGCAAAATGGTGTGGACAACGCGAGGAAGATGATAATTTATAGTTTGTCAAAGGACGGTCTCATTTCAAACATAATAGAGATAATGATACTACTCAAAAGAAAAGGATGAGTACAGTTTTTTTGGTTATTATTTACCGACTTTGTGAAATTGGTTTGACCAACTATATTTTATAACGTACAGCATAAAGATGAGTCCTCGCCGCCAGTTCGGTGTTGACCAGGAAACCGCCGTTGGCCTTATCCTCCTCCAAGTACGAGGGCTCGGCTATGTCCATGCGAGGAGTTGTGCCCACGCAGACGAACACCTGACCAAATATAGCTGGTCAACCAAATCTTGTCAGTAAAAAAGGCGCGAAATTCAAATTTTCTATGGGACGATATCTCTTCGCGCCTACATTTTTCAAATTTGCAGCCTTTTTCTACTGTCAAGATCTGGTTGACCAAGTATAGTAGCATTACTATACAAGTGCGAAACGTAGAAACTAACACATTTAAAGGACCATAATGTACTGTAAAACGTTGTACAATACACGCGCGAAAAGGTAATTCGCAACTCGTGTTTTAACTCATCGCCACTCGTTGCGAATTACGTTTTCGCGCGTGTATTGTACAACGTTTTACAGTACATTATGGTCCTTTAAGGCCCACTTGCACCATCCCACTAACCTTGGGTTAAGCGGTTAAACCGTTAACCCAGTGTCAAATTGTACTGGTAATCATGGTAACTTCATGTTTATCCGGTTAATCCCGGGTTAGTGGAATGGTGCAAGTGGGCCTAAATGTGCTAATTACCGCACTAGGGCGGTCTAGTAGCACCATATGTACTGTAGACAAGAAAAGTAGGAAATTCGCACGTGTATTGTACAAGGTTTTACAGTACATATGGCCCTTTAAATTTTCGACCTAGTCTGTAAAGTAGCTTGGCTTAGCTTAGTAGTTTTATAACATACAGGAGTTCGTTATACACTTTGACTATCGCACTTGCATATTCTAGCAATAGGTAATAGGTAGGCAGATAACGAAATTTCGATTTTCAATGTTCGCGGTAGGCCTTAAGGTTTTATCGCCGACTGTATTACCTATTGATCAATGACACAATTGACACACAAAAAACGCGCTATGAAATCGTGATTTACGTTATATCACTATTGATTCTGACTATATATTTTAATATTAAGAGCCCATCAACGTGCACACTAGCGCCACTGCTAAATATCGTAATTATTTAAATTTAACGAAATATATTTAAAAAAGGGGGCCGCTACGTACTGTATCTTGTACCTTTTGAATACATCAAACTAGTTTGTATCTTATGTTGCTGCATTCGTCAATCTATGCGTCCAAAGTTAAAACGGCCGTTTTTGTTTCGAGTTCACAGATTAGCAACATAGAAACTAGTTTGATGCATTCAAAAGGTACTTTAATACAAGATACAGTACGTAGCGGCCCCCCTTTTTTAAATATATTTCCTTAAATTTAAATAATCACGATTATTTAGCAGTGGCGCTAGTGTGCACGTTGATGGGCTCTTAAGACGGATGTTATTTTTTAGTTTATGTATGTTTCGATTCACGAACACATACCTACGAAACTTACTTTTAGTTATCTACTGAGCTTGTCCTCCTCAGGCCCAGACATACAAAAGAAAAATCCAAAATTTGCCACTGAAATTTGAACCTAAGTTGGAAATAGTGGATTTTGCGTGCGAAAAGCGACTCTGTTCCAATTGAATAGGATTTCAATTTCATCGAACTGAAGAGGTACTATAGGTAGGACCTTGGGCCTTAGGAGGTTATAACGCATAGAATGACTCAAGTTTGTGATAAAAACTCACAAAATCTGTTACAAGTGACGACCCGTCGCTCAGCGTCAACTCGAGCCGACCGTCCTTTGTCAGGAAAGCGTCGTGTGGTGTCGCTGAAAATAGTTATTTGTACAACAAGAGATCAAAGTTTGATATTTCTTCGAGTGCTTATTTTGAGTCCCGTGCAAGCGAAAGATTCTATACTAGTCTAATCTAATTTAGAATCTTGAGCGTAGTAAGGGACTCAAAAGCGCACGAGATGTAAATAACTTTGATCTCGTGTAGTTCACAAAACTTTTCACCTCAGCAGTGAGAACATATTAGAGAACCCGTAAAATGTATTCCTTCTTCATCACTTACCTATTCACTCATGTTTTCTTAAGATATACTAACAATTAAGTTTTCACCTTAGCAGCTCGAATAAGGGTACTTTGCTACTTAAAAACAGTGAGCAAAATCGCATTTTGTCTCACTCAGTGAGCAAAATGCGATTTTGCTCACTGTTTTTAAGTAGCAAAGTACCCTTGTTCGAGCTGCTGAGGTGAAAAAATAATTTCCTCATAAAATAAAATAATTATCTTTCACGACTAACGCTACAACCTCAGGCCAGGCGTGTCTCACTCCGCGATTTCGTCGCTTTGCTACAGGTAGCTAAAAGTACATCCGTACGGCCCCAATTTTGGGGAAAGCCATAAGCCGCGCGTGGCGCTGTCGCCACCTAGCGGCCATATCTGTGCTGATCGTAACAGACGCGTTTTGTTAGAGAGTGTCTTCTGTACTTAGTACTATTATTTATTCTGTGCTCAGGCCTAGGCCACAGTATAACGCTGGCAGCGTACCGCTAAAGAGAATAGTAGTAGTATCATAGTAGCAAAATCGTTTTGACAGTTCGAAAAAAGAAACTGAGTAGTCAAATACCCTATTCGATCAGGGGCCCGTTTCTCAAAAGCTTGTAACTTGTAATACAAGTGGAAGTCCCTTTCTAACAAAAGCTGTCAAAAAGTGACATCCGCTTGTATTACAAGTTACATGCTTTTGAGAAACGGGCCCCAGTCCAGTGTTGTGAATAACGCTTATTTTTAGGCTTAAAGACTTGAGCCCTAAAGACTCGTAAGTCTTGAAGACTCGACTATATTTGAGAATTGTATTTATTTATTTTACACGTATGAATGTATGAAATCGTCTTTGCCCCCTTTGAGGCGTAAAGCCTCGAGAGTCTTAAGGGTTCGAGTCTTTAAGCCTCAAAATGAGCGTTATTCACAACACTACCCCAGTCCCCTAGTTGTAACTTGTAAAGTGGAGTCCAGACGAGACAATTTTTCGCCAATCTGATGAAATTGTCCGATCGAATAAGGCCGTGCGGACGCAAACGCCAATTTGATTCCCCGATCAAATCAGCAGGTGCGACACAAAAATGCCAATTCTCGAAGTTAGTATCTATGTACAAATTGGTGATTAAATTGTGTACGTGTGGACTCTAGATGAGATTGGCGTCAATTATTTTCCCGATCAAATCGGTCGATTTGCCCAGTTCGTCTGGACTCTTAGCGCCACTTGCACCATCCCACTAAACCGGGGTTAAGCGGTTAAACCGTTAACCCAGTTTCAAATTGTACTGGTAACCATGGTAACTCCAGGTTTAACCGGATAACCCCGGGTTAGTGGAATGATGCAAGTGGCGGTTAGGGAGGATCAACTATTTCTTGTTGTTATTCTGTCCGGTCAGCCAGGTCCAGGTCACCTTCTGACACGCTTGGTAGACGACCCTCAATGGAAAGGGTTCATAAGTTACACAAAAAAGCGTGTTTGGTGAATTTAAATGCCTAAAAAACCGGCCAAGTGCGAGCCGGACTCGCGCACGGAGGGTTCCGCACCATCAACAAAAAATAGAGCAAAACAAGCAAAAAACGGTCACCCATCCAAGTACTGACCCCGCCCGACGTTGCTTAACTTCGGTCAAAAATCACGTTTGTTGTATGGGAGCCCCACTTAAATCTTTAATTTATTCTCTTTTTAGTATTTGTTGTTATAGCGGCAACAGAAATACATCATCTGTGAAAATTTCAACTCTCTAGCTATCACGGTTCGTGAGATACAGCCTGGTGACAGATGGACGGACGGACGGACGGACGGACGGACGGACAGCGGAGTCTTAGTAATAGGGTCCCGTTTTTACCCTTTGGGTACGGAACCCTAAAAATCAGGTTTTAAACAGTGACCCAGGAGAACGTAACCATGGCAACGAGTGACAAGGAAAAGTTGATTCACCCCTTAACACTAACTCTTAGGCATGATGTGAACGCCTTCGCACTTGATCTTCTCCGCGGCCCACTCCCCCAAATACTCGGGCAGGGTGCTCCCGAGCACGCCCGCGTCCTTGTACATGTGGGCGATCTGTAGCGGCGGTTTGTATTTGTCTTTCTCATCCTTTTCCACTATTTCCTCTGCAAATACTTTACGTTGAGATTGAGTCATTCCATAGAGAAATAAGTAAGACAAGAGTGCTCACTCCATACATCAGTTCAGACTATTAATTTCAGTGTCTACATCTAGCATCGAGTAGCGGAACTATCAGTACTGCTACTTGACAATAGATGTCGCACCGACCGGAAAGTCTTATCTCAACAGCATAAGACTTTCCGGTCGGTGCTACATCTATTGTCAAGTAGCAGTACTGATAGTTCCGCTACTCGATACTAGATGCTAATAGTCTTTTTGGTACTAAAACTGATGTATGGAGTGAGCACTCTATGTATTTTTTTTTCTCTATGGTCATTCGTCGTGTACTTGACATGTTGAATATTATAACAAAATTTAGCTAAATAGATAGAAAATGAGCCATCGATTCAGTGCCGGCCCGAGCCCTTGATCAGGGTAGAGCGAAATTGGGTTTTGGCGCC
Source organism: Cydia amplana (assembly GCF_948474715.1). Taxonomy (NCBI): domain Eukaryota; kingdom Metazoa; phylum Arthropoda; class Insecta; order Lepidoptera; family Tortricidae; genus Cydia; species Cydia amplana. The sequence goes on along the minus strand of NC_086083.1, from coordinate 6,600,003 downwards.
CTTTGTTGAAGTTTTCAAGCGTATTTTGGGCCTCCGCCACACTCGCGTCTTTTAAAACTTTTTTTTTCTCGTTATGGCTCCTCTACACGATGGGCCAACGCCGGCCACTCCAAGGGACGCAGCCATGCGGTAGAATGAGATAGCAATATCACTTGCTCCCTCTAACGCATAGATGCGTCCCTTATTGGAGTGGCCGGCGCTGGCCCATCGTGTAGAGGAGCCGTTAGCCATTTTGGCGCCCCCCTTGTCATCTGGCGCCTAGAGCGGCCGCTCCACTCGCTCTACCCTAAATCCGGCCCTGCATCGATTATAAAAAAGCGGCCAAGTGCGAGTCGGACTCGCCCATGAAGGGTTCCGTATTTAGGCGATTTATGACGTATTAAAAAAAACTACTTACTAGATCTCGTTCAAACCAATTTTCGGTGGAAGTTTACATGGTACATCATATATTTTTTTTAGTTTTATCATTCTGTTATTTTAGAAGTTACAGGGGGGGACACACATTTTACCACTTTGGAAGTGTCTCTCGTGCAAACTATTCAGTTTAGAAAAAAGTGATATTAGAAACCTCAATATCATTTTTGAAGACCTATCCATAGATACCCCACACGTATGGGTTTGATGAAAAAAAAAATTTTTGAGTTTCAGTTCTAAGTATGGGAAACCCCAAAAATTAATTGTATTTTTTTTTTGTGTGAAAATCTTAATGCGGTTCACAGAATACATCTACTTACCAAGTTTCAACAGTATAGTTCTTATAGTTTCGGAGAAAAGTGACTGTGACATACGGACGGACAGACAGACATGACGAATCTATAAGGGTTCCGTTTTTTGCCATTTGGCTACGGAACCCTAAAAACGTGGAATTTAAAAACATATATTATGACGCGTTACCCATCTTAGCCAGATGCCAGGCCAACTCGCAGCCCAGCGGGCCGCCGCCGACGACCGTCACGTGCTGCGCCGCCCGGACCTTCCGGAACGCGCTCTCGAGGTCCCGGATCGTCCGGAACGTGGTCACCTTGGCCCGGACCTCTTTGGGAGCTATCTTGAACATGTTCAACTGTATTGGTTGTGAGCCTGAAATATAAACATTAGTTTTAAATTTAAAAGTGGAAAAATTACTGTCTTGGGTGAGACTTGAACTCATGGTCTCTGGATCGATATTCCAGCGCTCTGCCATCTGAGCCACCAAAACCTCATCCATTTTATTCTAAGCTTTATAGCATCGGTCGCAGACGTTTCTGCTTGTAAAATTAAATTAGAAACATTAGTGTTTAGGGTTCCGTACCTCAAAAGGAAAAAACGGAACCCTTATAGGATCACTCGTGCCTCTGTCTGTCTGTTGGTTTTTTCCGTTTTAGGTATGGAACCCTATAAAGTGGTAGTTGCTGAGTGGACTCAGGGTCTTTTAGCGAGCCGTGGCTAAAAGTCGCTCTAACGATAAGTAAGATTATGATTCGCAAAGTTTAATAATTGTCCCTATGAATACTTTGGTGTTGAAACTTTAACTATTATTTATTATAACTTATTGTTGGGGTGTTTTGGGCCTTTGAATGCCATGCCACGTCGACCAAGTAGTGATCTATTGTGACGGCCCTAAGTTCACTACTAAAGGGGCCCACTGATTACCAGTCCGCCGGACGATATGGGCCTGTCAGTTGTTCGGAACTGTCAACTTTTTGTTCTAACTGACAGGCCGATATCGTCCGGCGGACTGTTAATCAATGGGCCCCTTAATGCCCGTTAAATCCAGGAAATCCCAGATTCTTTGGGCCATAATGCTTTGTGCCTCATAGGGTTGCACGTGTCGCCCTAAGTAGGTACTTCTTTTTGACATTAGTGGTCCACAGGAACGGAGAATGTGCATAGCAGTCTCCTCTGACTCCTGGCAGAACCTGCATATCGCATCTTGTTTTTTTTTCGATTTGAAACATGTGTTGTAAGGTTGTAGTTGTAACTAAGTCACAGGGCGGACAGGCCATACATCAAAAATGATTTGCGTTTATATGTGTGCGCGGCACGTCAGAGGGCCTACCGCGAACCACGTTCGACGTGTTACCTCCCTGTCACACTTACGTACGAATTTACAAGTGCGACAGAGAGGCAACACGTCGAACGTGGTTCGCGGTAGGCGCCCTGTACACGCGTCATTGTGTATCTGACGGACTTCTGGCATGCTCTCAGTAGAGCGACTTACGCACACATTCATGTCGCGGCCAGTCGCGAGGCGAGGTAATCCGAGTCGGGGCGGGGCGGTGCGTGGCCGTTCTGTATGATAATACTATTACTTATTTTGTGACTAAGTTCACTTACCAACAGCAATCAAGCACTTCTCGTAATACATAGGTCGTTCGCCGCACAACGTCTTGATGTAAGCAATATGGTTCTCCGCATCAATTCGCAGCACGCACCAACCGGACGCTATGGACACCGCCGGACCCTCTTCTTTCCGGTAAAACTTCACGGGATCCATGAAGTTTTTACACTTTGATAAGTACATTCTGATAAAAGTAAGAAAAGATTGAGAAAAGTGACGCCATAAAATAATGTTGAGACGCTGACAGCGCAACCATAATCTTGGGTGTGCTAGATTTTTTTTTACAATAATTAAAGGTTTCCAATTTGAAAATCAAAAACATCGATTTGCATATAAAAATATGAGAACTTTCCGAAATTATACCATGTCAGAATTTGGCAGTTTTGAAAATTATAGGTACCATTTAAACACCCAAATATATTAGACAATAATTTTATGTATTGTCGACTGGCGCTTTGCCCAAGATTAAAGTGTTGGTATATTTACAATACGTACGTTTTGTACTTCTTATCGAAGTATTTAAGAGTTTTCATGTCAGGCGGTAATTTGTTCCACCACATATGTTTGGACATTGGATATCTGTCGTATGGCAATATGTCTTCTTTCGTCACGAAGAACACCTGCAGACACGATACATATACCTACATATATATAACTATAAAATTAAAAAACCCTATGTCGAAAAACAAAATATGATGCCAAAAATACCTAACATACATTTGGAAAAGAGCTGAAACTCTACGAACTGCTGGACCGATTTATCAATTATAGCTAGGAACCACCGCTGGTAAACTCGCTTTCACGTAAAAAAACCGCATCGAAAGCGTTACATCCTTTGGAGAGCTACGATGCCAGGATGCCACAGAGGCCACAGACAGACAAGACGGACATACCGTCCGTCATGTGACAACCAAAATTCGCTATGTTTTTCTTTTGGCCTTCCACAAGGATTTCGTAAAAAAAACAGTAAGCGGCAAGTTGAATGATTATTAAATGATTATGAAGGGAATAATACCTTGGCCTTCTCGTCATTTTTCATGATAGTTTGGTAGGCGGACCACCCCGCGGGCCCAGTACCTATAATGAGGTACTGCACGCACGGGGGCAGGTCGGGGTCGTGGTACGGCCTTTTCACCTTCAGACGAGGCTGCCCTGAAATAAAAAAAAGTTTTTGGTACAAGTTTTTGTCGTTGACTGTACTTTTCTTTCCACAGGTAACTACTTAATACTTTCCACAGGCATCGAGACAATTCTTACAACTCCAAAGTCCCCAAACACAATAACTCTGCGTTGATATGTCACAGAGTTCCCATACGGCTACGCACCGGAAAAACTAGCATGAGAAATTGGGACGATAAATTAATTTCAACTTACATATTACGTCGAACATCCCCGATTTCTGCAGTTTATCCTTGTATTCCCAATATTTGTACACCTGGCAAAAAGAAACCATGTCATAAATCAATCGAATATGCCGCCCCTACGCTTACGCACCTAATGGTCGTAGCGTATTTGTATTTGGACATTCATAGCCAGGCTCCCAATATCTATATTATGATTATCTATGCTGAGAATCTTCTTTTCTCTATCTTGCTATCTGATCTGAGAGGTAGAAATGAGGAGTTGTTCATAGTAAAAGGCGCTTAGAACACTGGATACGATACGTACGTCGCCCAGATATTTGAGCGAGACAACGCTATGCACGTATTATAGCGAAATCCCGCTCGCACATCGAAACGACGTACGAGTTGAATCCAGTGTGCTAAGCGCCTAAACATTGTACATGTAAACAGCAACACTCTTAACTTATCTACCGGTGGACCTGGACCTTACGCCTTTTGTAATAAGGTGTACCGATGGACGTTTAACAGTGTGGGCGAGGGTACTAACCGCTCCCAAGGCAGCAAGGACACCGGTGGTAGCCCAGACGTAGATCCACGGAAACGGCTTTTTAGGGACCGGCGGGCACGGCGGCGGCGGCGGCGCAGGCGGTGTGCAAGGGCCTTTTATTCGCGCGCAGTCTATTGAAGCCTGAAAACAGTCAATGCCGTACATAATAATAGTGTGTAATTTTTTACGAAATTGACGGTTGAAAAGGAAAAGGTTGCTTACCTTTATCTAAAATATTATGCTTCGTTCAGATCTCGCGAATGCTTACCTACGCGCCATTTATAAAGGCCTGTGCACACCGGATGAGTGTGCGTAAACAAAGACGTGCAAGTGTACGTTGTAATATATGCAAATTATTATAAGAGACGGCACACCGCTTGCGTGCGACTTTAACATTTTAGCGCACGCGCACGTACTTACACGCATACGCAGACGGTGTGCTCTGCTTTAGGCAGGGCCGGATTTCCCCCTAGGCCCATAAGGCCCGGGCCTAGGGGCTGAATTCTAAGTACCAAGTGCCCAGGTTCCAGTTTTTAAGTGAACGCCCTCTTAAACATCTACACGCTTATCGCACGCGTGCTGCACGTCGTAAATTACTTACGAAAAGCACGCGAGCAGAGTTGTTCATTAGCAAATGGTCTGTGAATGGCGCGTTCGCCAGACCTGAACGCAAATTACCTATATACACAGGATGTAGGTATATATAAGTAATATGTACTTACCAGCCCAAACAATTTTGAAACCTCGCGTAGTGCAACTACGGCTGCTCCGAATATTTTTAGTGATGAAGAAGAAATCCTGTAGGTACCTAATCTTTTAACCCTTTACCATTTTTACCAGGCTAAGGGATATATATGTATTTCCCACATACGGCATCGGCACTTCAAACATGTGCTTTATTTTTGATCAGTAAGACTAACATTCGATTGACATTTTTGAACTGTCAGCCTGGTAAAGGATCTAACAGGCTAATAATACCTAAACTTTTTGTCAGCACCCTACTAATACAAGTAACAAATAGTTGGCACTTTTAAATTATTTTAAGGCAACTGCAACAGCGGGACCATTCTTACTAAATTAGACGTTTTTTACGCTTCATCAGTTCAGTGCCAAGTTAAGACAAGACACTACAATGTACATATTATGTTATGTTTCTAAAGACTTGCGATTTAACCTTTTAACCGCCAGCAATTTTTTGTTCGAGCTTGCTCGTCTCGCCACCGACAGTAATTGTACCACGCAGATTAAGGCTGGCATAGTTATAAATGTGCTGTAAAAACCAAATCAGATCTTTGTCTTATTTATCAGACTGTGCCGAAATGAGCTGGATATGTAATGTCTTATATATCAGACTCTGGCGGTTAAAGGGTTAATTTGCAATTATATCGATTTTGACATTTGAAAGGTTTGAAAGGGAACATTGCAAGCCCCTGAAATAAATTGCCTTTCGAATAAGTAAGAAAATTATCACTAAGTACAACGTACTTTTTCTGATTTTCTAACATTCACCTTCTATATAAGTTCTATAATCTAATGTTGTGTACCAGGGGTCGGCAAACTTTAAAGAAGAAAAGCTAACCGCAGTAGAAATTACCAGTTTTAGGAATCTCAAAGAGCCGCAAATTATGTTGTCATTGGTCGAAGAGCTCTTTGTGATTTTTTTAGTTGCTTGAAGAGCCGTAATCGTACCTCCAAAGAGCCGTATGCGGTTTGCCGACCCCTGCTCTAAACCAATACCTATTTGAGTTCGACTATCTTTTTTGCTGCTGAAATTGTATCGAACGTTAAAAAAACAGTTAATTAATAAATAGTTTATTATCAATCCCATGCGACACTCCAAATATCTTAAACACTCAATTTAAACTCGTTTTAAATATATAGATATCCCATCAGGCCTCCCGTGGCTTACGTACATGGTTCTTTCTCTTTTTCCACAGCAGCTATCTCTTTACAATGTCCCTGCTCATCTTTTTCGGCCTGCGCGATTAGAGAAAGGCGGTCTAGCGGATTCCAGGGCTCATGAAAAGCAAATTTATATTTGCTGCGTCCGTGGTAGCTGAGTTTCGGCATGACGACCATGGACTTGCTCATATTCCTTGCAAACTTCTCGTTCTCCTGGTCGTTTAAAGCCTGCGGAGTCACATTCTGGTACCAGGGCGGTGCAAAATTCTGGCAGATTGGCTCCCCAGTGAAATAGTTGCAGTCCTGTTGAGAAACTTTATTGTACTTTCTCGGCTACCTCCCGATGTTTCAGTGCGATTGACAAACCAGCTCCTCTGAGGATTCTACAGAATTAAAATCAATACCTTCTGACTATCTGGTCTGGAAATAGAGGACATCTAGCTGTTTAGTCATTTTATCTTGGTTGTCTTTTCCTCTGAAAAACTTCTTCAGCTTGGCGAAAAAGCTGTCATCTTCCTCTTCAGCTTGAGGTTGGGCTGGTTGCTGGTGTGGCAATTGTGGGGCCTGGTTTGGAGAATGCTGGGACCAGTCCTTTAAGCCCAGGGGGTCGTGGGGGTCTGTGTGCGTGAGCACGACGCCCATCCTCTGATGACAAAGTACAAGCTGGGTTTCATTAGATATTTAAATCCACGGGAGGCTCTGATCGTCTAACGCACTTTGAGAACATCGGGAGGTCGCAAGGCAATGATAAAAGCAAGTTGGAACAAGTATCTAAAATGTCAAATTCTTTTACTCTTAAATAAATACCTACTACTACAGAATAACACAAGAGAGTACCTAACTACAGAAAAGTACGACCAGAAATTCTCATTGGAATCTGTTAAATAAGGTTGGGTTGTTCTAAGAAATACATTCTGACTTAACCTTTTCGCTGCCACGTCAATAAAGTGTAATTATTACCACAAATTGCACGTAAACAACCCGTATAACATATCAAGTCGTGGCGTGAGGGGCACGAAATGTACTGACTTTATATCAAGTCAATGGCGGCGAAATGGTTAAGCAAGCAGGTATCTCGGATACCATTAACGCTTAAAGATGAGTGTAGGTTTACTACACTACTGAATCTGAGTTGATTATCTATTGGAAAACCTAAAGCTCGCTTCAAACTTAGTGCCCGCACGTGCGAAGCCATGAACCATAAGTGTGGATCATCTTAATTTCACGCTTTGTTCTTCGACTTTTCTACCAATCAGGGGCATTTCATGAGCTGCCCCGTACAAACGCATTTTATTTCGTATAAGGTAAACGTACTGATGCTCGACGCCGTCCCAGTACATGTCATCTTGAAACTTAAGTCATTGTCAATAGAGGTGACAGCAGAGTGTCACCTCTGTCAGCGGCCATTAGCATGTCGAGCACTAGTACGTTTACCTTAATACTACATTTTTTAAACATTTCAAGTCGATGATTATTTTACTGAGCATATTTCACATCGATTGTGACAGGTAAAAACTCCTATACCTGAAAACATTAAAAAAATTCGCGTTTGTAAAGGAGAACAGTAGACATTTTCGTGGAATGATCCGTCATCGGCTTCGCGCAGGGTCAGGCACTAAGTCTGGAGTGGGCTAATGTCTTTAAATAGTTTAAATGCTTCTGAAATTACCTTAGCGTTCCCAGCTGGCATCGGCGGTACAGCGACCTCCGGTACCTTGATCCTGTACGGGTCGTTGTTGTAAGGCATGGGGTCTTGGGGGCACTCGCAACGCCACTGCGGCGGCGGTGGGTCGGACTTCGGCCATGGCTCGACCGTTCTACCGGCGGTTTGGGGCACGTTGGTGCAACATCCTGATTTATTTGATTTAGCGTACCATCTTCGCTGTGTTCCTGTTGAGGTGGAGTCGCATTAGTGGGGTTTAAAGCTAGTTGTTACAGACGAAGGTCGCCTTGGAGCCAGTTGTGACTGACGGACTGATCAACGGCAAAGTCGCTTCCCGCTGTCTGTCTGTCCCTATGTATACTGAGATTTTTAAAATGACGCAACGGATTTTAATGCGGTTTTTTTAATAGATAGAGTGATTCAAGAGGAAGGTTTATGTATAATCGGTTAACCCGTGAGAAGCCGGGGCGAGTCGCTAATTTGAAATAAAAGTCGCAATGTAGAAAGAAACGTAGGTAGATACTTACCCCCAGAAATGTAGAGGTTATAATCGAAGGCGGTTGAACCAATGTGTTTACTGCAGCATTTCAGTGAGTTAATTAGCATTTTTTACGTGTTGGTTTTGATAGACTCAGAATTTTTCAGTTTTGTTATTTGAGTTATATTGGGCCTAAAAGATGGCTGTCATTTTGAAAGGAATACGATATTTTGTCGAATGTTTGAATTTAGAAACTGGAATTTAGTTTTTAATCGCTTGTTGTTTTTGTAATGTACCTAAAGGTATTTTCAGCCATGAAGGTTTATTTCTATACGATTGCACATGGCGCATGTTGGAATACTTGCGCAAATTCAAAACTAATAAAAAAAACAATGGTTCGACTAACATATCCCGCGATTGCGCCATTGTTTTTAATTACAACCATCGAACGACATAACATAACATGGGCACGTACAGTGAGCTGCGAAATTGCATGGAAAAATTATTAATTAATTCATATTGATAAAGTCGCCATGCACTTTTACGGCTGAATGGTACCAGTGCATATAACCCGCGCGATCTCCGTGATGGAGCAACGTCCATCAACCTACATCTCAAGTGGGCACGCGAAGGTATAGTCAACTAATTTGATACCTAGGCCACAGATTATATAATCCTAGGCCAGTAAAGAACCTTGTCGCTTTAACACATTCAGTGCCGAAAACTCGACTATCGTGTATTTTATGATTTAGTTCCCAGGCCGGACGACCCGATAGTCGAGATCGTGGTACTACAGCTTTATATGACGAAATGTTTGTGGCTTGGCGCGGATGTCTTGTTTGATGAATGTGTTAACTACTCAACAAATTGATTCAATATGATATGGTTTTAATCACAGAACATATTAAAGAGGTTAGAACGGCTATCGCGCGCAGTTAGTATCGGAACCGGCGTCGCCGCTCGTTCCTCTCCACATTTCCACATTTCTCACGCAACGGTAGTAAAAACTTGTGTGCCTGGTGAATGGATACGCCTCCTTTAGACAGATTTGATGTCTGGCTTCTTAATCTGAACGTTATTGTAGCGCAAAAGGCATGTTTACGTTTTTCGGTCAGCGCGGGCGAGTACTAGCATGCGAGCGTTTGCTCATAACCGGCGGGGACACGTACCCTGCTCGCATCGCCATTCTACTTGTTCTGTGGTTTTAATATAGTGGCCTAGGAATCAAATGGGTTGTCTGTACTTGTCTCATGGCAAAAGGAAAAACTTATACTTATTTATAAAAGAGTAAAACAATCAAAACAGTTGTTGCATCATTTTATTCTCATATTTGTACAAAATAGAAATTCATACCTATTTATTATACTATTTGCACACATTTGCTTTCACAGATATTTAAATAGGTATAATATATAGTACTTAAGACGTACGGGTGAAGCATCCGTTGGTACCTACTTATATGTCACTATTATAACAGAAAACTTATTAAATTAAATAATTTTTGTATTATCAGCTGGAAAAAATATTTATTGCAATTATTACTAATGTAAAAACTAAATTTATTGAAATGGCGGATTGATTGTAAGTCGGTTGGCAACAATAATTTTCATTTCAACTTCAACCGTAGCACAATCAATTAATTGAATTTCACTCGTGTCGATTCAAAACACTCCCTTCGGTCGTGTTTGAATTTTTCTCCACTCGTTGCGAATTTCCTATTTTTCGCACTTGTATCGTAATGTAATATTATGCAACAGTTACATAAAAACGAAAGGCTTCATTCTTTAATTAGGCATAATAAAATGAACTAGTGAAAGGATTTGTAAATTCGAGGATACTTTGTCACAATAGGTTACAACTTACAATTGTCAAATACATAAGCGATGTATGTACTTATATGCGAAAAATCTAAGATTGAAGGAGAACGAATTGTAAGATAATTCATGGCGTGAAAGCGCCTTTATTCATAGATTGATACTCCTAAGTATAGTCTCTGAGAGTCTAAAGGAATGTGAAAATACATAGACTAAAAAGAATTTAGAGTATAAAATAAATAGAGCAATAGCATTGCGGGCTTGTATACCTACCAAAAATACCACAATAATGCAAATAGGTACAATAGTAGTCATTAATTCATCATCATTATATTATGAAATATCTATTTTATTAATTACATAACGAAATTGCTAATTATACTTAATGTTTACTTCAGAAACAACATTTTACAGGTGTAAGAACATAATAATCAAGGGGTCAAATAAATAGTAACAGCCATAAGGGCCAAATATATTGGAAAATAAACATATATGTACATACATTTTTAATAGTGAACACGATTTTTATTTAAGCCACTAAAATAATACTTGACAATCCAAATGGGCATACTGGGCAAACCACATTCATTACAACATCTAGATATATTAACTTATAAACAAAATAAAACTCTTTAAAAAAATACAACAGTAACATAAGAAAACTAGTCATACTTAGTAAATGCTGTCGCATAGTCGAGAATAGGTTCGTAAATTCTCAATTTAACGTGACATTTAATGGGGTTGGCAACTGTCAAAGGTTTGCATAGATGGCGCCATCATAGCTTGGCCCTTTTTCATTAATAAAACAAAAAAAAATCACAATTGACAGAGCAAGCTATGATGGCGCCATCTGTTAAATACTTCGACCGGCCAACCCCATTGGAACCTTTTATTTCACAAATGTACAGTTACCTGACCTGACCGTCTAGCATGAGTTGCGTTCTTCTAGCGCGACTTCAAGTATGGACTCTTTAGCGAGAACGCAACTCGTGCTAGCCGGTCTGCATTCTATTCAGCATACATAATATCCTAAGTTGGTGTCAGATTTCTCTGCAGCTGACTGTAGGTACATTTAAAGAATTTAATTTCCGACCCATTTTATACCTTGTCACAGTAACAATCAATATAAAAGACGCTAAAGACCTCATACTATTGTCACTGAGACAAAGTATAAAATGGGTAGGAAAATAAATTCTTTGACTGTAAGTACGTATTAATTTATATCTCCAAACTTTTTTCACCCACTTTTAAGTGAAGAACATATTAAAACGCAACTTTGTTCGACTATAACCAGACTTATTATTTCGGCGGTAACTGTTGAGCAGCTGTTGAGTAGATAATAGTATAAGAAAAGCAAAGTTTGACATTATGACGATAGTGTTTCCGTGAAATTGTACATACCTATATGTGAAGTGAGTTGAAAATTTGGGCAAGCTATAGCTACGCGATTAAGAAATTTATATTGCAGCTCCAACTTTTAAAAGTCTGTAACCAAAAAAACACTTTGTCTGCCATTATTTACATTAGACAACCATCGTTTTTGTTTGAAAATTAGAAATTACAACATTACAACAATTTAAACACTAAGATAAGTTTGTACATCTTTTTAATCATTGATGCAATTAATTATTGGTACAAGCCTTTTGTTAAAACCTTAAAAATCATATTTATTATTTTAGGTACCTATGTATTTTCAGTTCACAAATTTGTATAGGCTTTTTAAATACCAATTATTAAACAGCTTAAGCAAAAGTTCCATTTTGCCACTATTATGGAACCGCATAACAAAACGCAGACATTTAAAACAGTAAACAGAATTTTATTTAATACTCTGTCTAATTGCTCATAGTGACTCCAAAAGGAGACCGTGGCACATAACTAATATTAATAAATTGTCTAGTAGTTATGTACTTTCAGTTCTTGTCATCTATATTTTAATACAGCTTATAAAATCATGAGTCAAAAGCATTATAATTCGCCACTACGGAACAACTATGAAATGAAACCCTTTATACAATTTTTTTTTTAATTTTGTTATTGCTCCTGATTTAGATCCCAGTTGGGAATTTCGGGAGACATAATAAAAGTTGTCAAATTTGTCTAGTCCAATTTTAATATTAATTTACCCTTTCTACCAACTTTCATGCAACGGGTATGCGCCAATATAATCATTTTGAACATAATTGAAGACTCATTTAGACTAAACGTTTAAAAAATGATCATAACTACAGTCTTCATCGGTACTTAACAGACATAAGCAGGATTGCAGGTTAAATCAAATATTTTACATAAATAATTCGCTAATTTCATAATAATGCTAATTTAACTGTAGGAAAAGTTTTGTTAGGTTTACAGTAGCTTTGTATGTTTAGTTTAGTACGTTTTATATTAGCCACCGATTGTTTATCGCCGTTAAGACTTATCCTCTAGCCGCCCAGAGACCTATAAAAAGGTCTCCTGTTCCATTCTAATTTGAACTTTGTGTTGACAAAATAAAATTTCATTTTGCTTGGCAAGGGCGGCTAGAGGTTATAGCTTCTAGTGCTTCTATAATGGTATCCAGTACGGATATGATGCTCGTATTTATCAACGAGTCACCGTGATAACGACAGTGTCTGTCTCTTTCAATCGCATGATGTTAAAAGTGACCGTTATTTTATCACGGTAATAAAACCATCCATAATACGCCTGCAGGATTAGATAAAGTATATCCTATTCTCAGAACCCTATCACGTAACAGCCATTGGTATTCAATAGGGAATATTACGCGAAACTCTGCGTAGGTGGCGTCAATCCCACAATAAGTCACAATGTAAGGGTCTACTGCAAACGAAGAGAGTCGAAATTTTGTTATCTAACCTCTCTATCACTCTTGCATATTCGAGTGATAAAGAGGCAGGTAGCTGAGTTTCGATTTCGCGTTTCCCGGTAGGCCCTTTGTAAACAAACCGCCTTTATGTATCAATGTCATCTTTGATTGTCTGAGAGAACTTGTCAAAAAACAGTTTAAGGTACAGTATATATTAAGTTACTCTATGGTATACTTAAGTCACTAGTGCTGCACTCTGGCGGAAAAACATTGCAGTAATACTCCCTATTGTTTAGCGAATTCTCGCGCAAATACCAAATTCAAACTAGTTATTTAGTGACTGTTATAAATTCGCTTATAATTCGCTTTTATTAATAAATTCGCTTTTTATAAGAAAACTGGACGACAGCGGGCAGCGGAGCGACTAGCGGCGTTTCAAGACCGTCTATACATAGAGACCAATGGTGAAATTTTCAACCAAAAGGGTATTTATCGGTTGTCAATAAGGCCATAGAGAAAAAAATACATAGAGTGCTCACTCCATACATCAGTTCAGACTATTAATTTCAGTGTCTACATCTAGCATCGAGTAGCGGAACTATCAGTACTGCTACTTGACAATAGATGTAGCACCGACCGGAAAGTCTTATCTCAACAGCATAAGACTTTCCGGTCGGTGCTACATCTATTGTCAAGTAGCAGTACTGATAGTTCCGCTACTCGATGCTAGATGCTAATAGTCTTTTTGGTACTAAAACTGATGTATGGAGTGAGCACTCTATGTATTTTTTTCTCTATGATAAGGCGCTATGTCTGTATAGCTTTAACTTGAAATCAACCTTATCGACAACCGACAATGTGGTACCTTTTAGTTGAAAATGTCACATTATGTATTACTGCCTTTAAACGGCCGCTCGCTGCAACACAGGCACGCTGTCGTCGAGATACACTTGTAAGTTTTACTTACGTAAGTAGGGACAAAGCTATTTGTTAGAATGAGATAACAATATTCATCTCTCATTCTGTAGTATAGATGTGTCCCTTACTTACAAGTGTATCTTGGGCCATATAAGACTTTGAAAGTATGATGTTCCTTATTCGAGTAGCTTATAAAAACAAGGCCATTTTGGGCGTATGTAATGTTCATGTAAACCCATCAAAAGTTATAAAAATGTCATTAAATTAATTGAAATATTAAAATAACAGGAAAATTATTTTAACAGGCAGCAAATTGTTACAACCACCGTTCTTCCTAATGGATAAAACAAAATTAGGGCCAATAATATAAATGCGAGAGTAATAAATAAATCTTAATTTTATATGAAGATACAATACAATAATATAAGAACAGCTTCAGCCTTAAAATGGTAAGGAGTTTCTATGAACTCATTACCATTTTAAAGCTGAAGAAAAGTACAATAAGTAATGTACTTAAAAAAGTTGTAACAAAGGTTGAACGACGGTTGTAACTTGACAGCTAAAAGTTCTCACGGTCCATTATAACGTACGTTCGATAAAATCCAGCAATATGATAAAACGACACCAATACATGTACAGTTTGAGCATGAGATGGCAGCACTGGGCCATACCACTGCGCGGGCACAGGTCTTTATAGACCTGTCCGCCGCGAAACCGACCGCGAAAATCGAAGTTCGTTAATTGCGGGCAGTTTTTTCTGTCACTCTAATTACGTCTTAATGAGAGTAAAAGAGAAAGATTCCCGCAATTTACGAATTACGGTTTTCGCGGTAGAACCCCTGGGCTGCTATTCCTCAGAGCTTGCGCGCAGAATTTACTAGATACCAGTGTCCCAATATACGAGAGTTCTACCGCGTTCATACATTTTTCTTAAGCGAAGGATAACCATTAAAACTGTGCTAAAAGAAATTAATGTTTAAATAAAATTTGACTAGTCCTCACTCTGTCTGTGATTTAGTATGAGCCGGTTTAAATTTCAACCAAAAGTTACCACTTTGACAGTTGTCAAAAGAAGTACTCCTTATTCACTACCGACAATGCGGTATCTTTTGACAAATGAAACGTACGTTATACACTTAGAGGATATAACCAAACGGAGTAGCCATTAACAGACGTTCCCCTCTGTCGTAAATAGGCGGCCAATGGTCATACACAATGTATGGACATACATGTATGTATGTGTTTATCTGACATGGCTATTTTTATGTGACGTGCCCCCCATTTGACGTCCCCTCCCCCGCAAAAATCGGCAGACTGTTTTGTACAGAAAATTACAGACAAGTTGTCTCCGTTTGGTTATATCCTCTAAGGTTATAGATAGACCGTAAGACGCACACAAGCTTAATTATCAAGGCATGTGAAAGTGAGGTAGAAAGTGTTGGTGTCTCACTCCAACCCGAGGAGCCAGTTGATGCCCTGCGCGAGGAACATGACGAGTGGTTGCCAGGCAACCAGCCAGCGCAGCCAATCAAGCAGCTGCCCGTAGAGCAGGTGCGGCCGGTCCCAACTAGTGTACTGTTAAGGTTGTAAATCGACGATAGATGGCGCTGTCAGGTCCTGCATCGCGCTATCGAAGTTTTTTCGCTGAGCGTTTATATGTACATACAAGGCTGTTTGGAATCACATCGTGTGACTTCATGGATCGACAAGTTACAAGTCGAGTCGTGGAAGCTGTTTATTCTCGCTCCTAACCGGTTAGAAGAGGCGACGGAATTTTACGGTTCGCGGAAACCGAGATAATACCGGTTACTTTCGGCTTTCAGAGACTCGGTTAAACTCGTTATCATACATGAAACAGACAGCCATAACTTACTCGTTCTATCTTGCTTCGATATTTTCAGTTTAACCGGTTAATTTCGTTCCACAAAAACGAAAGGCGAACGAATTGGTATAAACTGGTATCTCAATAGAACAGTTCATTAACCGGTAACCGCAAACAGAAACGAAAACCCTTTCGTTCCCGGTGAATAAGTGAAACCGGTTTGAAAAATAAAACGTTTTCCGAGCCCAGACACAAGGTACCATGGCTCGGAACCGGTATTTTAACAAACCCAGTATTTGACCCCAATATTTTGAATTATTTTAACAATTTTGTATTATTAGATTGTCCCATTAAAAATGAAAAAATAAACCAAAGAACGAAAAAGAACGTAATAATACCGGTATTTTTGTATGGAGCAAATCGTCACTATTACTTACTCAACCTCATATCCGCAACAATCATTTGATGGAAATGTCGCTTTTCTTTCATTCGGAATACGGGTGTTTTTGTCATCAAATGAGTGTTGCAGATACGAGGTTGAGTAAGTATAGCGGCGAAATACCGGTTTCCGACCCCTGGAACCTTGTGTTTGGGCTCGGAAAAAAAAGATGTGTATGCCTACACAATAAAAAGATGTGTATAATAATAGTTATCTGTGAGTTCCGGACCGGTATTAGTAAAGGATACGGGTTGGTGAACATCCGCTTGAGGTCGACCCGCTCGCGGCAGTACGGGCAAGTCTGTTTCTTGCCCACTATGCACCAGCCGCGGATGCAGAACTCGTGGAACACGTGCCCGCACGACAACTTGTACGTGTTCTCTATCACACACCATTTAAATAAATAAATAAATATTATAGGACATTCTTACACAGATTGACTAAGTCCCACGGCAGGCGAGTCTCACTCCGCGATTTCGTCGCTTTGCTACAGGTAGCTAAAAGTACATTCGTTCCGGCCCCAATTTTGGGGAAAGCCATAAGCCGCGCGTGGCGCTGTCGCCACCTAGCGGCCGTATCTGTGCTGATCGTAACAGACGCGTTTTGTTAGAGAGTGAGTCTTCTGTACTTAGTACTATTATTTATTCTGTGCCCACAGTAAGCTCAAGAAGGCTTGTGTTGTGGGTACTCAGACATCGATATATATAATATACAAATACATAGAAAACACCCAAGACTCGGGAACAAGTATCTGTGCTAATCACACAAATAAATGCCCTTACCGGGATTTGAACCCAGGACCGCGGCTTCACTAGCAGGGTCACTATCTCAGAGCATATAATACTAGAGAGAGGGCAAGCCGCCGGCGGCCGTGTCGCAGTTGTTAGCTCATTGAGCATACAACGCCGCCAGTTCGCCGTCCGTTGTTACCGAGTATGCACGCGCGCTGTTCACCGAAAAACTTCTGTTTTTTACCAAAATGCCGAGTTGTGCAATAATTACTTGTAAACATCGCAGTGATTTGATTAATTTCCAGACCAATGGGATCACTTTTCACAGGTTTCACTACTTATTTCAAATAAAACCACGAATTCAACGTAATATTCCGACTTGTATCCATGTAAGCTTACACTTGCTTGTCATTTAATATGTTTCATATACAATGCTGCTGTACAAGTAACATGATTGCAAAGTACAGTGTTTACGCCGCAATGAACTGGGTACAAAACGATTCACTCAATGAGAAATTTTCTCATAGTGCAGCAGCGATGTGCTCCGCTTGGATAGTGCTGTGCGGCACCTATAACACGTATCGATAAAACCAGCCCAGGGTTAGTTGACGCTAAAAATAATTTAAAAATTTAAAGATGGTTACTGTCTTTAATATAATATATTATTATAATATTATTTAGTATAAATTTTGTGTAATTGGTTACCTAATGGTATGTATTTATGTATGAATATACTTTATTGCACATGGAAATAAAAACGAGAAACATAGTTACAGAGTAAATTAAATACAACAAAGGCGAACTTATCCCTGTATGGGATCTCTTCCAGTTAACCTTTGAGAAAACGAATAAACAAAAGTAATGATGAATGACAAACAAAAACAATAGTGTACAATCACTAAAATTAATGAAATGCAAGTTTTGAATACACATTGCTACAAATAATATATATAAACATAAATAGAAATACTTAAATAAATAAAATAAAGCGTATATATATAAATATAACCTAAATAAAATAAATAAATACTCGAACCAGAAAAGTAAAGGAAACTAAAGAAGTACTAATCGAGGAAAACCGAATTACTTATGTATCGGAAAGCCACAATTTTTTAAGCCTCTCCTTGAGTGATGCTACAGATTGCAACAGTGTCTGCCTACTGTGCACGAGGTCTCGGGTTCATTTTACTGGGCAGTAATTGACTATAAATATTAATAGTACATTATTGTCGAGGTTCGGAAGTAGCTACTTGCAGGCTGAGGATTCGTTTTAAACGGACGACCTTGGGAGTCCGTTTAATTGAATCCGAAGCCAGCAAGTAGCCTTCCAGCCGAGTCATATATAGTGCTTTTCTCAAAAATGGTGCAAGAAATAGAAATATTTTACAGAACTTACAGAAGCAACGTTCTAATTTTCACAGAAAAAAATACAACCATTAAAAAAATTTGCTTGCCGCCTTTAAAAAAAAAAGAAGTGTATTTTTCTGCTGAAAATACGCCAACCTATTTGAGACACCTAAATAGTCGCGGTACCAACATTAAGCCTATAACAGACTATCGCACCGCACCGCGACCTTGAAGCGTCGCACCCATAAGTGAGAGCGAGAAAGAGATATCTGTTTCACCCATAAGTGAGAGGGAGAACGAGATATCTGTTTCTCGCTCTCACTTATGGTTGCGACGCTCCAAGGTCGCGGTGCGGTGCGATAGTCTGTTAAAGGCTTTATAATAATAAGTGCTGATCATCTGTTTGGCTGTTTAAGGGACCTATGCCTTCATTTGATATGGCCATTTAAAGTTTTAAAAAGTTTGGAACTCGTTAAATAATGGAATTTGTATGCGACATTGCAGTCCCGAAATCGAGACTGCAATGTTTTTAACTTTTTAATTTTTTGAATGACCATAAACTACGCACTTCGCGACCTATTTTTTAACCGGCAACGTCAACTTTGCCGTCCATTTTTGAGAAAACGTAATATACCCGCGTGCATTTGCACAGATAAGAAAATTATTGTTTTTTATTGCTCTATAATAAATTAATAATCAAAAATTCGATGTTATTATTGCAATCAAATTTCGAATGCCTTTTTTCTGAACACATCATATGACATTTTTTAATATGTGTGTAGATAAAGTAATGTATGCAACTGTACATTATTAAGCAATTTAAGCATAATAATTTACAGTTACGTAAAGTTTATGTAACTGTACATTCCTTATTTTTTGATAAACTACTAATATCTACTTAAATCAAATGTCTTGTTTTAACAAGTAAATTTATTCCATAAATAGGCAATTAAGAACAATGATTCCGAATATTTATATTTGAAAGTGTTCATGAAGTTATCGACACACAGTCTTTTCCGACAGTCGATCAAATATCGATATCACGGTGTCCCGGCTCAGTTCCCGTAATTATCGTTGTGTGCGTGCGTGATGACACGACTCGCTGGTCGTTCGCATGTACACAGACATTGAAATGATGCTCGTGTATTGTGCAATAGGAGCGTCCATCTACAAGTGTGCGTACTTTAGGTGTGTGCGTGCGTTGTCTTTATAATTACTGGTGCTTTGTGTGTGTTCGAGAACTTGCGACAGGCGTATTCAATACAAATCGCCGGGCATGCCCGATCTCCTTCCTTCCTATATCTGTGGTCACTATCCACTAGGCCAGACCAGTCGTCAATTTGTTGTTATAATCAAAATAAGTATTTGGCAAAAATTTCATTTTTCTATACGAACTTTTATTGCTGACTGTACTTACAACTAATACTCATCGACACAATTCTAAAAACTCCAAACACAATTAAATTGTGTTGTTTCATCACAGTTCCGATGGCCACCTCCTGTCTCCATCATCAGATCAGCTCGATGGTACCATAATATTGCATTGTCACCCGACTTACATATATGTATGCAAATTTTCAGCTTCATTGGAAGTTGAGAAGTGGGTCAACTTTAGTTTGCAAGATTTGACCCGTACAAACATAGTTACATACATACAATACATAGAGAAAAAGCTTGTAAAAATATTAGGCTTCCTGACGAAAGTGCGCAGTATATTTATGGAATTGTTTTTTTAATAAACTTAAATATTGTTGTCATTATAATTAGTTACACCAACAAAAGCTGGTTATAGAGCAGGTGCGGTTGGTCCTAGTTAGTCTCCTGTTAAAATTCCAATTTGACGATAGGTGGCGCTTCTAGGTCCTGCATCGAGCTATGAAAGGTTTTCCGCTGAACTTAGCGCCAGTTGCACCATCCGCACTTGACAGACTGATCAACGTCACCCGGCGTGCCGCCGCGGTTTACTATGAAACTTTTCATACAATACAATTTATCGAACTCTCTAACGATAACAGTTTGGACTAACCGACTCTTATATATATTACAATATCTTTCTTTGAATAATGTAACAGTTGTTTCAAACTCCGTAATCAGAGTTAGTGAATACCCGCTTGCATTTTAGACTACACTATTTCTTGCGCCCTATTTCTCGGATAAATATAGGAAACCAGGACTAAAGTGTCATTCTATAGTGTCTAACTATGTAAACGAACCGCCATATTGAAATTGTGTCTTATGAATTTACTAGTGACTTTTGTTTACATACTTAGCAAGTGCCATAGAATGGCACTTTATACGAAAGTACTTACCTATAACGCCCTCCTCATTAACAGCTACTAGAAGTTTGTCGCCGCATACAGCGCACACGTCGCTTTCCAGCTGCCGCGTCGGTATGCCTTCTTGTGTGTAATACTGCAAATAATAACGTTGTTATCATATTGATACATACTATGAGTCACACGCCGCTCCGGTGTGTGAGACAGTACTACGGGGTCATTTTTGGACCATTAACCATATTTAAATATGTCATTATGGATCAGCAGTACAACACATTGTGGTTTTTTTTTGACATTTTTATCCTTCAATAACAAAAAATATGGTCACTGTACTCGTTTGTTTAGATGCGTGCAATACCATAGAGAAATATAGTAAGACAAGAGTGCTCACTCCATACATCAGTTCAGACTATTAATTTCAGTGTCTACATCTAGCATCGAGTAGCGGAACTATCAGTACTGCTACATCTATTGTCAAGTAGCAGTACTGATAGTTCCGCTACTCGATGCTAGATGCTAATAGTCTTTTTGGTATACTAATACTGATGTATGGAGTGAGCACTCTATGTATTTTTTTCTCTATGGCAATACTAAGCAAGCAAGTACAATCTTATAGCCAATCAGGGCATCGCAAACGCTTGCCGGGCGATGGGTGTAAGGGTGTCTCGTACTACTTGATAACGCTTTGCCCCGCCTCCGAGCGCGTATTTAGAGTGACCAAGCACGCGTAGAATATTCTGATTTCAAAAAGTGGAATTTGAAAAAGAATATAGGTAGGTATATATTTTTATTTTTATTTCACTAAGATCTTTTTTGGGACTTTTTGCAACTTATATTACCGTATGGCTAACTGCTCATAAAGAACCCTGTATATACGTGCATAGCGCCGTCTCGCTCTAGCGTAGCTTACCCCGATGGAGGCGGCCATCTTGTCCGCGCAGTACTCGGCCACGTCCCGGCCCAGCACGCCGAAATACAGCCCGTAGAATAGAAGCACCATGCCCACGTCCATCCACGACTGTCAAGCAAAACAGATAGGTATTAGTCAAATGTTATTGTAGGCTCAGGTTCTTCTCTCACTCTCATTGAGCGTAAGGGTGAGCGTGATGGCTTGTGCGTGCCCGGGATCGCGATTATAGATAGAATACTCTTTATTAACACACCTCAGTAAAAGAATACAAAAGAAAAGAATAATTGATTGAATGTAGAGGCAGACAACAGGCGGTCTTATCGCTAAAGAGACAACCTTTGGGTAGTGCAAACAGAGAAATAAAAAAGTAGTAGGTGTTGCAAAAACGTTATGAAGCCTACATTTACACACACACAATTTACATTATGATTATTTTATGTTTTTTTTTATATTAACCGATTCGTTGCGTGTTCCATAGTCGAAAACTTTTTGCTGTGGCGGTGAGCAATTATTTCATGACACCACAGGCGTGCCTTACGCCATAGAATATGATGGCACGCCTATCGTGTCATACGCCACACGCCTGTCGTGCCATCAGCACCAAAACGGTAAAAGAATAAGTTGCTGTTGCTGTTAATGACTCACCTGAGGTTTAGCACCGAACAGTAGGTTCACTCCAAGGAACGTGAGCATCATAATAACGTAGCCGATCACGCCAATACAACAGCTGATTTTGTAGATTAGGTAGAACCATTTGTACACTAGTCTGCGGGGAGAAGTTTTTAGTTAGGTTTTGAGGCCCACAAATAAGTACTGGTTTTCTCTAAAACTTAGAGAACCGTGTCAAAATGACTTTATACAGATCGTAGAAAATCTCTTTTTATTTGTCAATTTTGAAATACATCTATGGTGGCGTAGGTTTCCAATTGGTTGACTGAACACAACTCGATAAAGGGGACGGACTAAAAATCAGCGCTGCGCAGGCAATTTGTAATGAAATGACTGACGCAGCGTATGTTGAGCCCGTTCCTTTTGCCGCACAATTATTGTTATTTTTTTAAATCTTATTATGTTTTGTAACCTGTATGCTTTTTGTGTTGCAATAAATGGTTTCTTATTCTTATAAAGATAAAGATAAGATGAAAGGTAGTTTATTCAATTAGGCATATTACATTCGCTTATGAACGTCAAACAAAGCTACACCGGCGGCTAGAGTACCTATATGTCAGATAAACTAGTAAAAAAAATCGTGAATTGTTACGATTCTAAAATCACATGCGGTTATAAAAAATTTGTCACGATCACCACGTGACAGAAGTAGATATTTATCGCGTTTCTTACGAATTTTCTTTAAAGATAAAACTTTTTCACCTCAGCAGCTCGAACAAGAGTACTTTGCTACTTAAAAACAGTGAGCAAAATCGCATTTTGCTCACTGAGTGAGACAAAATGAGCAAAATGCGATTTTGCTCACTCAGTGAGCAAAATGCGATATTGATCACTGTTTTTAAGTAGCAAAGTACCCTTGTTCGAGCTGCTGGGGTGAAAACTTAATTGTTGGTATATCTTAAGAAAACCTGAGTGAATAGAGGTAAGTGATGAAGAAGGAATACATTTTTCGGGTTCACTAATATGTTCTCACTGCTGAGGTGAAAAGTTTTGTGAACTACACGAGATCAAAGTTATTTATATCTCGTGCGCTTTTGAGTCCCTTACTACGCTCAAGATTCTAAATTAGATTCACTCGCTACGCTCGTGAATCTACTATAGAATCTTTCGCTTGCACGGGACTCAAAATAAGCACTCGAAGAAATATCAAACTTTGATCTCTTGTTGTACAAATAACTATTGAGGAAAAGGATATATTTAAGTCTTAGGTATGGTTCAAAAATTCACATACAGTCACGCTTCGTGATTGTTACGCTATTTAGGGTTCTAGCTAAATTTGACATTTCATAGCGTAAGTATAGAACAACCAATTTAGCTAGGACCCTAACAATCCCGTGTGGTGACTGTACCTATATATAATAATAAATAATAATAAACTTGACGCCGTCAACGTCAGACGCATTTTTTACTAAATTTTCCTTTTATATATGATCAATATGTTTTTACTGGCTTTTATTACATTTTCGTTGTATTTTTTTTGTGGAAAAGTTACCTTCACATAAATGCGACACTTCGCAAAAGGCTACGTGACCGCAAAAATGTAACTATGTACAAAACTAGCCGACAAACAATGGTCGAATGACATACAAAGGAAAATGATAACACGAAGTAAAGCGCGTTCACAAGCGTCAATCACAATCAACGCACGCCCACCACCCTCGCCCGCCTCGTCCGTCTCCTCGCAACCGTCGTCGGGCGATGAATTCGCTACCGCGCCCGACACCAGCGAGTCGAGCGACGAGTGCGGGCCGCCGCCGCCGCCGCCACGACCACCTGCGCGACGAGGGCGGCCACCGCTGCCGACACGCTTGGGGCCTGCGGGACATCCTGCCCCGCCCACGGCTCCCGCTACCGGTGGTGTAGTGCGTCGCATGCGATGGTCTCAAACCATAAATGAGAACGTCATCGTCATGCGCGCCTACTATGGGGCTACAGAGGGGGGAACCAACTTATGCGCCTATCGTGTCCGAATGCTTCCACTGTTTCAGGCACTTGAACCAACCATCACCGTGTCGGAGCAACGATTATCGGATCAGGTGCGCGTCATTCAGTGGCTAAAGCGGTTGGATGACTCGACACTTGATCGGCTTCGCCTGGAGGCTCTCTCTGCTTGCGCGGCCTCCACCTCGGCGCAGGACCCGCCCGCGATGTCGCCGAATCCGGTACCCACACCCGACCGGGCGCCGGGGGTAGCGCGGGTGGATCTCAACGCCGACGAGGAGGAGATCGCGCAGAGTGAGAGTAGTACAGCCAATGAGCATCTGAGGAGGACTCTGGATGAGGCGATTACGATTTCGCCGCTACAGAGAGCGTGTGGATCGATTCCAGCAGAATCGTCTTTTCCAGAGTGACCAAAGGAAGGTGTACCGAAGGTGGGAGGAAACCAACCTTCGTGTGTCCGACATGCAGCCGCCGGATCCTACTGTCATGACTGACTTTTGGCGTAGCATCTGGTCGGTGCCTGTCGGACACACCGAGGGGAGTTGGATGAATGTTGTCGAGCGTGAGTGCGAGTCCATCGAACCTATGGGGGTAGTCACTATCACCCCCGATGACGTAAGTTGTGCCATCCGCACGTCCCAGAACTGGAAAAGTCCTGGGCCGGATGGATTGCACAACTTCTGGCTAAAATGGTTCCGATGCTCGCACTCGTGCTTGGCAGCACAATTTCAACAAGCCCTCGAGCTTGGTTCTCTCCCACCTTCCTTAACAACTGGTGTTACCTTCCTGCTCTATAAGTCCGGTAGTACCACGGAAGCGAAGAATTACAGACCCATCACGTGCTTACCTACACTCTATAAGCTCCTTACATCCATTTTGAGGACAAAAATCAACGCGCACATTGTCGCTAACAATATTTTGGCCCCCGCTCAAAATGGATGTAGGGTTGGGTCCCGTGGTACTAAAGAGCTCCTCCTCATAGACATGACCATTTGCCAACAAATCCGGCGGAACAAGGAGGCCCTCTCAGCCGCTTGGATTGACTATAAGAAGGCCTATGATTCGGTGCCTCATTCATGGCTGGGGAGGGTCTTAGAGCTGTATAAAGTTGATGCAGCTTTGAGAGCCTTTCTAAGCGCGTGTATGAGGCAGTGGACCACAGTCCTTCGTCAACCAGGAAGCGGAGATGACCGCCCTGGCCCGCAGGATTTCATAAGGATTGAGCGAGGAATATTTCAGGGTGATAGTCTGAGTCCCCTATGGTTCTGCCTAGCTCTGAATCCCCTCAGCACCCTGCTGAAGGATTTGGGACTAGGTTGCCGGCTTCGGAGAGAGGGTGAAGTCATTTCTCACCTTCTGTACATGGATGACCTCAAATTATTTGCACCAAATAACCAAGACCTGAAGGAGCTACTGAAAACCACCGAAGTCTTCAGTAGTGCCATCAACATGGAGTTTGGTGTCGATAAATGTGCGGTTATGCATGTACAGCGGGGGAGGGTTGTAAATTCAACAAATTTACAACCTTCTGAGACAATGTCTTTCAGATCTATCTCTGAATCAGAAACCTATAAATACCTTGGTATGTCACAGTCGTTGGGTTTTGAGGACGAGGGTATTAGACGGTCGGTGAAGGAGCGCTTTTTCAGTCGGCTCACAAAAGTCCTTAACAGTCTTTTGTCAGGAGGCAACAAAGTGCGCGCCTTCAACGCCTGGGTAATGCCCCTACTCACATACTCCTTTGGCATACTAAGGTGGACTCAGACCGAGTTGGATGCCCTGGATCGGAGAGTCCGATCACTGCTCACCGCACATCGCATGCTACACCCACGCTCGTCAGTTATGAGATTGTACATTCCACGGAAATGTGGAGGCCGAGGCTTCCTAAACGCCAAGGATCTCCACAACCGCGAGGTGTACAATCTCAGGAATTATTTCCTTAACAACGAGTGTGGGATGCATCGTGATGTGGTGGCAGTAGACAGGAACCTCACGCCGCTCTCCTTGGCAAACGAGAACTGGCGCAAACCTGTGGTACTAAGTACTGCGGATCGCAAGGCGGCATGGGAGAGTAAGGTGCTACACGGGCGGTTCTACAAGGCCCTCACGGGACCCGATGTGGACCTGCTCGCGTCGGTGAACTGGTTACGATTCGGGGACCTCTTCGGAGAAACCGAGGGTTTTGCCTGTGCAATTGCGGACGAAGTAATGATGACGAACAACTATCGGAAATATATCCTGAAGGACGGTACGGTCGACATTTGTCGGGCATGCCGCCGTCCCGGAGAGTCACTCAGGCATATCATTTCCGGTTGTTCTCATCTTGCTAACGGCGAGTACTTGCACAGACATAATCTCGTAGCCAGGATTATTCACCAGCAGCTTGCTCTCCTATACGGCCTTGTGGACCGCGAAGTACCGTACTACAAGTATTCACCTGCGCCAGTTCTCGAGAATGGTCGTGCCACGCTCTATTGGGATCGATCTATCATCACTGACAGGACTATTGTAGCCAATAAGCCTGACATTGTGATAATAGATCGAGCGCAACGCCGGGCCGAGCTCGTTGACATCACCATCCCCCATGATGAGAATCTCGTGAAAGCCGAGAAGGACAAGTCCAGTAAGTACCTAGACTTGGCTCACGAGATAACCGCCATGTGGGATGTTGATTCGACGATCATTGTTCCGATAGTTGTTTCAGCGAACGGTCTAATAGCGAAGAGTCTAGACCAACATCTTGAGAGACTCTCGCTAGGTGGTTGGATCAAGGGCCAGATGCAGAAGGCGGTGATCTTGGACACGGCGCGGATAGTCCGCCGGTTCCTGTCTCTGCAGCCCTGACCACCGGTAGCTTGGGCCTTGCCCCGCTGCTGGCGGCACCCTAGGTTAGGTTTTTTATAATGTGTTTATATGTATTTTGTATTGTTTTTGTAAGTGTTTTTGTATTTTATTTTTATATCCATATTATAAAATAACCTAACCTAAGATCAGAAATAAATAAAGTGAATAATAATAATAATAAAGCCATTTATTCCATATTTTTCATAAAGTTATACATTTTACAGTTTTTGTTAGTAAGTTATAGTAAAAAGAATAGAAAATAGGTAATTAGTATGTTAGTTCTTAATGTTTAATAAAATATGGACCCCTTCTGGGTAAAGGCCTCCTCCGTCCTCTTCCATGCCTCCCTGTCCTTGCCTAACTGTATCCAGTCGGCTCCTGTGACTTGTATGATATCATCAGCCCACCGTGTTATTGGTCGACCTGGATTCCTTTTTCTACCTATATATAGAAAGAGGAAAATAACTTTGGCGCATGCTACTGGTGGCTCCGGGCGCTCATGATGAGCGGTATATACACCACATCGCTATCATTGTGAAGATATTATGGAGAAAGTGTGCATAAGAGCTTCATACTGACCTAGGCGTGGTAGCGCTCATGGGTTTAACGGAGCTCTTTCTCATCACAAGCCCTGTTAGTAACGTGAATATGCTCCAGATGATGACGAACCGCCACCAGTGGCTCCGGGCGCTCATGATGAGCGGTATACACCACATCGCTATCATTGTGAAGATATTATGGAGTAAGTGTGCATAAGAGCTTCATACTGACCTAGGCGTGGTAGCGCTCATGGGTTTAACGGAGCTCTTTCTCATCACAAGCCCTGTTAGTAACGTGAATATGCTCCAGATGATGACGAACCGCCACCAGTGGCTCCGGGCGCTCATGATGAGCGGTATACACCACATCGCTATCATTGTGAAGAACTGTTCAAGAAAAGCATAGGTTATAGAACAGGTAAAAATAAATAAGACAGGGCTTATGCTATCAGGCCCCGTAGACAACATGCCAATCGCTAACGCTACGTAGCGAACGAAACGCAACTGTCACTGTCACACTAATATGGAAGAGCGATAGAGAGACACAAAGCGATTCGATAGCGAAGCGCAAGCGATCGTCACCTTGGCTAGGCCGCCCCTAACATTAACATTACATAGTGGGAGAATAGCAACAAAGGTGAAAGTAGAGCTGACATAAAAGCCCCATTTTCGTAGAAATTTTTACTTTTAATTGCCACAATTTGTGACGAATGTCATCTAACTCCTATGTATATCTTTAAATCGTAAACGTGACTAGCCTTATAGGCTATAAGTCAAGTTATAGCAGTCACACACACCAACTTACAGTATAAGTATAATAAAGGCATTTGAGGCATGGAAATGGGGTTGGCCAGTCAAAATATTATACAGATGGCACCAGTACAGGTTTTGCCAGTAAGTAAAGTAATAGAACACAAGAAACAGTGAAAACCTATGCTGGCGCCATCTATGACACCTTTGACAGTTACCAACCCCATTGTGCAGTGCCATTCAGTGAGTCTCTAAGAGGGTTTAAGAAACATACCGCATAAGACCTATAATGCCGCTTCTTCCACTCAACAACTATGATTTGAGCCACGATGAGGGTCCCGATGAGAATCAGGATCATGGTGGTGTGCATGCCCTCATGTCCCCGATGCAGCTCGTGCAGCCTTTGATGATCATATCTAGGGAAAATATGTCAATTAACACTTTCAGTGCCAAGAACCCGCTAGTTGGGTTAATTTTGTAGTGGAAATGGGGCGCTTGGTACTGAAAGTGTTAAGGTTAATTTAATATGGGTTAGTGTGGGTGCCAGGTAAGTGTGGCTGGCTATCACATTGGGGTTTGTTTAGTGTTTACACATTGATGAGATCTCTGAACTCGGTATAGCATGTAATTCATTAGCTTAGTTAGCTAATAGCTACTGGATTTAATATTTCGATTGTTTTACTGACTCTTTAGATTGTGATAAGTTGATAACCTAGACTGCTAAATTATGATTTTATTTCCTTTCTATCATACAGTGCAGAACTTTCAATAAAACTGTTAATTAGTAGCATTCACTTTCCTTTTATTCCACTATTTCCAACCTTCTGATAAAGTATAGTGCGGATAGACTCAGTGAGAACAATAACACTAACATATTTAAGCTAGTTTTAGTTGTTTTTTTTTTAATATTCTGAAATATTTCTATTTTTTTAGTACCAAAACTCAGTTACATTCTACTAGAAAATCACCACTCAAACTTCACCATCTGCCTGAGATTGGTGGTAGGTAAAGGTACCTATAATCTTGCTTTAGATTAATCTATAACTCAGGAATGTTATATTTTAAAATATTTATTGAGACCAATTGATTAGTATGTATTTGGCTTACAAAAATAAACAATACTATTTTGTACTTCACTAGGACAAAGGATTGATATATTGAATTTAATAATCCAATTAGTTAAATAAGTTGATTTGCTCTAACTCCAGTTTAATGTAGGTACAGTCAGCAGCAGAAGTTGCTAAGCGGGCCAGGTGTTCCAAATAGGCTTGACGCGACTTTATTATTAAGATAATAAGAGTGTGTCATGGTAATTTTGAACACCTCACCCATTTAGCAACTTCTGCTGCTGACTGTATGTCTGATAGCTCAAAGTACATCATGTATGTACTGTTATTGTCAAAGTTTTTCTAAATTGTGCCTTATCTTAATTTACTAAGATACACTTTTAAAGACTTGAATACAATTACAAACACAACAAACCGACACATACAAAACAAGTAATTATATCATACACTCTGAGAGGAAACAAGGGGACTCCCCATATGTTACGTTTTTTAGGGTTCCGTACCCAAAGGGTAAAAACGGGACCCTATTACTAAGACTCCTGTCGCGGAGAACCGCGAGTATCATATAGTTGGTAAGTTGCACAACAAATACTATATAGATTCGATGTATCTTTAACCCTGCTGGCAACACTGACATGGAAGAAAAAATGTCAGTGTAAGGTAGACAACAAAAGAGAACAGGTGGATGGGTTAAGTGAGTATTAAAATGGCGGGAAGTGGTTGATGAGATGTGGTAAGTTTCATATACAATTGCTATTCTCTATTGAACTGTAGAATAAATCTTATACCAAGTATTCAAGTCCGCACTGACGGTTGTGGAACAGCAATATGTCGTACAAGTAGAGTGTGATACTCAAAACAATCAAGTGAGGCAATGTCAGGGCAGGTTGTAAGGGGTTGGAGGAGACCTGTGGGGACCATTGGTCCCAACCAAATATGACTCGAGTAAGGGTATGTTATACAAGCGATCAATGTAGTGATTGCCACACCTTGCCGTGTGGCAAGGTGTGGCAATACAATATTAGTCCCCCGAGATGTCAATAGCTCGTCAAGGCAAGGCTAGACCGTAGCCGTGCAGAAGCCACGGGTCGCTCGAGTCAGATTACAATGTTAATAAACGTTCACAAAGGTTCAAGTAAATATATTGCAGTTCCAAAACCTTGTGCGGATACTCTATTCAATATCAACTGTTAGGTCTGTTAGTCTTGTCGTCTATTACATCCTCATTAATAAACGCGGCGACAAGATTAATTGGTGGAGATGCTGGGATATTTCACGTTTGTTGTGGGGGAACAGAAAAGTGGGAGCTGAATCCTTGTGTTCAGTTACCTTACTAGTAGTAATTGTGTTAAAGACTCCGAGTAACAATTAAAGCCTGGAGGCCTGTATAGGCTCCATCAAAGTCTAGTAGAGCCATGTTGGTCCACCAAGGACTGTAAAACAACGTGGCTCCAAACGGCATAAGGGCCTGAAGTGGCTTTGTCAAGGTCTAGTAAGAGCCATGTTGGTCTAACAAGGACCGTAAAACAACGTAGCTCCGAACACCAACAAGGAGGCCAGTATTGGCTCCACTAGGGAGGCCCGTAGTGGCTCCATAAGGGAGGCTCGCAGTAGCTCCACAAGGTTCAGTAGGATGTCATGTTAGCTCACCAAGAGCCGTAAAACAACGTGGCTCCGAAACCATCAACAATCAACACAAGTCTATACGGACACTGTTAGAGATGAGTAGTGGATAGTCAATTAATCAAGTAGATCAAAAGTCAAGTTCCCACACAGCGACGTGAAATTGCCCAGATTTAACTATTTTATGTTTTAATTATAATTGCGGCATCGGCAATTTCCCATATTTGTGGGTGAATAGGTATAATTCCATAGGTATTCATCATTGATGCACATTTGATTGTTGCATAGTTCTTGTGTGTCAGGTGAACCCTGAATAGAGTACAGCAAATACAAACTAAGTGTTATGAAATTATAATAATATTAGTTAAATGTTGTGCAAGGTTTCTAAGTTAATAGATTTATCATTTAAATAACAACAATAATTATGCAACAATTTTATGGTAATGATAATAAAAAGGAGATAATAAATATATACACAATGAAAGTTTGTTTTATTATTATCGTATTATGATATTATTTATTGAATTGCTTTGCGTTTCGATCCGCGTGTAAGCGTGTTGGAATGATACATGCCTCTCATTCGGAATGATATTTAGTACGATGTCGATGCGTCTAGGAAAAGTTTAATATCTTTTAACCTTAATCGTTATCTTAAACGCATCCATCTCATTCCATTGATCAATCGATTTTTTACGTTTGGAGTGGCGCATCACTAGTGCCGCTTTTTCTGGTTGTCAAAATGAAAATTTTCACTTTGACATTGACGGGATGGAATCTAACAAGTGTTCTATGTTATCGAAGTTTGAATTTTAGTACAGAAAAGTGATATTTACTAGAAAACTGTGTTTTTGGATCACATAAGGAAGCGTGAATTGTGGTAAGTAATGTATTCGCAAAAAAAAAGAAAACTCTGTGTGAAATGAACGGAAATAAGTGCCATGGTCATCATCGTTAACGGTGCCTTTTCATCAATGTATGAAGATATTTAGTAATAATCTAATGAAGAGATGTTAAAATATTATGTACGTAGGACTTCAAGCAAAGGAGTTCTTATTTAACATCATCTTAAGTTTTTATCCGTTATTCTATCCCGAACCATAAGAATTAAGAGAAACAATAATATTTTGTTAGTAAGAAATATACCATAGGGCGTGTTGTTATTTGCAGGTAATTAAACTTATCGCAGCTTTCATCAAAACAGAAAAAATCTTCATTCAAGATTAAATCAGTAATACAGAGATCAACTGCAAAATGGACGAGGCATTACATGCACGAGTAAAAATCAGACATCGTAAAATGAAGGAATTATCAGCACATGCTGCAACAATACTGGAAGGGGGAGAAATACAATTGGTGGACATGATGCAAGTTCGTATACAATTGAAACGGTCGATTGATGCATTAGAAAAGGAAACTCTCAATTGTATGCAGCATTGTACTAGTAGTACTGGCAGCATGTCAGACGAGTATTTGGAGGACCAATTAATAGCTGAAGATATCCTATCCCGTCTAGACACATACACAGAGTTAAACATCAATAGTGACAGCGAACATAAGGGAATAAACAGTCAAGTATCAAGGCTACCGAAACTGGAACTCCAAAAATTCAATGGAGATTATCTAAAGTTTACCGAGTTTTGGGACCACTTTGAGGCCAGTGTCGGAACAAGAAATCTTAAAGATGTAGACAAGCTTTCATACTTAATGACTTCCCTACAAGGAGCTGCATTAGAAACAATTGAAGGAATTTCTATAACAAACGAAAACTATGTAGTAGCAGTCAGTATGCTGAAGGAAAGGTATGGGACAAAGGAGAAAGTTATTGATGTCCATTATAAGGCCTTAATGAATATTAAAAAAAGTAGCGATGATGCCACTAGCTGTAGGCATACCATAAATGCCCTAGAGAGGCACTTACGCGTGTTAAACAATTTAGGAGAGGATATTAACAGCAGTCATCTTCGTGTTCTGATGACTGATAAATTCCCGGAGAAGGTAATTTACCAAGTTCACTTATTATCTCCTCAAGATCAAAGTATTGAGAAATTGCGAATGGGACTCGAACAAGTGATAACGGCGATGGAGCGTTCCGGTCAGGATAACCAATTTGCAAGTGGTGCTACATCAAGCTCAACACCAGCGCTTCCATCAAGCTCAACACCAGCGCTTCCATCAACAGCTTCATTGTTAGGATTGGCGAAAACGGGATCAAAAAGGAAGTACATCTCATATCGACAGAAGAAAGGCGGTAATGAGCTTTCTAAAAAAATCCGAAAGAATTGCATCTTTTGTGAAGGAACCCACTACAGTAATGAATGCCGGAAGGTAACAAACTTAAGAGGAAGGAAAGAGAAATTGAAGGATAGATGCTTCAAATGTTTTAAGCGAGGACACAACGCTTCAAGTTGCAGATTCAAGAAGAATTGCTATTTCTGTAAAGGTGATCACAATAGTGCCTTATGCCCGAAGCAATTTAAGAAGACTACACCTGATCTAAAAAATACTGAAAAGGGTGAGCCAACACATATTAATAGCGCTGTCATAGCAAAAACTGACACTTTAAATTCTACTACTAAAGAAAAATCATCATTTTTACAGATGGCAGTGGCGACAATCCACAACAAGAATAAACATCTACCTTGCAGACTGATTTTGGATGGTGGATCACAACGTAGTTACATTACTTCAGCAATAGCAAACACATTAAACATTATTCCAGATGGAGAAGATTTTCTCACAATGTATACTTTCTCATCAACTTCACCGAAAACTATATATAGCCCATCAGCTGAAATTAAAATTAAAACAAAAAGACGTCATTAAGGATTTAAGAATCAACATAGTTCCTCATATAACAAGAAGGATTCCTATTGTGAAGATTGATATAGAAAAGCCGATTGATTTTCTAGCAGATGATGACACCAGGGGCGAGAATGTTGATTTACTTATAGGTAATGATTATTATTTTTCGCTTATTCGAAACGAGCGCATTGAAAAGGAGAACATGATTCTTATAAATACGGATTTTGGTTGGATTGTATCCGGGAATGGCGAACAAGACAGAGAACATAGTACCTTATCAGTCATTACATACTATTGTCAGTGCCATGATACAGATTGTACATACTTTAATGAACCTGATCTACCGCTAAGAAGTATTGACATGAAATTCCTTTGGAGTTTAGAAAGCATTGGTATAACAGATTCTCCCAAAACAACCAGAGAAGAAGAAGCAGTTAAATATTTCAATGAAACGGTACAGTATAACAATGGCAGATATGAGGTCAAGTGGCCATGGATCCAATACCCGCCTGATTTACCAACAAATTATGGTTTAGCCTATGGTAGGTTAAAGGGCTTGTTACGGAGATCTGATGAGAGCACGCTCAACGAGTATAACCGAATTTTAAAAGAACAATTAGATAAAAATATCATCGAAGAAATTGAACCTAAAACAGTACCTATCTATCAAGTAAATCCTCTTGTGCACTATCTGCCACATCACATAGTAAAACAAGAAGGTAAAAGCGGGCGGATCGTCTATGATGGTTCAGCGAAGATAAAGGAAGGCAATAGTTTAAATGAATGTATGTACCGAGGTCCTTCATTGCTAGAAGATCTCACTGCGCTATTGATTAAATTTAGAACCGGCAAAGTAGGAATTACTGCAGATGTTGAGAAGGCGTTCTTACAAATTGGTCTTCAAAATGAAGACAGAGACGTAACAAGATTTCTCTGGGTTAAGGACCCTAGTAAAGAACTGACAGATGATAACATACGACATTTCCGATTTTGTAGAATCCCGTTCGGCATAATTTCTAGTCCATTCTTACTAACAGCATCAATTCGATACCATATAACCAAAACAAATGAAGCTCTACTCACAAAAATAGCAGATAAGTGCTACGTTGATAATTTAGTGACATCTGTTGAATCGCTAGATGAAGCTTTACGCTTGTATAATGAAACCAGGACAGTATTTAACGAGCTTTCAATGAATATAAGAGACTGGGTGTCAAATGACAGTAAATTTATGGAGAAGATCCCAAAGAACCAGTCAGGAAATCAATCAGTAAAATTGAAAATACTGGGTCTCATTTGGAACCTACAAGATGACACTTTACAACTTAAAGTTGAAGATAAGGCGCTTGAAGCTCAAGCCAAAGATGAACTGAACAAAAAGGATATCCTTAGAGCTCTTGCCCGTGTCTATGATCCATGTGGGTTTGCGTCGCCTCTTATTCTGCCAGCTAAATTACTGTTTCAAGACTTGTGCATCCAGAAATTTAGATGGGACGCACCTTTACCAATGAATATAGTTCAAAAATGGAAATCCATTGTGGAGAAATTAAAGACAGCAAAAGATATAAAGATCCCTAGATATGTGGCCGAAGACATGCCGGAAGGCGCAATGCAATATGAACTTCATGTCTTTACCGATGCTTCTAAGTTCGCCTACTCAGCTGTTGCGTATTTACGCACCCAATGTGGAGGGACGACTAAAACTGCGTTCCTAATGTCAAAATCCCGCGTAACGCCTGTAGATGACAAAGAAAATTTGAAGATTCCCCGTCTAGAACTACTGGGCTATTTGATAGGAAGTAGGTTGCTCAAGTACTTGAAGAATAACCTGAACCTGACAATTCATAAGCAGTACTTATGGACGGATAGCCAAGTTGTGCTTTACTGGCTTAGAACTAACCACTTACTGCCACCCTTCGTAAAGAGACGCATAGATGAAATAAATCAACTAAAGGACGTCGAGTTCTGTTACATAAACACTAACGAAAATCCAGCTGATTTAGGGACACGTCCGGAACTATGGGATGAAAAGCAAGCCTTATGGTTTACAGGCCCACCTTTCCTTGTCAAAGACTCAAAATTCTGGCCAAGTAACAGGTACTTAGAACAAAATACTCTTCTTTTGGCCGGGGAGGTCCTGGACATAATAGATGGTCCAGAAATGGTACTGAAAGGGTATGAAGTAGACCCACCTGCCTACCTTACGGGAGAAATTCAGGAAGTAGATGCCAGAAGTGAAACAGAAGTTACTAACAACAAAGAGCCTGAAATCGGTACCGCAGATTTACCTGATTCCCTCACAGGAGTGGATCAGGGGGTAATTACTAATGATACTAAGACTGAAACCGGTATTACAGAAATCTTGGAAGTACAAAAGAAACATTTCCCTGATGAGATAAACGGAAAAAAGACTGCGTTAATGAGAAGCCTTGATCTGTTCCTAGATGTGGATGGAATCTTGCGGTGTGGTGGACGTATGAAACATACGAACTGGTCTTATGATAAAAAGCATCCGATACTTATTCCAAAGAACTCAGAGTTTACCAACAGAGTTATACAAGAAGTACACGAAAAAAACTACCATGTAGGTCCACCTCATACTTTGAATATTATTCGAGAGCAATATTAGATCCCGCAAGGTAAAGCTCAAGTAATGAAGGTCATTAAAAAGTGTAAGAAATGTCTGAAGCAAGGTGGAGGGCCCTACAAATTACCTCAAACTGCAGCATTGCCTCCCGAGCGAGTAAACTATAGCCCTCCCTTTACGTTTACTGGGGTTGATTACTTTGGGCCAATGTATGTTACCACCACAAATGGAAATCGAGAAAAAAGATGGGTCTGTTTGTTCACCTGTCTGGCAGTCCGTGCGATACATTTAGAATTAGTGAAAGACTTGACAGCGGAGGAGTGTCTCCTTGCAGTAAGACGATTGGTGGCAGCTAGAGGTATACCAAATACAATTATATCAGACAACGCTTTGCAATTTAAGCTAACATCCGAAATATTAATTAACTGCTACTGCACCGAAAATAAAATAAAATGGAAGTTCATTCCGCAATTAGCCCCGTGGCATGGCGGATTTTATGAGCGGCTAGTTGGAATTGTAAAGCACTGTCTTAAAAGGACTTTGGATAAGCATTTATTGAATGACAGTCAATTAGTCACCATTATCAAAGAAGTCGAATCAGTGGTCAACACAAGACCTTTGACTAATGTAGGTGCTGATTTGGAGTATGTCCTGAAACCTGCAGATTTTTTGACTCTAGGGAAATGTTTGGAATTGACTCCCTCAAGTAATGTTATAGGCGTCGATGGGACTACTACAAAAACGGATCTTGTCCAAGGATGGAAACGAGGCCAGCCTATCTTAGCAGAATTTAAGAAGATGTTTCAAGAACGATATCTGACTAGTCTTCGTGAGAAACATCGGGGATCAATAAGACAACCTCGAGTAACTTCAGACCGGACACCTCAACTTGGAGACATAGTACAAATAAAAGAGGAATTGAAGAATAGGAATACATGGAAAGTTGGGAAGATAACTTCGTTAATAAAAGGTCAGGATGGTCAGTGCCGTGTAGCAAAAGTGAAAGTGGGTAATATCTGTATTACCCACTTTCATTCACCAGGTCAATCGGTCATCTTTACCCACTAGAAGTTGACAACTCCAGTGAAGACACCCAAACTTCTGACATCTTAAATCCGGTTATTCCAACTCCATTGGGTCCACCTACAAACAATGACCAAGTTGAGATCAACAGCGTGCCAACACCAATACCAATCAACATAAACCCACAAGTCCCGCAACAAAGCTGCGAGTACCCTAAACAAAATCAGGGAGATGTGGCAGATCTGTCCCACAAGGAAGTGACTGTTCCGGCAGAGGAAGATGTAGCCAATTCAACCAATGAAGATGTAACTTATCCAGTTGACGAATGTATGTCAGAGCCCGATGACATATTTGTGACTGAACCAACCGCACCAGATACACCCAATATGCGGGACGATGCTGTCCAAAGATCAACGCCAGCTAGACAAGCAGCCATTCGAGCGAAGGAAAAAATCGCCGAATGGACGCGCAACCTAATAATCCTGTTGCAGTAGACTCTCTGTTGCCGGGGAGTGTCGCGGAGAACCGCGAGTATCATACAGTTGGTAAGTTGCACAACAAATACTATATAGATTCGATGTATCTTTAACCCTGCTGGCAACACTGACATGGAAGAAAAAATGTCAGTGTAAGGTAGACAACAAAAGAGAACAGGTGGATGGGTTAAGTGAGTATTAAAATGGCGGGAAGTGGTTGATGAGATGTGGTAAGTTTCATATACAATTGCTATTCTCTATTGAACTGTAGAATAAATCTTATACCAAGTATTCAAGTCCGCACTGACGGTTGTGGAACAGCAATATGTCGTACAAGTAGAGTGTGATACTCAAAACAATCAAGTGAGGCAATGTCAGGGCAGGTTGTAAGGGGTTGGAGGAGACCTGTGGGGACCATTGGTCCCAACCAAATATGACTCGAGTAAGGGTATGTTATACAAGCGATCAATGTAGTGATTGCCACACCTTACCGTGTGGCAATACAATATTAGTCCCCCGAGATGTCAATAGCTCGTCAAGGCGAGGCTAGACCACCCGTGCAGAAGCCACGGGTCGCTCGAGTCAGATTACAATGTTAATAAACGTTCACAAAGGTTCAAGTAAATATATTGCAGTTCCAAAACCTTGTGCGGATACTCTATTCAATATCAACTGTTAGGTCTGTTAGTCTTGTCGTCTATTACATCCTCATTAATAAACGCGGCGACAACTCCAGTGTCTGTCTGTCACCAGGCTGTATCTCATGAACCGTGATAGCTAGACAGTTGAAATTTTCACAGATGAAGTATTTCTGTTGCCGCTATTACAACAAATACCAAAAAGTACGGAACCCTCGGTGGGCGAGTCCGACTCGCACTTGTCCGGTTTTATATTATTAGTTTCATTGTTATTTTATTTTAAGTATACAGCAGCAACAACGTTACATTTACTCTTTAGCCAGACATAATTTCCATTATAATATTGTTATAAGATATAAAACAGCCCAGTCGGCATATATTTATGTTAGCATTACCAAAGCAAACAAAAATCAATGACTTACCAACACAATCTAACTACCGTTATTAATTACTAGAAAAAGTAACAAAAAAGTTTTATTCTTACCTCAGTTTTTCTTCAGATGTTAGTTCCTCGTAAGTCTGCAATTAGAAAGCTTATTAGCATTCACAAATACAGTAAATTAAGGAAACCTTATCAAATTTACAGGTTGCTTCACCTTGTTAGGATCCACGGGCCTGTGGAGATCCATATTCAATGTTGTGTTAGTAAAATCAATGCACTATAGACTAATTAACATTTATTCTTATAAATAATGTTAATAATTACAATAAAATTGCAATAATTTTGCGTGTTTATTGGAAAATTAAACGTAAGCCGCTGATAGCAGTCGTCATTTTGGCAAGTCTGACAAATGTCAAATTGACAGTAAGGTCACCGCTGTCACTTACAGTGTTGCCACAGTAAATGGATACCCTTGATTTAAGCCGTTTTCTCACGAACGTACAAGGAGACTATAGTCTGGCAAACCCAAACTGTCAGTAAATGAGAAGAAGAAAAACTATACTCATCCCTTTTTTAGGTGCTAGTACTAGCGTAAGACACAGAGGGCCTACCGCGAACCACGTTCGACGTGTTGCCTCTCTGTCGCACTTGTGAATTTGTACGTAAGTGTGACAGGGAGGCAACACGTCGAACGTGGTTCGCGGTAGGCCCTCAGACAGTATAATTCTATATATTATACTACTCTTTGAGAAAAAGTCAGTGTGATTAGTACTGCCTATGCTCTCCTGATATAATCCTTGCTGGTCTGATCTTCTCCCAGTGAGCAGAGGGCCTAGTGGTGGGTAGGTGCTTCTCTGTCACACTTGTTAATTCGTAGGAAAGTGTGACAGGAGGCTGAGGAGGCATCACGTCAACGAGTCTTACTTTGATGATCATGCGCAAGTACCTTGCTGATCTTGCGCAAGTACCTTGCTCAAAATGCGAACTTCGTGTGCATACACCACAACTTCGACCACTGACTTAATATAAAAGAAATAGACACACAAAGCAGAACAAAAACGTCAACAAATGTGGATCCCAATGACGTTTCGCACCATTTGCATTGATGATAAAAACACTTACGTAAATTTTGAGTCAAGATAAATGTTTCGTACAGAAAAGAGCTTAATGTCGTAAGCATTAAGTGTCAAATTTGCAAACATAAGTACCAACACTGTTAAAAAATTTAGTCCGATGGCACTAAACGTAACGTATTTATGTCAAACAACGTCAAACGAGAATAATGAACGAATGGAGTCACTTTGGTACACTTTAATATGTATTACTGTACAGGAAAACCAATTGAAGTAATAAATAAAACAAATTTAATTTAATCGGGAGCTCAAATAAAATTAATTCGTAGTTCAAATTCAAACAAGTTAAATTTTTAATTCGTATACGTCTTTAAATACTAATTTCCTTGAAATAAATTCTACTTATTAAATAACTGTGTATTTAAGATCTACATTTACTCATAGCACGGGTGCACGGGGACATTTAGGTACTGATTGTGTTTTTTTTTATAAAGTCTACCTATGCTTTATATAAAAAATCCTGTGGTTGTCACTGTGTTCAGACAGGTTTAGCATTTACAGTTAATCGATATAAGCCCTTATTGGTGGTGTATGTGTCGGAAACAGGGAAATGGGCCGAACACACAAGTGCCGTTTTGCCTTGTTTAAAACTGCATCACCCCTATCTCTTGCTATAAATATTAAATAGCAGTCCACTTTGCACGTCGCATAGGTTTTCTTGGAAATCTTGAATTTAAACATAATATTATTCCTTATGAATTCCATATAAAAATATAAAAAAATATTGACCTCACATCGACTCATTAGATTTTTGTTCGTTGACATCCCTTCTTTGGTACTAACAAATTAATTTATTCAAAACCATAAAATTACCACCAGATTACATAAATTATGTAATGCTATCCAAAGAACTAACCGAAAGAAATACATTCCATCCTTTTTCCTTGTTTTATCATTGTTATTTTTACATATATTAACGGCTCATTTCGTATTTGTTGACAACTTCACATTTGAGCGTTTCAAACAAGACTAAACGAAAAAGTGATGCGTGATCTGTTTTGACATTACTTTTGTGGGGCCATTTTTGGCGGCTGATTGGGTATCCAGTTCTTTATACTATATCAATGACTTCGACCAAATAAGTTCGACACGCATCCCTAGCTGCAAAAAATCTGTCAATGTCATTCATGTCATTGTCACATTTTGACGTTCCTGGCGGGTTTTTGTTTGACATCGACCAATTAGTTTATTTATTTTAATAAACTTTTACATAATAAATTGAATATGTGTTTTTTGGAAAATGTGAGATATATACTGAGACTATTCTTTGTCTAACAAGGCTCAACAGCCAATCATGCCGAATAAGGGTAAAGAAATTTCGAATATCCCATTCCAATTTGTGTTGTTTTGGATTTATATTTACATGCTAGAATTGTGATTGTTTTAATGTTATTGATAACTATTATCCCTCATGTTCCTATGTTATATTGAAATTGTAATACTTATCGGTTACATGTCAGATAATGGTTACCTTTTTGAAGTAAACAACAACAACATATTCATGTGATTTCTATTTCGCAGAGCTCAACCGTGCCCAGGGAGCGGAGGTCAAAGCTGTGCCGCCAGTGGTACAAAATGTGATTCCAACCAAGACAGCAGCTGGAGCCGTGGCTGCAAAGACTGGTGTTGCCAAGGTAAGTGGGTATTTAGAATAGAATAGAATAAGATTTATTCAGGATGCTTATACAACATTTTACAAATACATGTCACGAAAATGGTTTAAAAAGGCAGTGGCTTGTTAATGATTGATTCAGATTAGTGGTATCCCTTATTCCCTTTGACGACTGGTCTGGCCTAGTGGGTGACCCTGCCTGTGAAGCCGCGGTCCTGTGTTCGAATCCCGGTAGGGGCATTTATTTGTCTTGGGTGTTTTCTATGTATTTATGTATTTGTATATTATATGTATATAAATCGTTGTCTGAGTACCCACAA
Organism: Cydia amplana; assembly: GCF_948474715.1. Taxonomy (NCBI): domain Eukaryota; kingdom Metazoa; phylum Arthropoda; class Insecta; order Lepidoptera; family Tortricidae; genus Cydia; species Cydia amplana. The sequence continues at coordinate 6,558,278 of NC_086083.1, read as the reverse complement.
TACAAGCCTTCTTGAGCTTACTGTGGGACTTAGTCAGTCTGTGTAAGAATGTCCCTATAATATTTATTTATTTATATTAATCAGTAACAAATGGAGATGACTATGGTTTGTTAGGTGTGTGAAACAGAACTTTACCAAAAATAATCTTACAACGGAACGAAACCAAATATTAAGTATATTTTCAGTAATGCAGTCTTGCAACTCTCATTTTACAAATCAAATTGGTAATTATCTTGGTTTAGATAAATAAAAAAATAAGATTGTTTGACTTGTTGTTACCGCCAAAGACTTCAACAAACAGTGTAATATCAACTTTCGTGCATTCTGACAAGGTTTATGATGGCGCATTGTGTATAATGGTCATTTAAAGTGAGTTCAGTCTATCATAAGATTATAGCTGCACAAATTGAAAGGATAAAATAAAACAAAATAATCATGGTTGACTATATCTCTCATACAATTTATTGATATGTTTGATCAAAGGCTTGTTCAACAAATTCCCCACATCTTTAGCAAACACAAAGTCGAGATGGTTGAACTTGGGCCAGTTGCAGCCGGGCCGGACGTCTTCTAGCATGCCTGTGCTGTTCAGTACTTCGGCTAAACGCATGATTTGCTGTGAACAAAGTAAGGGATTAGTATCTACTCGGTAGACAATGCACTTATGGTCAATACACGGCTTTATGGAGCGGTACTCGCAACAGTAGTGCAAATAGTATAACGCAGAAAAGATACGGTTCCTGAAGGAGCGAAATCGGGTTTTGGCGCCCTTCGTTGAAGTTTTCAAGGTATTTTCCACGCCCACCCCCCCCCCTCGCCACACTCGCGTCTTTTAAAACTTTATTTCTAATTTGCCATTTTGGGGCCCCCCTTGCCATCCGGCGCCTAGAGCGGCTGCTCCACTCGCTCTACTCTAGATCCGGCCCTGACGATAACGCAAAAAAAAGATCTAAAGCGAAAGGATGGTATGAAAGTTATGTGCACCTTTTTTATATATATAAAATATAGATCATATCTATCTATCATATATATACATAACTCCAACATTTAATTGCTCAATACGACTTTCCCTGTTTTATTTCATTATACGACTGGCTCGTATCCATGAGTTTTTCGGAACTTATGTACGATATTGATATTTTCCAATTGCTTGTCGGTGAAAGAACACATCCCCTAGTTTCCCCTATGGGTTGGAAAGTCAAATTGGCAGTCGCTTTCATAAAAACGAATGTCCACATCAATTATTGAGATTAGTTGCCATGCGGACGCCATCTGGCCCAACAAGGGACAAGATGTAGATATACCTACTTGACAAAGTAATTATAAACTAAATTCGCAAAGAAGATACTTACATCTTTCTCCGTCAATTTGTCATTGAGACCGTAGAGCAAAGTGACGGGCACTTTAACGTTGGTCAGATTGTACGGCTTCACGTCGCCATACAACCCGTTCTCCCATGACGTGAACACGCCTGTAAATAATAGCAAAGATATATATAACTCCGTATAAGGTAGAAGAAAACCGGTGATATACCTATGGCCTATTCTCGTGTAGATGGCGACACCGTTTGACATTTAACAATTTTAACACATATAAGTGAAAGAACAAGGATTAAAGTCAAATAGCGTTCTAAAAGTTTTAATCCTGTGTCGAAAGATGGCAGTAAATTTACTGTGACTACAAAATTTACTTTGACAATACGCCTCTGTTTAAATTTTCTTTGGTATTAGACATTAGACATTATTTTCGTTTATAGGTCAGGCGCAAATGTAACTAACCATTTGTAATCGTTATGCATTGCATTATTAATCCTTTTTGCCAAAAGCATATTTTAAGTGTAGCTACGTCCTAGGCCTATAAATGTTTGCCAACTCATAGCCACCCTTCGTAACCCACTGCTCTGGGCCATGGCCCCTTTGGCCCTAGGGTAAACAGGCGTTCATTGCTTTGTGTGCGTATACTTACTTGACATAGCGATTTTGGCAAAGTGTTCTAGTTGTCGCCACGAGGCCGGTTGCATTCTGACCATGATAACGCTCGACATCAGCTGCGAAAAATAGTAGATACTTAATCATAATTGCAAAGAAAAATAACAATGGCACAAAATAATCATTTGTTAAGGTGAGAGGTGCTGTTGTGTGCGGTGTGCGCTGCGTGTATAAGAATATACATATGTACTTAAAAGTGGAACTGTACCTACTCTGTAGGGACCAAAGAATATAATACTCACTAGTAGGGAGTAGGGACACGCACTTTAAAAATAGTTTATCTACAATTTAGAAATGTAAATTATATACTACGAAAACTACCGAATGGACACCAAACATAGCGCGGCGTCACAGCAGACCTCGAAAGAGATGGCGGCACGATCTTGACGTCTTTCCGGAAGATTGGCCTAATATTGCCATAGAACGAGATGCGTGGAGGAAAGAGAGTGAGGCCTTTGCCCAGCAGTGGGACACAACAGGCTAACAAAAAACAAACACTCCGGGAGTGCCGGCAGAAGTGAAAACTCAATGACTAGTCCAAAATGTCTGCAGCACTATGTATAATTGAGGTTAACGCCATCTAGCGTTATTTCGTCGCATTACTTGAAACCTTGAGAAATAGGTTTATTTAAAAGTGTGTAATTTTTATTTTTTGTAAGAAATATAAGGCTTTTTTATTTTTATTTATTTACTTGAAACCCCTAAGCACATCACTGTTAATACTCGAGTTATATTATTAGAGGGAAACTCACTAGATGGCATTTAAATCAATAAAGAAAAACTCAATGACATTGTAACAGTTTTTCGATCAGGTCACGTGTCCGTCTTATCTCTCGCGAGTTTAACATTTTTTCCCCATCACAAAAAGTGCACAGCGCCGCTAAAGAAGTTTTCACTTCAAAAAAATACTGGCCGGTCGTCGCCTCGGGTCCTTAAAGTATTTGTCCAGTAGGTATTAAGATTTGTCTCGGCTGAACTATGAACATGAATTTGAATACTCATACTCACTGGATCATTCTGCTCATAATCGTCACCCACGACTGTGTAGACTATCTGTAGGCACAGGTCCTGGCGAGGGTCCCGCGAGTTACACAGGCTCCCAAGGACAGTATTCATGAAGTCTTGCTGTAGATTCACTGATATTAAGCCGCGCTGACGCATGGTGGCCTGCGGAATAGACACAATATGTTTAAATGATTCGCTCAGAGTGTTTTTATGTATGGAGTGGGCTGAAAACCTAAACCCTGAATCGAATGTATTTATTACAGATTTACATACAAATAACAGAGTAGATATGACACTTATGGCTCTGTAACTATTTTTGCGCGATTCGTTGTGTAAGATGTTATTGTCAGCGAAGTTTTCGATATGAAATAATAGGTTTAAAATTATCCTAATACGCCTACTGTGGCACTGGCAGCAATTAGTAACGTATAGCATGGCTATCACGTTAAATACAGGCGCAGCGATACATAGAAAGATTTAGTACTAGAGACCTAGAAAAGAATGAGGGCAACCAGATGATGACTTACAGGCACATTAATGGTCTTGATGAACAAGTCGGTGAAAGGCCTGACATTGTCCAGATACACTGCCGGTGCCAGGGCAACCATGGCGATGATCTTCTCGTTATACTCCGGGCGTTGGGCCATCATCGTGAAGAAGCTGGTGGTCCCCATGGAGTAACCCACGTACATGATCTTGGATAGACCGGTCACGTTCAGAATCTTGTCTATCATGGCTGGTATGTCGTCTTTGCCGTGTTCGTGGAAGCTGAAATTATTAAACTATGTCAAATTTGTTATGGGATTTGGTTGGCACGTTATTTGGGGACGATCTTACTCAGATCGACCTAGGTACCTCGTATTATATTATAGTAGATTTAAACAAGACCGTCTATAAGGTAAGACCGTCGTCTACAAGTTCTTTCGTCGCTTCTAACTCTTTCGTTTATACATACACGTACTCCACTTACAGACAGTCGGTAGAGCAGAAAAGCGACTGACTGTGTCTGAGCGATGCATGTACTTATACAAACAAATAAGAGACTGCTTGCCCTGCCTAAGGCAGTTGTCCCACCAAGAGCGAGTAAGCGATTAGCTATCGGCGATTTTTTCGCCCAAGAAACGAACAAAAGATAGGGATCCTGTGTTAGTAAAAGAGATACATATATTTATAGTTCATCGCTGGCTGTTCACACTGCCGGCGTGAACACTCGCTCTACTAGTTTGTCGCCGAGATAAGAGCGATGAGATAAAACTAGCTCAGTGGTACTCGCTCGGCGATGATCGCTTGGTAGTTGAACTCAAGCTGCGAGACCAATCAGTGGTGATTTTACAGCATGGATTTCAGTGCAAATATTTGCTATGAATTTGAACAAAGCATTTGAGCTGTCATTGTTGTCTAGTTCAGACGACGATGATAATTAATTTTGTAGAATAGTGGCAGCAGCAATTCTAAATAGACGAAAGAAAAAAAAGGAATATATTGAACAGACTGCGACGTCTGCGTGTTCGGCTGCACTGTCCGAGCGAGTGAAGCGAGTAATAGCCCGTCGCACTCGAACACTCGCCTATAGCCGAGCGACAAAACTATTGAAGCTAACACTCGCTTCTCGCCGGTCGCCCACTCGTTTCTATCATCGCTCTTGGTGGGACAACTGCCTATGACGGCCTTCCCAACTCGCTAACCTGTACTCCCAAAAGGCTGGATTGTTTCTCGTCATGTTCTGATGTGACGTATATAGGTTGCCTCTGAGGTTGCCCAGCCATACATCGTAGCCGGCGTCAGCTAAGAGGAAGCCTGAAAAGAATATAAACATTTTAATTCATAAGCAGAACATTATTATCGTAGGTACCTATTATTTAAGAAAAAAAACATTCTCTAATAACAGTCGAAAAAACTTTGGAAACAAAAAAACTGAAATAAATGTCATATACTAAAGAAAAAAGAAGAAAAAAAGTTGACTGATGGAAGTGATGGATGTCCTGTCCATGGATGTGTCATACACAACGAGTGGTCGATATATTATGTATCATCTTTGTGCTGCGCCTAATAATATTTCGTACAAAATGCGAAGGTAATAACATAAATTATTAACTACCAGTGCTGCAGTAACTAGCAGAGCTCTTTGCTACTGGATGTAACCATCTGGTGCTCAAATCTTACCGAGACTCCTCTCAGGCCCCATAATGACGAAGTCCCCGCTGCACCCCAAAAGTCCGTGGACAACCAGCACAGCTCTCTTCCCCTTAGACGAGTCCGACCGCCGCGCTGTCCGCCGCCCGGTTGGTATTCTGTGCATCTGAAGGATGTAACCGTCGGTTGTTCAAATCTTACCAAGACTCCTCTCAGACCCCATAATGACAAAGTCCCCGCTGCACCCCAAAAGTCCGTGGACAACCAGCACAGCTCTCTTCCCCTTAGACGAGTCCGACCGCCGCGCTGACCGCCTCCCGGCTGGTATTCTGTGCATCTGAAGGATGTAGCCGTCGGTTGTTCAAATCTTACCAAGACTCCTCTCAGGCCCCATAATGACGAAGTCCCCGCTGCACCCCAAAAGTCCGTGGACAACCAGCACAGCTCTCTTCCCCTTAGACGAGTCCGACCGCCGCGCTGTCCGCCGCCCGGTTGGTATTCTGTGCATCTGAAGGATGTAACCGTCGGTTGTTCAAATCTTACCAAGACTCCTCTCAGACCCCATAATGACAAAGTCCCCGCTGCACCCCAAAAGTCCGTGGACAACCAGCACAGCTCTCTTCCCCTTAGACGAGTCCGACCGCCGCGCTGACCGCCTCCCGGTTGGTATTCTGTGCATCTGAAGGATGTAGCCGTCGGTTGTTCAAATCTTACCAAGACTCCTCTCAGGCCCCATAATGACGAAGTCCCCGCTGCACCCCAAAAGTCCGTGGACAACCAGCACAGCTCTCTTCCCCTTAGACGAGTCCGACCGCCGCGCTGACCGCCTCCCGGTTGGTATTCTGTGCATCTGAAGGATGTAGCCGTCGGTTGTTCGCACTCGGTGCTTCTCTGTTGGGTAGCCGGCTGCCGTTATGAGTTGTGGCTGAAAAATAAGAAAAAAGTTAGAGTATTTGTTAGAGAGGCGTTCTGGCTTCATTCGTTATGTGTGGCGGGAATGACTTGATCATAAAAAAAGGAAAATATTTCTCGTTTGAAATAGTTCTGAGGCCAAGGGGAAAGAGGGAGAGAGAGATGTGGTTAAGTTAGTGATTCGTAGGCTCTACTATTTTTTGGTTATTTCATGCCATCATTCGAGAAATACAATATTGAATTAGAATAAGTAACTATGTATCTGTGTATGTTTATTGTTTGTGATAGACTGATCGAAAAGAAGCATGTTTATTTCCACACAAGAGAACAAAAGGTAATTTTCTAAACAATTAGTTTCACTGTCTTGAAAGCGGTTGTTTGTTGTTGTCTAAGTTTTCATTAAATAATGACGAAGCGTATTATGCACCAATGCAAGGTCACCACTTATATGTAGATTGTAGGCTCGTGTCATCGTAAGAATGTAATTTTTCTCTAGTGCAAGAATGTTAGGAATTAGCGTTGTTGTGGCATCACGAGATTCACGAGGTAATGATTAAGTTAATCCTTTGTGGATAAAGGTATAATCATTTTCGAATTTAAACTGTTGTGAGACATACTAACATGTCGCGCGAGCGAGTGACTTAAAACAAGTGAGTCTAAACCGTAAAATTATTCAATATTAATTTTTTTTTAAGATTCAGCAGATAAAATTACTACACCTAATGCAATTTGTCTTTCTTTATAAATAAATAAAATAAAATCATTTATTTCAAGCTTTCGCTCATATCACACTTACATAATATTTACCTTATAAAATTCGGACGAAATTTAACTCACATATGTTAACATACTAACTTTATAATAACATTAAAATAGAAAATAATAATAATTGAGTGATATTAAAATTAAAATATAAAAATAAATTAGGTCTCATTAAATGTAATTTATCGTAATTTACAAACGACGCATGCAACTTTGCCCAGTGGCCAATCTTTAGTAGTTGATGCCTTTCGGAAACCAAATAAACCTAGGTGTGTTTGAAGTCTGTTCTATTATACAATACCCCTATAATATTTCTGGATTTCTTCAATACCATGGGGTATTGTCAGATCCCGACATGTCATGCGATTGACTTCTAAAAAGAGCCCTTGAGGTTTACTCGCGGAATCTTTATTTTTATTTTAGATCCACTGATGTGAAGTAAGCCAATAAAAATCCCAAATTAGTCTAGCCGTTTTCGAGAATTCGAAAAAAAACAACATCTAAGCAAATAAAATAGTTCCCGACGAATCGATGACCCCTTCCTTCGAGGTTTTAAAGTTGGTTAGTTAATGAAAGATTATTTTGAGCATATATTCATACTAGCTTTTGCCCGCGACTTCGTCTGCGACAGCAGTGAATTGGAATTAGTGACAGCAGCTAAAGTATAGCGCCTGGATAACAATAGTTCAATTTGCGCATTGCTTACTTCAATTACTAGGCAATTCACTAACTCTTTCAATTCCACCCCCCTTTGCACTCTCTTTAGGGATGATTTACGACATAAAAACTATCCTATGTCCTTCCCCGGGACTCAAACTATCTCTATGCCAAATTTCAACTAAATCGTTTCAGCGGTTTAAGCGTGAAGAGGAAACAGACAGACAGACACACTTTCGCATTTATAATGTTTGTTATGCATTACCTAATACCTACTACCTTCGGATTCGGGTTTAATTGATTCCCTAGACCTAGATAAATGAGTAAAGCTAGAAGCAGATTTTCGTAGGTCACGGTTGGCAAGTGCCCTCACCTTGGGCGACCTCATTAATGCAGTTTACTTACCTCAAACCCGTTTGTTTTGTTGACATAACCCTAATAGTAATAGGCTTTTTCTAATTAAATAAGTATTAGGCGGTCTTTACATTGGATGCGAATTCGCACGCTGCTCCGGTGGACGGTGTGCGCCTGATGGCTCCTCTATACACACGATGGCCCAGCGCAGGGCCAGCGAGGTGGCCATCATGCGCTGGTGCAGAGCACGAACTATGGAATGCGCATGGGCCACGTGTACCTAGTACCTAGATGCGTTACGCACCATCTCTAGCCCACTATACTAAAGACCGACACCGTGGCCATTCCATCGTCATCCCGCCGCGCTATAAGCCATCCGACACCAATACCCTCTCTACACGCTGGCCCATCTAAGTAGGCCAGCGTGCAGAGGAGCCATCAGATTTTATGCACGCATTTTTGCTTTCACGCTTATGAGCGACGTGCGAATTCGCATCAGCGTGATAGTCACGTAAAAATATCGTTCAAATCATACTGTTGACTGAAAATTCGTATACCTTATTGTAATCATGTAATGACATTTATAAGGTCCACCGTTAACCTGTCAAATCCCACGATATGACGTCACCATAAGCGTTCTGGCTCATATATGAGAAGATGGAGTTGTGTAATTTTAGAGTCTTCAGACAATCAACTGAGCTAGACATTAGACAAAGGAAATATTCCCGAATAATAATATGAGATCAGGATTGACTGGTAAATCCTAATCTCATATTATTATCCGGGAATATTTCCTTTGTCTAATGTTACCCCTCCTGTCCCCAGTTACCGTTACCGCACTTGATGGTACATTTATGGAATAAGAGTTTTACTATTTATGTAACTAAAACTATTCATTATTTAATTTATCTATTGGTAAAGAGCTTTTTATCATTAAAATTGTCGTTTGGTCTAAACCCACCTTTAGAAACAACGGTCAGGGCTAACCAGAGCCACAGATCCAGGGCATACCTTATGCCTATAACTTGTCTTGCGATTAGTTCAAGTTAGCAACCCTGAACTAGTACCTAGGCCTAAATTTCTATAAACAGCATAATGTCAGTCATTAATGATAATGATAAGTGTAAACGTGCGATGACTAAGCCGAGAATTATTGATATTGAATACGATAATTACGTGTTCAAGGTAATAAAAAGGTACTTAATGAAAATGACAAAGTATTATATGTTGTTTATGCGTAATTTTTAAAATGTCTCACGTTTATACAAAACCGGCCAAGTGCGAGTCGGACTCGCGCACGGAGGGTTCCGCACCATCAACAAAAAATAGAGCAAAACAAGCAAAAAAACGGTCACCCATCCAAGTACTGACCCCGCCCGACGTTGCTTAACTTCGGTCAAAAATCACGTTTGTTGTATGGGAGCCCCACTTAAATCTTTATTTTATTCTGTTTTTAGTATTTGTTGTTATAGCGGCAACAAAAATACATCTTCTGTGAAAATGTCAACTATCTAGCTATCACGGTTCGTGAGATACAACCTGGTGACAGACGGACGGACGGACGGACGCGGAGTCTTAGTAATAGCGTCCCGTTTTTACCCTTTGGGTACGGAACCCTAAAAAACTTAATACCCTGGTCAGGGGTCGGCGGCTGCTGAGGGGCTACCGCGAAAACCGATTTCGCAAATTGCGGGCATTTTTCTCTGTCACTCTAATTACGCCTTCATTGGACTAAAAGAGAAAGATCCCCGCATTTTGCGAAATTCGGGTTTCGCTGTAGCCCCTCTGGCTCTTTCTTCGTGTCAAAATGTCAGTCTTTTTACTGGAGTCCGTATCATGAGTCACTGACAGTCTCAGAACTGACATATACGCTAACGTCCACGTAATTTACTTTCTATACGTCTCGCTCGCACTAATAAGCGAGTACGAGCGAGATGCATAGAAAGTAAGTTACGTTGTCGATATCGTTTAAGCCAGTGCCAAACTGGTGGTAGCCACATAGATCAGCGGGGTATCATAGGAAAGAGATTGAGTTAGGGAGTATACTTCTGGTAAAAAATATTTCGTGTATATAGTTGCATGAAAAAAAAAGTTAGTACGGAACCGCCCTTCACGGGTTATTTCATTTGACTGCCGAACAACATTGCGTACCTATGTTATGTATCTATAGGTACGGTATCTAGTGTAAAGTGTCATTCTATAGAACTTGCTAACTATGTAAACAAAAGTCACTTAGTATTTCATATTTTTTGACAGTTTCAATATGGCGGTCTGTTTACATAGTATAGTTAGCAAGTTCCATAGAATAACACTTGATCTACCTACATATCTGTCGAAGTATAATACTTTTTAGGGTTCTGTAGCCAAATGGCAAAAAACGGAACCCTTATAGATTCGTCATGTCTGTCTGTCTGTCTGTCCGTCTGTCAGTCTGTCTGTCCGTCCGTATGTCACAGCCACTTTTCTCCGAAACTATAAGAACTATACTGTTGAAACTTGGTAAGTATATGTATTCTGTGAACCGCATTAAGATTTTCACACAAAAATAGAAAAAAAAACATTAAATTTTTGGGGTTCCCCATACTTCGAACTGAAACTCAAAAATTTTTTTTTCATCAAACCCATACGTGTGGGGTATCTATGGATAGGTCTTCAAAAATGATATTGAGCTTTCTAATATCATTTTTTTCTAAACTGAATAGTTTGCGCGAGAGACACTTCCAAAGTGGTAAAATGTGTGTCCCCCCCCCCTGTAACTTCTAAAATAAGAGAATGATAAAACAAAAAAAAATATATGATGTACATTACCATGTAAACTTCCACCGAAAATTGGTTTGAACGAGATCTAGTAAGTAGTTTTTTTTTTATACGTCATAAATCGCCTAAATACGGAACCCTTCATGGGCGAGTCCGACTCGCACTTGGCCGCTTTTTTATTATTTAATGTCACTTGGAATGAGAAATTGCTTGCGTAGCGTAGGATACTGTAATCTGTTTTTTTAACTTATATAAATATATATTTCCTTGAACCTTGAAAAATCCTAAAACCTAGAAAAAGCGCTGGTGGCCTAGCGGTAAGAGCGTGCGACTTGCAATCCGGAGGTCGCGGGTTCGAACCCCGGCTCGTACCAATTACTTTTTCGGAACTTATGTACGAAATATCATTTGATATTTACCAGTCGCTTTTCGGTGAAGGAAAACATCGTGAGGAAACCGGACTAATCCCAATACGGGCCTAGTTTACCCTTTGGGTTGGAAGGTCAGATGGCAGTCGCTTTCGTAAAAACTAGTGCCCACGCCAATTACTGGGATTAGTTGCCAAGCAGACCCCAGGCTCCCATGAGCCGTGGCAAAATGCCGGGACAACGCGAGGAAGATGAATGTCACTTGGAATGAGAAATTGCTTGCGTAGCGTAGGCTACTGTAATCTGTTTTTTTTTTTTAACTTAAGTATACATATAAAAATATGTTTCCTTGAACCTTGAAAAATCTCGAAGACACTTCCTTAGTGCTCCTGCTTGGTAATAATCAACCCTAAATATTATTTATGTCTTAATTACGATTATTACGAATAATATTGTACCTATGTAATTCTCTTGTCAAGGTTTTTGTAACATGTTAATCAGAAGAATCTGAAGGCGAGCATAATTGCTATGTTTAATTATTCTTTCATACTTCCGGTACGTTAATGTTGATTTATTTCATGTTGTCTTCAAGGGAATAATACTGTGTCGATGAGTATTAGTTGCCGTTTGAAAGAAAAGTACAGTCAGTGATAAACGCTTGTATCAAAAATGAAATTTTCGTAAAAAAAAATATTTGAGTTAGTTTTGAATTTTTCTAGTAATAAATTACATTTGCTAGCGAAATTAGAATTCGTTAATATAAGCGTTGATAATTCAGTTGTGTAGAGCTAGCGAATATTCTGAAATGTCGCAAATTCGAATACCCGGCAATTTTTCCATACATTATTATTTCAACATTCAACTACGATTTAAAACGTATTTTATTAATTCGTGATTTGTATGCAATTGTCGTACTTAAACTGACATAATCCCAATGAGGAAAAATACAAGACGGTACCAGCATTTTAGTGTGCTGTAAGTGGTTAGTTAACATTTAATAGCTTACTTAACACCTATTTACTTGCTACTTGGCAAAATATGTTATGGCGGTGTAAATGTTAATTAAGTTTTATATTGTTTGGTTTTGGTTGGACCTTAACCTGAACTAGTTAATAGTTGCGCGTCCACACGGTTAACTTTACAAATCAAACCTTATTATTTATTAAACTAGTGGCTCTGTGAGTTGTAAAAAAAACAAATACCGATAAAAATATATATTTATTCACTGAACCTGCTCACAAAATTTCACGAGAATCGGTTGAGAATTGCGACCTGTAGAGGAGAACATGCGAACGTACGAAAGCATTTTTTGCCTTATCTGAAACGGAGACCTTCGCTAACGCTCGGTCAATTAATAAACATTATATTTCAATCTTACACAAAACAACCTAGTCCCACAGTAAGCAAATGACGGTTTATCTATACATAACATATGTACCTATAGATATCTATATATACTAAAATCAGAGCTCGGAAACCCTATTGATATACCTGTTAGGTAGACTATTCATATACCTACATAGGTACAGTCAAATAATTTTATTTCCTACCCATTTTATACTTTGTCACAGTCAGTATGAGGTCTCTATTGTCTCTAGCTTGGAGGATATAATCAAACGGAGACGCCATGTCTGTAATTTTCTGTACAAAACAGTCTGCCGATTTTTGCGGGGGAGGGGAACGTCAAATGTATGCGTAACGTAAAAATAGCCATGTCAGTCCATACATTGTGTATGACCGTTGGCCGCCTATTTTCGACAGAGGGGAAAGCCCGTTAATGGCTACTCCGTTTAGTTGTATCCTCCAAGGTCTCTAGCCACTTTCATATTGATTGTTACTGTGACAAGGTACGAAATGGGTCGGAAATAAAATACTTTGACTGTACGTATAGGTACCTTTTTTTCAGGAAATAGGTAGTTAGGTGTATCAAAAAGCATAATTTATGTTAATGTCGGTTTTTATAAGAAATAATGACTGTAATAACGTTTTTTTTCTAAAATTGACATGTATAAAAAATGAGCCATATTGTTAATATTTAATCGCTATCATATATGAAATTCTGGTGGTTTATTAAAGGGATACAAAAAAGACAAAATGATTGTCTGACAAGCGTTTCGTTCGCCACAATCGCCACGGAGCGTAAGCGAGTAAATAATATAAATACACCTATAGCCCGGGAAGTTAGTGTCATAAGGTATCGGATGAATTCACTTAGCACAGATGTAATACGTAAAACTAAGCTACCCCCTGGCGGGTATAGGCAGGGGTGGCGGATGGCTACCGGGCTCCATTAGCTTAGTTTTACGTATCCTTTCAAGTGGCATATGTCATATTTGAGTTGTTGGAATTTCGATTTTATTTCAATTCATCGAATTTCAGATCTAAATGACTTAAATTTTCCGGAAGCCGGTTCCTGCCACTTGAAGAGGTATATTACATCTGTGCCAAGTGAATTCATCCGATACCCAAAATTTGCACCTCCCATACATTGGGTCATGGGTGACACTACTTCCCGGAATACTATATGATTTCATCTTTCAGTGTTCAGATATTTTTGAGCACCTCGGCCGTTCCGAAAGTTCCGATATATGTGATGGCGACTGTACAAGCTTTGGTTAGTTTGAAGCTAGCTCGATCTGTGTAAGATTGTTCCCAAGATATTTATTTAATAAAGAATGTGCCTACAAGTACTACCATTTTAACATTTCGCAACACTAAAGCGATATCGTCATTAAAATTCCGTTTACAAGTATATAATGGCCATTGTTTACTAACAAACAGCCACCTGCAATTAGCATCGTTTGATATCAATTATATCAATTAATGATTTCTTAATCATAATCAGTTATCAGATTCAAACTGGTTGTGTTGTGGTCACGCTATTATTGAAATTATATTGTATATTTTTAGTGCCGCCTTCAAGTGTAATAAAGGATTATAAGATGAAATGTGTTATGAACTGTAAAAAAACCTTTTTGGATTTTTTTTGCATGAATTTTGGAAGAATTGCAAAATTTGTGTAAACCGGAAGTTGACGTCACTTTCCCTGTACAACCAAGGGTGTCCATGATTGTAATTATTGTAATGAAACAATTAAAATGTTTGTTGCATCCGGTTGTTATTTCCAGACTTTTTATTTTGACTTTCAAAAATCACTCTAAGTAAAGCTACGTTTTGACCAGAGCTGTGCGAGTGGTGTGTTTTTAAGAAGCAAAAATAGGATCACTGGCTGTGTTTTTAAGAACCATAATAGATTATATTGGTTTTTAACAAACAGATCCCTGGCAACGCATCCTCGTACGACGTACTTACATCTCTGGTCGAAACGCCGCCTTAGTGCATATTCAAACTTTTGTGAACACTCTAGTCGGCCCCTGGCCTGGCCGCTTCGATATATTCCCACGACATAATATCCCCAGAAAAAAGATTAGGTGCTTACGTTTTTTCTAGCTTACAATGTTGATAATAAAGCATAATTGTATAAATTAAAAAGACACGAGTCGTAAGCACGTGCTCATAGTTAATTGGGCCATGTCTAAGCGAAATGAGTGAATGATCCGAGAGATAAGCGTAATTGCACGTGAACTTAAACTTGTATAAAAAACAATGCGTGTCATCACCATTCAACATGGTGTAATTGTTTCGCGGTAGATCTTTAAAAACAGTAGTTTACACTACTGTATGTCTTATGTAGTGGTTACCTACTATGTACATAATATTTGAAAACCCCGCTTGCTTTTTTAGGAACTGAGTTGCGCATACCTAATCCTTACATGAAGTACACATGAGGTGTTTTTGAACTGTGTTATGGTTATGTAACATAACACAGTTTAAAAACGCATTTAAAGACCGAAGTGATCCCATAAGTGTTCCGTGAACAAAATTTTGTACGAAACACTAAAAATCCGTAGTTAAAGGTAACAATAATAAACAACAGACGATCTTATTACTTCCAGCCACCTTTCAAGTAGAAATTAAGACTCCTGAGATCATTTAAATGCCTATTAAAAATGTTTTTATTAAAAAAAAAATAGTGTCATGCTACCGCTATGACTAATGCCTGTGCCAGTTATAACTCAGAAACAATATCGTCATACTGATCCCTCTTCTGTGTTATACCGTTATGTCATGTCACAAAGCGACGCGTGCGCCGGCCGGCGGCGTGCAAACTCATTCTTGACGCTTGTTTTCATACTTGATACTATTGCCGTTAAAGGTATATTTGAAATATAATTATGTTAAATGTGAGATAAATATCGTCATACTGATCACAACTGGCTCTCCACCCAAAATCTGTGCTATACTGTTATGCTACAATTGTCACAAAGCGACGCACACGCCGGCCGGCGGCGCGGCGCGGCGTGCAAACTCCTCATTCATATTGCGCACACGCACGTATCTTGTTTTCATGCGGAATCGCTTGGTTTCCTCGAGCGTCAGCGAATCCCAGGTGATGAGATGAATATTGTATTAGAGGTAAGCTATTGTAGGCCGTATTGCAATGGATTACGGTTGGTAAATAGTCACGTTTATCATTATTTGTGAATAACGCATGTATGAAATTCGCTTCGTTTCCTTGACCGTCATCGAATCCCCGATGAATGGGCTGCGTTTTTGTACCGCTGTTGAACTATTGTAGACCGTATTACAAAGTTACATGGTTTAGAAATGGTCAGGAGTGCCTTCGTTTGTCAATTCGCGTGTACAAAATCGAAAATCGCTTGCTTCCTTGAGCGTCGGCGATTAATACGTTGTACAATGCAATTTAAATAATACCTTAGCCCGTACCATGAGTCATTGACAGTGTCAAAACTGACATATACGCTATCGAGAACGTAATTTACTTTCTATACATCTCGCTTGCACTAATAATTAATATGCTAGTACGTGCGAGATGCATAGAAAGTGAGAAGATGCGTTCTTGATGACGTTTAAAATGTCAGTGCCAAACTGGTGGTAGTGGTACATATCGCGGTGCAAGTAGGTATCTCGTGTAGAACCACGTGAAATTGGAGGTTTCGTATCTACAGCGTTATACAGCGGTGGTCAAGTATTAGGTCAGATGGTCAGGTCAATTGGTCAGCTAAAAGGGAAAATACGAAATGGTAGTCAAACGAAAATGAAAACCCTATCTCTTTACAACAAGGTATGTTACATACTAAATATGTCATTTAGCCGACATTGACTGACATTCTACATTACGTATTACTTGACACAATCATCATTTGACTGACGTATTCCGTCTCTAAGGAGCTGTCTTGACACTGATATTAACATGACGCGGGCCTGCTCAGTACTCATCAGCAGTTGCACTGATGGCGTGTAATCACCCTCATTAGGGTAATCCGACAATAATGACTATCAGTACATCGTACACGTTTCCGTTTGCCATGTGTGAGATGAGCTGTTTTCTGTTTTAAAGCAAAAGTTTATCGGTCTATCATATAAAAATTTCTAAACGTTACCTTTCGACTGAATTTGGTTACTGGTTGGATGCAATATATCTTACGCAGATCGACCTAGTCTCAAACTAAACGAAGCTTATACTACCATAGAGAAATATAAGTAAAGAAAGAGTGACTGATAATGTCCGCTACTTGACGCTAGATGTCGACTACGAAATAACTGGCGTTTTGGTAAGAAAAGTGATGTATGGAGTTACCACTCTTTCTTTACTTATATTTCTCCATGATACTTCGGAGTACGGGTAAACAACATAATAATAACAGCATTCAGGTTAGAGATTTTGTGAGCGCCTTGACCGCTCCGATATATCTGATGGCGATTGTACTAGCTTTTATTTAGTGTGGGTCAAATCTTGGAAGCTAAATTTGACCCACTTCCGATTGAGCTGAAATTTTGCATGTAACTTTTGTAAATCGGAGGACAATGCAATATTTTGATGACACGAAGCCTATCTGATGATGGAGACAGGTGGCCATGGGAATTCTGTGATAAAACAACGCAGACTAATTGTGTTTGGGGTTGTTAGAAATGTTAGAATTGTTTGGATGAGTAGGTTTTAGTTGCATGTGGAAAGAAAAGTACACTTTATTTCTTTCTTTATTTCTTTATTGCACCATGGTAATTACAAGATGTTAAAACATAAAACGTATCTCATGGACCCGGAACGGGTATGGCAGTTAAAACTTAAAACTAGAACTAGTGCTATTAAATATGATATTAATAAAAATTATAATTATTTACACTCAGTGATAAAAGCATGTATCAATAATTTACATTTGTAGCTTATTTTACATTTGTACTTACTGAAAAAAAATAGAAATCAGCTTCATCTAGCCAAGCCTTCAACCAGGGCCCCGTTTCTCAAAAGCTTGTAACTTGTAATAGGTACAGGCGGATGTCACTTTTTGACAGCTTTTGTTAGAAAGGAACTTCCACTTGTATTAAAAGTTGCAAGCTTTAGAGAAACGGGCCCCTGGCCGTAGCTGACCATAATAACTTCTTAATAACCGATTCAGACGATAGACCTATCCCCTTACTTTAGTTCTAGAGAACTTCGCCATTTTAATCCATCGCAATGATTATGTCCACTTTGTAATGATTAATGATTAAATCTGACCATCGCTATTAGTGCATCGGTCGCACGTTTTTTCCACCAAACAAATACATGAATTGCAAATGACAAATGTTACTCGGAACGTCATGCGGATTGACAATGACATGCCAGGGTTATTAAAAACGCTTATCTCACAATCAAGAATCAGATTCAGGACCTACCTACCTCAAATCACTAGTGAAATTAGAAATTATTTATTTGCACGGTATTAGGAGAAACAGCCCGACCATTTTTTTAGTTAGCCTATTTTAGTGTACCACTGCTGGGCAAAGGCCTCCCCTCCTTTCCTCCACTCAACCCTGTCGTTCGTACTTTCCGACCAATCCGGAAAAAATGCGACCAAGGGCCCGTTTCTTAAAGCTTGTACATAGTAACTTGTAATACAAGCGGATGTCACTTTTTGACAGCTTTTGTTAGAAAGGGACTTGTATTACAAGTGACAAGCTTTTGAGAAACGGGCCCCAAGTCGTCCCGCTATCTCCTGATAGCGGGACGACTTGGGGCCCGTTGGGGACCGAAAAGGATTTCGGTCTGCCTGAACCCCGGCCTGCACCATTGATGGGAGCACCATGGATCCTCCTCGGTAACCATTTTGGCCCACCTATCCCACTCAAGCTTCGCGGTCTTGACACCTACATGTACATTATGTACAACTCGAGTTCTGGAGCGCAGTTCCGTGTTTCTGATTCGATCAGTTCATACATTCAGTTCATTATTAATTCATAAAATTATTTTTGGTCCAAGCTGAAACGGAGTTGCTTTGCGCTCGTTCGGTCTAGCGTCCGCGAATTATTTTCTAGCGTCCAGTCTAAAGCCCCATTTAGACGGTTCAAGAACTTGCATGCGATTTTCGTTACATTGCGGTATTTGGTGCAAAGACTGAATTCATTGTAGGGGACCATTGGGCAGTCGGGAGGCTCTTTACAACGGGGCGCCCGAGGCTCCCGACTGCCCAATGATACCCAAACCCCTATTCTGTAGTTTAGCAATTAATGTATTGAATATTGCTTGCAAGTTCTTAAACAACCAATCTAATTGGGGCTAAACAAATGATTTGTGAATTTAGACACGCAGCTCATGCTCAGTTTCTCGTTAGGTTGTTACAGTGATTGATTACTAAAGGAATGTTCTAATGAATCCCTTAGTAGGAACCTGACCTAATCACGGTTACTAATAAATCTATTAAAGGTTTATTTTCATTGTCCTCACACGATCGTTTGAGAATATGTTGTATCTCATTAATATCATTAATAACGTACAGTCAGCAGCAGAAGTTGCTAATAAGCGGGCGAGGTGTTCAAAATTACCTTGAAACGCTCTTATTCTCTTAACAATAAAGTCGCCTCTAGATCATTTTGAACACCTCGCCCGCTTAGCAACTTCTGCTGCTGACGGTTCGGACTGTAATTGTTGAGCCATTTAGTGACTGTATTACTACCTGGGGCCCGTTTCTCAAAAGCTTGTAACTTGTAATACAAGCGGATGTCACTTTTTGACAGCTTTTGTTAAAAAGGGACTTCCACTTGTATTACAAGTTACAAGCTTAAATTAAAACGGTTCCTACCGTTTTAATTTATGGGTTTTTAAGCATCATTTACCTGGTTATAGCCTGTCTGTAATTTCAATGCTCAATAAAGATTATTCTCACACTCAATAAATAACTCTTTCATAGCAAGAAATAATGTTTTAAAAATAGCTTAGCAATAAGATTGAAAAACGATCGGTTAACTGTCTCGACAATCGTCAACTTTTAACTGACCTTTGGTGGACCTTACGTCGTTGTAATAAAGTTTATATTTAATTAGCTGGGTCGACGATGGTACAGTCAGCATCAAAAGTAGTAGATCAAGACTACACAACAAAGATTTACCATTCTTTAATAAATTAACAAAAAGAGACAATGTTTCAATATGTAAAACAATCAGACTGAGACCGATACTTTAGAACGCGAACTGCATGTAGAGATATATTCCTATTTTGAAAAGAATTCCAGGATGGCAGAGGGCCTACCGCGGGCCACCTTCGACGTGTTGCCTCTCTGTCGCACTTGTGAATTCGTACGTAAGTGTGACAGGGAGGCAACGCGTCGAACGTGGTTCGCGGTAGGTCCTCGGGTGCTTTTGGCGCGTTGTTTCAACCGCTACTATTGATGCTGACTGTACATATGTTATAGAATAAAATTGCTGACACGAGACTGTCACAGGGTAATGATAATTGTTCGCCATTGTAGTCTTTCTAATCGGGCAACATCTGAACTTGCAACTGATGACTCTCATTTATATACCGTAATTATGTTCATTATACAGTCAGAGGATAACGAACATGTTAGCAATTCTACATAATTTTTTGACATTTGGTGGACGGCATAATGGTTACCATATCACGAAATCGGACATAATAGTAATGTCTAATAATATGACGTTTAAAGTAGTGGTCCGATCATGCCAAAATTGCCATAGAATATACGGCATAATTGTATAAAATTCTCAATGATATAAATCTGTCATTTTTTATAACTTGAGAATTTACTTTTAAATGATGATTTTGAATGATAAATATTTCATAGCGTTCATTTGGATTTTACTTAGGGTTTTCTTCGCGTTGGTTTGGTGAAATCTCGCTACGCTCGTGGTTCTAGTTTGGAATTGTTCGCTTGCTTGTGTATCAATATTAGCACGAGTGGTTAAACAACAACTTTGCCTCCTTGTAAAACAAATAACTATTGTTACTGGCATGCAAGCATTTCTTTTAGTGCGCGTGTATATTCAAAAGCTATTTTTCCAATCGCATATATTCCCCTAAACTGCTACGCGGACAAAGTCGCAGTAATAATTAGTATTATAATATTAATATATCACTTACCACTGTCATCGTAGCCTCCTTTCTCATCACTTGGGGTTGGGATGCACATAACATCAAGTTCATACACACAATCAGGAACAACCCTAATTTTACCACCGTCATTTTCACTCCACTCCCTTAAAATTTAAGTATTCTAAATTCGAAAAAAAAACTTAAAACGGCCAGTGTTTTCCAAAAGTATGTCCTCAAAATGTTACGTTTGTAAGTGGCCAGTATTTAAAATGATTTTTTTAAACGCTCCGGTCAAAGCGGTGCGTGTTGATGAGTGCGCACGCGTTTGTCCCGCCGGCGTTTTTATCATTCAGTCTCGTTTAATGTTATTATTGTGTGACGTCACGCTGCGGGTGAATCTACTGAATCTATAATAGCGGCTATACAAATATAGGTGTTTTTATTTATGCACCGCAGGTGGTATCAATGTGTACCTACAGGTAAAACATACCTAGTCGCTGCTGGTTTATACTTTATAGGTATAGGTTCTTTGACAAAAATTCAAAAACTTCATTTTTATTTTATTTTATTTTACTTTATTAGGTACACTAAACAGACATCGTACAATATCATGGGTAATACAATTGCACATTATGGCTTAAATCTAGCACGAGATCCAAAACAAGTGTACACAGCATGTTTTACAATTTAACGGAAATATTACAAACTAATTAACACCATATTATAACTACAGTGAAAAATATCAGAGAAGAAAAAACTATCTAAACATTACAATATAACGAGTAACGAACTTTACATTATAAAGACTATTAAACATCACAAATGAAACAAACTTAGAGGATTAGGGCAGATGCCATCAGTTTAGTGGGAGAAGAGGAGAAGAGGACGCCAGCCAAGCACTTCCTAAACCTAGCGATGTGAGGGTCAAAAATATCAATGCCCTACCGCGATGATCACCGGCTGTTAAATCGTTATACCTATTGGCGGCACATTCTTGTAATTGGATTATAGAATGAAGTGTTGTTTTTGTACACTCTAAGTGCGAAAAGTTTAGTGTTACGACCTCTAAACATTACTCTGATATGTGAAAATTTGATTCTAAAGAACACGTATATGACAATTTGTAAACTTTATTGTAATTATAATTTCATAATTCGTGTAGGTAAGTAATGGTGGAGTTAGTTAATTATCAGATAGGCAGAATCTTTATTTTAGGATCTCGGATTAATTTAAAAATGTGTGGCGCTTCTGTAGTTGTTTATTAATAATTACCATAAGTGGTTGTTTACCAACATCATATAAAAATGTTTCCGCATATATTGCTCGTGTGTTTGTCACCTGACTTAGACTTTACAACCAAATCCTTGAACCTGTTGAACCTTGAACCTGTTGAACCTTGAACCATTTATAATAGTAGGAGATCCGGCATATATGGTCGACCTTCACCGATATGTCTGACGGATGAAACTTACATATTATTAAAGAAAATATGTTCATGTACATAAATAAATAGGGTTGCCTAAAGAAATATGGTCAAGGCTATTTTTAATTAATTTTTGAAAAAATATTTTTTTCTTCAAATTTCACCGATCTGTCTGACAAACGAAATAAGTTCCAATGGAAAGTATACAACTTGTACAACATAAATCAACTAGGTTGCCTATCTTTTTCCGGTCACTATTATGTAGTTGCCGTGTTTAAACATGTGAGTTTTTATCGATAATTGCACTCATCTGTCTGACGCTTGAATTATACATCAAAATGATGGTAATTTTATTGCGAATACAGTGGCATAGGGTTGCCTGCGAAAATCCGGTCACAAATAAGGGTTGCCAGGCTTTTAAATAAAATAAGAAGGGAAGACTTTTAGCGATAACTCATAAACGGCTTAACTTATCAAGTTTGTTTTAATTTTGTTTGAATGAGTTTTTTAAGCAATATTTTTATGATTTTTTTCATATTTTTTGGATCGATTTTTCAAAAGTTAGAAGGAATAACCGTTTTTTGTACTTTCTAAATTATTATTTCCGAAATGATTCACTTTATCAATAAATGTTCTTTGCAGACCCCTATTTATTTTTAAAGACCTATCCAACGATACCAACATCGATAAAAACTCACCTGTTTAAACACGGCAACCACATAATAGTGACCAGAAAAAGATAGGCAACCTAGTTGATTTATATTGTACAAGTTGTATACTTTCCATTGGAACTTATTTCGTTTGTCAGACAGATCGGTGAAATTTTAAGAAAAAAAAATTTTTTTTTTCAAAAAATAATTAAAAATAGTCTTGACCATATTTCTTTAGGCAACCCTATTTATTTATGTTCAGGAACATATTTTCTTTCATAATATGTAAGTTTCATCCGTCAGACATATCGGTGAAGGTCGACCATATATGCGGCGATCTTAGACTATAACGGAAATATAATAAAAGAAAACAACGCGTGATACAGAAAGCCAATTTCATGTCATAGGGCGTTCTTCGGATAAAGAGTGTAATTGTTGTGGAGTGCATCTACAAGAATTATACTCTTGCATATGCAAATGACTTATGCATATGTGTGAATTACCCGATGACTTTATAGTATTACATTACATAACTAGGGAGGTGAATTCGTAAATGCTCCAGATCGCAGGTGTTTGTGGCCCGAACCGAAGGTGAGAGCCATAAATATGCGATCTGGGGCTTTACGAATTACCGCCCGTGGTTTGTCTAAAGTTTTACGTCTTGCCTTGGCCAGGAAGTGACGTAAAATACATACGTCATAGGCTCTTAGTTTCAACCCCCGACTCATTAAGAGGGGTGTTATGTGCTTGACGCCAAAATCTGTCTGTGTGTCTGTCGGTGCCACACACCGACTCGGTGGTATCATACGAGTAAATCTCTAACGGATTTAAGGCATTTTTATGGACAACAAGCAAAACCGAATCTTACGTTTCAAGCATGTTGGAAGGACAGTTTCACGGATAAAATGTTATCTATTTCTTTAAATGGCTCATTTGTCCCGCCTATTTAAATCAGCCTACACGTAATCTACTGATATTATAAATGTGCGAAAAGTAACTCTGTCAGTTTGTCAGTTACCTCTTCACGCTTAAACCGACGCTTACAGACTTAGATGAAATTTGGTATGGAGATAGAGGCCTGCGGAAGGCCATAGGATAGTTTTTATCAATCATCCATCAAGATCCCGCAGTCTGGAGGGCGTACTCTGGAGTACCAATGGGCCGAAGACCGCGTCTGGACGCCCTAGCTAGGTACCGCTGGAGAGACAAAGTGCAAAAAGACCTTAGCGAACTCGGCGCCGTCGACTGGATAGAAACTGCTTTGGACAGATTAGCATTATGGCGGTCTTTGGTGTCGGAGGCCAAGATCCACTTCGGGTCGTTGCGCCACAGCAGTAAGTAAGTAAGTAAGTAAAGGGGCCCACTATGATTAACAGTCCGCCGGACGATATTGGCCTGTTAGTTGACAGTTTCGAACAACTGACAGGCCGATATCGTCCGGCGGAGTGGTAGTCAGTGGGCCCCTTAAGTTGTATCATCATCATACCACGCGGACGAGGTCGCGGGCAGAAGCTAGTAGTCAATAAAAATCTCCGGAATAGATTGTCCTGGCATACATAATGCCTAAAATAAGCCAACTAAAAATAGTAAGCCTTGACGCTTGTTTACTAGAATCTATATATAAATAATTTCTTCATTAAATTAGATAAAAAAATAGTATTAGTTATTATTGTTATTAACGAGCGAGTAACGTATTCGAGTATTAACCGATTAAGAGACAATTGAGGCATTACATATTTTTATATCTTATTACTTGTTACTTACTCCATAAGGTTAAATTTCCAATGCGAATGAAATAAGAAATGTGACCTTTTGGAAGTATGCTACTCAATTAAACTATCGATTAAAGTTATGCATGTTGACGTAATAGGGGTGATATGGAAAATTATAGGCGTTAAGAGTCTGTGCGGAAAGAGAAGAGTCGTGGAATGTATGGGGCCCAATACAATCCAAGACTCTTCTCTTTCCGCACAGATTATCCTCGAATTGAAAACTATCTGCTATCTGTACAAAAAAAAATATCTGTACAAATGCAAGATAAAGAAGACGTGCTAATAGATATCAGTACTTGTTATTTCTATTACGTAACAAAAGGTGCACAATTTCATCGACTAAATCTATCAATTTTATATTTTTGCGACTCGATACCGGCCTCTTAACTTGAAACCCTTTTTGCGATTTTGGTTTTAAGATAAGATAATGGGGTAGTTATTTCCCGAATGGCTTTAGGTATCCGAGTTTGAATTTATGCGACACATATTGTATGTCCACGTAGCTGCAAAGGAACTTTGAATGGATTTTATTCAGGGTATGCACTTTTGCAGCTCACTGTACCTGTCTATTAGTATTTCCGTCGATGTGTCGGTTCCAGTAAGTATCGAGTGTTAGGGTTTTTAGAAACCTCAACTAATCATTAGAATCAGAAGCTAAGTAGCTATTTTTAACACTGTAGGTAACTTTTGGGTAACACTGAAGACAAATTTGAGCACTAAATCTGTGTATTAACCACTAAGTACTACATACAACTAGGTATTTGGTCAGAAACATTAGCAATAAATAATAAATTGAAGATGGTTGGCCTTGGCCAAGAATTTCAGATCAGTTTGTAAGTATGGCGTGGCCGATTGCGGTCGTTATGCGAATGGTAATATCGGTAATATATGCACGACTCGGCTGTCATACATATTACATACATATTTGCGTCTTTGTTACCATAACCGATCGGTAGCCATTGTGGTGCTTGTTAATGCTCTGTTTTATCTACATATTTACTTCCTTGTCTGTCGTGTACCTAATCACTTTTTGGTTATAAATTATTATACAAATAGAACTTTATCATACACAAGGTGTCATAGAAAGCGACGATAAAATTAGTAAACTTTGATTATTACTTAAATATGTATAATAGTAGCTTCTGTCCGCAATTTCTTCTGCGGGGAATGCTTCCGAGCCTCAAACTACCAAAATACTAAGTTTCATCTAAATCGGTTCAGCGGTTCAAGCGTGGAAAAAAACGCAACTATGGAGTATTTACGTATGGACGAATACTCGTACTTAGTGCTCCATCCAGCGCTTGACATATGGAGTCGCGCGCGACAACACAAATCATGCCAATAAGAGATTATTTAGGAGCGTCTGTGCGGTGATGAGTTGCCTTATATGCTCTATCTCGTGAGACGATCTGTGAGATAATACACATTTAACACATTCATTGCCACCCAGCCAAACAAGACATCCGCGCCAGGCCACAAAAATGTCTTCATATAGAGGTGTAGTACCACTATCCCGACTATCGGGTCGTCCGGCCTGGGAACGGAATCATAAAATACCCGATAGTCGGGTTATCGACACTGAATGTGTCAATGAAGGAAATAACTGTAGGTATACAAAATAACTTAGGTAAATAACATACATTTTAGTTACCTACTTTTAGGTATTTTAATCTATAGCATAATCAATATTTTCAATTTGTGGTTGAGCTAATCGAATGTTTTCATCTCTGAATGGGTGTTAGTGCCGGATGGCGTTTAGGATGTCAATGACGTGCGTTTGTGGTTTATTGTTGCGTATGCGCATAATTTGTTGGTAGATTAAACAAAATTGACATTATGTATGAATAAAATAGCGAAGCACTCTAGCCTTTCAAAAAAAAAAATCTTTTATTATCAGGCAACTAAGGCCCATAGATACATACCTTACAAACTAACATACAATTATTTGGAGCCTGTCGTGTCCCACTGCTGGGCAAAGGCCTCCCCCCAATTTCTCCACAAATCTTTGTCCAGTGCTATGTCTGGCCACTCCTTTAAAAAGGAGTCCAGTTCATCCCGCCATCGCCGGCAGGGTCTCTGCCAGAGCCCCTGTTTGAGTTTTCGGGCTCCCACTCTGACGTGATTTTGCCTCACAACTCACTCGGCATTCGGCAGACGTGACTAGCCCAGTCCCATTTTAGCTTGCCCGCCTTCCGAGCTACATCGACGATTTGGGTCTTGGAGCGTAGCGTGGTGTTCATACAAACAATAATAAAAATCTTACAAGCTAAAAAATATTTTATTTCAGCGACACGGTGGTTTTCTGTTGTGTCGCCTGTTCCGGTGTAGGATTTGGCAGATTCCCACGGAACCACCGAAACACCACACCCTTCGGCCAGAAGTCCGCGCCCGCGATGGTTTCCAGCGGCCTTTGTCTACACTCATAAAATTTGCTTTATTTTCCTCTCTATTGCTCGAATATGCAAGAGCTTCGACTATCGACTTTCGCACGCTTCTTTGAGCGTTAATTGGAATGGAAATTCTCGCGCACTTATACTTCACATACTCTTCCTAGCCACAGACTCCAGTGATTGGACAACACAACCATAATTAGTTTTATTTATCAATTCATAAAACGCTTGTTATTTCTTATAAGTAAATAAAAAAAAAAAAAAATTTGAGCCTATATACGTCCCACTGCTGGGCACAGGCCTCCTCTCATGCGCGAGATAAGATTTCTTATAAGTATTGCGTATAAATTGGTTCATTATTATATTACCGCTTGTCACTATTAACTCCCTATTCGGTTCGGAATAAAATATGTATCACCTACATCAACAACTCTCCTAGAATGGCATGCACACACCTTGATTTATAAATGGAATTAATGGATTGTTATTTTTCTATTACCATATGGTATTTACTAGTATTTTCTCCTGGCTTCCTTCAAGTCAAAGACTGTCAGTAAGAATGACATTAATTAATATTGTCAATCTAAATATATTATTTCACTTAATTCCAATCACTATACTGTAAACTGTAATGTGATAAAGGATTTATTTCATAATAATCATATCATATGTATTACGTACAAAAAATATAATTACACGATTTAAAGCACTTAAAACTAATTATTACTACTTAAACCTAAGCAAGCTACAACTAGATTAAAACTAAAACATATTAACCAAATGTAAAACCTCCCTTAACTCATTGTAATGTTATTAATGATATAGGTACAATATAATATTGTTGCATTACTAATAGTATCTAGTCAGCACTAGGAATGTATAGTTGTAGATGCGTAACACAGAAGAATGAAAACAAATAGTGTACACAAATGAATGAGTCAGTGGACTAAACATGTTGAATAAAATAGTTAACCTTTTCGACGCCAACGACGGATTTATCCGAACCGCAGGGCCAGCGCCAAAGACGGATTAATCCGTCAGAGACCACAGAGCAACGTAGACCTACGCGCATTATGCATAAAGTTCAATTTTAGCTTTGACACTTCGGTGACGTGGCGTCCGAGTGACAACTTTTGTGTTTGCCACGGCGTCGAAAAGGTTAAGCACTTAATAATGACGAATGCATCACACGTCCTATCTTTCCGCAATTAAAGTCTTACTATTATGCAAAATAACGGCCAAGTGCGAGTTGGATTCGCGCCTCGAGCGTTCCGTGCTATCACAATATACATATGTTTTATAATGATTTTAGTATTGTCCTTAAGTTGGGGGTCTGGACTGGATGTATGGAACCATATTTTGATGATGTCAACACAAAAATATGATTATTTGCTGAATATAAGTACATGGGGGTCAAACTATTGGCGTTTGTTTGATCCGAACGGTACTGATCGCGACACTGTATAAAAAATCTTGGTAATATGAAATAAATACACATTTATTATAATTATTTTATGCAGCTCGAATAGCTCGATGCACTAAAACGATTTTTTAATGCATGCAAATTACAATAACAAACCATTAGACAATAATATAAAATAACTCATATACAACTCAAACTAGATGCTAAACAGGATCCCAACTCAGCATAACGCCACGGCAAGCCATGACGCTGATTTTCAGTGGGTTCCAGACTTAAAACTAAGCTACAACTAAACCATGTATAACTAAACGAGTGACAACACACACACCTCTGAACCTATTACCTTTTATCTTATTATTAAATAGTTGCAGACAACCACAAAAGACAGCGCGATGTCACCAGGCGCTGCTCCGGCCGCGCACGCCAGCAGCGAGCTGCTGGGATCCCTGACCACGCAGCAGCAGCAGCGCACCAGCGCCCGGGTCATTAAGAAGCTGAGGACTGAACCAGTTCCTGATCCTGACAAGAGAGGTATACCTACTTTAACAGCTTGAATATCTGGGCGACTTTGATCGGAAAACATGTAAAAACTCAAAAATGCGCGTTTTCCCAGAGACAGCTAGGTCGATTTTTTGCCCCCGTAAACCCCAAATAGCAATTTTCATTGAAATCGTTAAAGCTGTTTTCGAAATCCCCGAAATATAGGTATAACAATTGATTGATTAAAGGTATAAGATGTCTTCAGCAGAGCGTCCAGATGTCCCTGGACAACGTCTGCCCTAATTACGAGTATATGATACCTTAAGCCAATGCGGGAATAACACTTACGCCTGTCTAAAAATACCTCACAACACCAAGCTAGACTGTCCTTCATTTCAGATATACCAGAATGCGACACTCCAAGCAAAATCGACGAGAAAGAACTAAAATTCCCCACAGTCAAACAGCGCATGCCCAAAGCTCTCTGGTCGGCTGACGAGAAGAGTCTCTTCTTCGAGGCTTTAAACGAGTACGGCAAAGACTTTGATGCCATCACCACTCACATTTGTGCCAAGATGAAAAAGAAGGGTATGCCGGACGTCAATCTGAAGACGAAGACGCAAGTCAGCCATTTTTATTACAGGACCTGGCATAAACTGTCGAAGCATGTGCATTTTGGGGAAAGTGAGTATATTTCACTTATTGTTTAATCTTCTGTTTCAACGAGCTTCATCTTTAGGTATCATGGCTGGAGAAGGCAACTCAATTGCTGACGTCATGTCGACAAGACAAGATGCATCGCATTCTAATGAACGAGGATTCGACATACGTATCTTAAAATTCACTCTTGCTTTCTTCGACGATCGAAGTCACATTCAAAGAAAACATGTATATAACGATCTATCAGCCCGTCGATCGTGTCTTTTTGCTTTTCTCAGACGTGAAGAAAGTAGCCCAGGAGCTCTACGCTCTAATCAACTACGGTGAGCTCAGAAAGAAGCTGGTCTCAGTGAGCGAGAAGACTTGCGCGCGTCTACACGAGATGGTGCTAAGTGGCAGCATGGTGGTTCGACACCGTGGTAGGAACGTCCGTGTTAGGACTCCTATGTGCCGTGCGTTGCGAAGACTCAATCAGATCACAGGTGAGTCCAATACAGATATATTTCACCAAACACGAAACACGTGAGAAGACTTGCGCGCGAAAATTTTTGTGGCCTGGCGCGGATGTCTTGTTTGGCTGGGTGGCAATGAATGTGTTAAAGACAACTCGCGGTCACCATACACATTTAGTATGACGATTTCAAAATTACACCTGAGTAATCATATGAGTGTGTACAGAGCGGCAGCATGTATTCTGTCACAGTAATAAATAATAATGTACCGTTTTGTGTTTTTTATCTTTTTTTATAGCCTATTTTGTGTTCCACTGCTTGGCAAAGGCCTTCCCTTTCTTCCACCACTCATCACGGTTTGATACATGGACGACATCATCTCGCCATCTATTTTTTGGTCTGCCTCTGCTCTGCCCTTATATTCAATATATAACTCTATAACTTATATTCAATATAAAAACTATTACAAAAACCGCATCGTAGCAAATGCGGTTTTTGCAGATTCTATACAAGAGCAGCGTGAAAATTGCATTGCTCTCTTCATATTCACAACACAACACACACACACACACAATAAACAGAGCGGTCGCTGGCGGTGGGCGTGTGCGCGCTGGCCACGGTGTCGCTGCGCGCGCGCACGGCGGGCGCGTGGGCGCGCGTGCAGGCCGCGGCGCACAACCCGCGCGCCTGCGTGCAGCTCTCGCCGCGCACGAAGCTGCACGCGCTGCTCAGGGCGTTGGGGAAGCGGTGGCACGGGAAGATGAAGCTTGTATCCTTTTCAGTTATACTTGGGTCAATCAACTATTCCTTGTTGTTATTCTGTCCCATCAGCGAGGAGACAATAGTAGCATAGATTGTTAGAACAACTGCTGTACCATGTTCTACTAACATGCTCAGTAGATGTCCCATTATGGAAAGGTCTTATAACTACCATAAAATGCAGTTTGGTTCATTTAAATACGAAAAACCTAGAATTTTAAGACTCAGGAGACCGTAACCATAGCAACGTGTGTCAAGAAAAAGTTGATTAACCCACTTAGGCTTTGGGCTTCGGTTGGAATCGTATATCTTTCAGCACACATTATGATGCTGTCCGTAAGATACGGATCACTGGAGACCATCACAGCGTTTGTAATCTGGTGGACCTTAGAAAACTGGGATATCAAATGTATGTACTGGTGCTGAATTGCTGATGCCTGACAGAAAAGGTATAGGTTCACATAAGAATGTTAAATATCTGGTTATATAAGTAATAATATTATGGAGCCGGTCTCAAAAAGTGAAGTAAAATACAATTTATGGCCATGAATATCGTCAGCGCCGCCAATAGTACATTACTGCAGACGCCGGGAAAGAAGGGCTTGCCGGGTGAGTAGGTATAGCCGGCCGACCGTAGGGAGGCCGGATAGTGATACGAAGCCGGCAAGACCTTTTCACGGCTAGGCATGTATAGTGCTTTTCTCAAACATGCAATGAAATAAAAAAAATAGACCACTAAAAAAAACAAATTTATAATCTTTATAATAAAAATCCAACTTCACAACAAAAGTTTTTTAATTTTCCTTCCAATCCCGCCATAATTGTTTTTTTTTTACGGAAGTCGTCCGTATTTCGCGTGTGTAGTGTTCGAATAGACCTTATTAGGGCCATTATACACAATCTGATAATAAGAATCTCAATTTATATAAATAAAATAAATGCAGAGGATTTTAAATATTGTCTATGGTCTCTGGTGACTTACGTATAGACAAAATTTTAAATTTATTCATCAACACATTGAATCATACAGATTCGTATTCTTAATATCAGTACGTTCGTGTATAACAGGCGTTAACACGGATATTTTGGTCCGATAACCATTCATTCACTAAAAAAAATATATATATAATTCGGCTGTTTAGCCTGTTCATGGACACAGACCCCATGTTTACATTAGAATTAAAAAAAAAAATTACTTCCCGGCCTAGGCCTTCAATTTCGTATGAAATTCCTTTACAGTTCTCTGGAGTTGCTCCGCCCTAAACGTGATACTTCGAAGCCTGATATAACGCCCGGAGCGACGACATTTCATTGCATGTTTGAGAAAAATTCTTTTGTGGATCTTACGCTGGGGCGATAAGTATCAATTTTAAAACCAGTCGACTGTAAAATGTAACTTTGCCATACAAAGTAACATTACCTAATTAAATAGGATGTAACTTTGCCATAAAAAGTAAAATTACCTAAGTAAATAGGATGTAACTTTGCCATACAAAGTAAAATTACCTAAGTAAATAGGATATATACCTAAGTCTTAAAACATCGAATTATATTCCTATACGCTACCAGTGTAAACCAAAGTTGGAGAATATAGTGGAGATGGAACCCGAAGAGCCGGAACCAGTACGGCCTGAAGAAAATGATGATGACCTGGAAGACCACCTCAACCTGGAAACCGACAGGATTATAGTGCAAGGTATTTATTGGTTACTAGTGCATTGCCTTCTAGAGCAGATATCTATTTAAAAATATTGGCAAATATAAAATTAAACTAAGCTATACTGCACCTATTTGGACCCAATAGTGCACAAAGTACGGTGATTGCTATAGTTATAGCCACTACATAGTAATTGGCCACTCTTAACAATATAAAGACTTCTATTGGCTTGTGTGTTTCTGATTAGTTAGGAGTGGCAAATTACTATGTAGTGGCCAATAACTGTAATAGCAGTCACCCAGACTAGGAATCCTCCAGACTGAGTTTAGAGCAATTATTTCCTGAAGCCGATGCTGCCAAAAATACGGGGGTGCGGGGGGACGAGGTGAGCGAATCCCGTGCCGTGATTGGTCCGTTCAAAGACACGGACCAATCACGGCACGGGATTGACTCGAAGATGGGAGTAAAACTACAGTATAAGCGGCAGAGGGGGTAGCGTTACTATTATGCTCAGTCTAGAGGATGTCTTGTCTGTGCAGTCACCCTACCGTTAATTTTCCCTAAGTGTCATGGGCTTAAATTATTATTTTTCCATAGTCTTTGCCTATGCAAACTGGTCGCCTTTTAGTGCATGAAAATAGAGGTGTAAACTAATCCAAACCGGCGTATATTGACCAAAATTACCCACATTATTTAAAAATGTTATAGTGTTAACATTGTTAATGTATGTATGTATGTGCAGAACAAAAGTTAGCAAAGCGACCGGTACTCCACGTGGGCCCCCGACCCACGACTACAGTCAGACTACCGGTGGTCCGAGCCAGCGAGCAGCTCTCCAGCCAGAAGATATGCTTCTCCAGCTATCTGCAGCGCATGTACTCGCAGGACAAGGAAGCCAGTGAGTAAAGTTAGCAAAGCGACCAGTACTCCACGTGGGTCCGACCCACGGCTGCAGTCCGACTGCCGGTGGTCCGAGCCAGCGAGCAGCTCTCCAGCCAGAAGATATGCTTCTCCAGCTATCTGCAGCGCATGTACTCGCAGGACAAGGAAGCCAGTGAGTAAAGTTAGCAAAGCGACCAGTACTCCACGTGGGTCCGACCCACGGCTGCAGTCCGACTGCCGGTGGTCCGAGCCAGCGAGCAGCTCTCCAGCCAGAAGATATGCTTCTCCAGCTATCTGCAGCGCATGTACTCGCAGGACAAGGAAGCCAGTGAGTAAAGTTAGCAAAGCGACCAGTACTCCACGTGGGTCCGACCCACGGCTGCAGTCCGACTGCCGGTGGTCCGAGCCAGCGAGCAGCTCTCCAGCCAGAAGATATGCTTCTCCAGCTATCTGCAGCGCATGTACTCGCAGGACAAGGAAGCCAGTGAGTAAAGTTAGCAAAGCGACCAGTACTCCACGTGGGTCCGACCCACGGCTACAGTCCGACTGTCGGTGGTCCGAGCCAGTGAGGTGAAGCCAGTGAGTACAATACGTACTTCTATTCGTATTTACAGATGTTCCAATCGCGGAAACTTTCCATAAAGTTGGAAAAGTTCTCGTAAATGTCTTGTACAGGAAAAATTTCGAAAAATCAAGCTTTTTTGTTCATATGGAATACTTTGCAATTCTGCACAGATATGATGGTCGTTCTTGTCAACGTTCTTGTCTTGTCCGTCACGTTCTATCCCACGGTGTTAAAAAGTGTCGGTTATTTTCTCACGTGGATAAAACCATCCATAATATATTCAGTGTATTCCGCGGTTTTATGCCAACCGTTTATTTAGGTACCAGTAGAAAAACGAGCCGAAAATGTTACTTGAATATTTTGGAAATTTTATGTAATTTAAGCATGTCACTTAGATTGTATGGAAGCGGGTTTTTGGCGGCGGGTTCCTGTGACTCTTAAGTTTTGATTTCAGCCAAAATCCGCACCCCGAAACGACACCATAAAGACAGCAGTGAGAAAGACAAGGAACTAGAACAGAAACGGCCGCGGTTGGAAAGTGAGCCCAAACTCGACATCGACGAGACCGCCGTCGACGGGATCGAGCTCATGGCCAACTATAAGACAAATCAGGTAAAAAATATTAGAATAGAATAGAAATTGTTTATTCGTGGCAAAAAAACAGATAAAAACAGACAGACAGAAACAATAAACAAACTTACACATAATATTACAACGTATAACATTACATAACGTAACACATAAGTTAGCCACGAAATGGTCCCGACTCAGCATGGTGTTAGCCTGGATGGGCCAACGCTGGTCTGCCGTCGAAGCCATAACCGAGTGAAGCACGGAAAGTACACAACATTAAGAGAGATTAAAAAACCGGCCAAGTGCGAGTCGGACTCGCGCACGGAGGGTTCCGCACCATCAACAAAAAATAGAGCAAAACAAGCAAAAAAACGGTCACCCATCCAAATACTGACCCCGCCCGACGTTGCTTAACTTCGGTCAAAAATCACGTTTGTTGTATGGGAGCCCCACTTAAATCTTTATTTTATTCTGTTTTTAGTATTTGTTGTTATAGCGGCAACAGAAATTCATCATCTGTGAAAATTTCAACTGTCTAGCTATCACGGTTCGTGAGATACAGCCTGGTGACAGACGGACGGACGGACGGACGGACGGACAGCGGAGTCTTAGTAATAGGGTCCCGTTTTTACCCTTTGGGTACGGATCCCTAAAAAAGGAGTAATAAACAATGGCAACTACTATTACTATATACTTAGGTACAGTCGCCATTAGATACATCGGAGCGGCTGGGCGCTCAAAAATATCTGAACACGCCTCTATTGTCAGGGCGTTGAGAGTGCTTGTTTAGATATTGTGAACACACTGGCCGCTCCGATATATCTGATGGCGACTGTACATAAAAAAAACATCCATAATGTATAAACACACAAAGTGCTCTTACTAGGATTCGAACCCGGGACCTTCAGCTCCGTAGGCAGAGTCACTACTGTCTGGGCTAGTAGGCCTTCGAAGACCTATATGCGTAATTTCATTTCTATTTTCGTTTCTTTTAAAAGTGCTAGACTATTATTTCAGAGCGGTCAAGACGCTCACAAATATCTGAACACGCCTCTATTGTCAAGGCGTTAGATTGCGTGTTCAGATATTTTTGACCACCTCGGCATCTCCGATATATCTGATAGCGACTGTACCAGTTTTTTCTTTCAGGAAGACGAAGAAAAACCTAGCACCGAGGACGAGAAAGAGATAAAATCAGAAGAAACCGCCGAGGAAGAGGGAGACAAGGAAGGCGAAAGAGACAAGTATATGTCAGAGAGAGAGAAGGACAGCTTCTCCGAGATGGAAGATGATGAGAAGTTGTATATCAAAAGCGACAGTGATAATGAGAGTGATAAGGATAAGGGAGAAAAAAAGACGACGTTTAAGAATTTAAAGGTTTGTGAATGCAAGTTATATTTCAACTAGCTTTTGCCCGCGACTTCGTCTGCGTGGAGTTAGTAATTTGGGTAGCTTATTTTTTTTATCCAATCTGCTTTTTATCGATTCCCCATACAAACTTCCACCCCCCTTTTCACTCCCTTAAAAGGCGATTTCTGTAATAAAATCTACCCTATGTCCTTCGCCGGGACTCAAACTCTCTCCATACCAAATTACAACTAAATCGGTCCAGCGGTTTAAGCGTGAAGAGGTAACAGACAGACAGACAAACACACTTTCACATTTATAATATTATATTAGTATGAATTCCGTTAGGCGTGGCTCACTCCGCGATTTCGTCGCGTCGCTACAAGTACCTACAAGTACATGCGGCCCACACCAATGTTGGTGTCTAGCCATAGTAGTAACCGCGCACCGCTACGGACGGACGCCTGCTCGCGCTTGCGCCACCTAGCGGTCATATATGTCGAAAGCGGTGCCGTCATATAGCGGCCGTAATATAGCGGTGAATGACGTCACTAGAACGGTGTCTATTTAATCCAAATAGCGCGATTTCCTAGAGGACGGTGATTGACACCGTAACGTCAAAAAGCAGTGCCGCCATTTGCATGACGGCCGTCATGACGGTGTCGATAGTGTCGTGAACGTTTTATTAGATAGCGGTGAAGCCATTTTGTACTAAAATCTCAAATGCACCTTCTGTATCACGAGATTTGAATAAATATATGAATATTTCATAGATATTTCATCCTCCAAATAAATTATTAAAGTTAAATCAAGGTCGTCTATTTTCTCTCCTGTGAAAGCGACGACCATCTGACCTTCCAACCCAGAGGGCCTTATTGGCCTTATTGGGATTAGTCCGGTTTCCTCGCGATGTTCCCCTTCACCGAAAAGCGACTGGTAAATATCAAATGATATTTCGTACATCCGAAAAACTCATTGGTACGAGTCGGGGTTTGAACCCGCGACTTCCGGATTGCAAGTCGCACGCTCTTACCGCGAGGCCACCAGCGCTGATGTCAACGGCAATAAATTAATGCTACAAAATGTTTAGGTGAAATTCCGAATACGCCCCAAGAAACGCGGCGGTACCATTTACACCCTGGTCAACGAGGACGAACCGAAAGCAGAGGAGCCTAAGGAGGAGGAACCTCCTGACATTGACGTTGACAGTGCCGTCAAACAGATTAGAAAGGGATGGAGTGTGTACGACGCGGGCGATCTGACTATTGGAGACTTGTATCTTATGGTGAGTTCATGAGTTGATCGAATACTCCATCTAGTAGAGTGATCTGTAGTAGTAGGAAGCCTCCTGACATTGACGTTGACAGTGCTGTCAAACAGATTAGAAAGGGATGGAGTGTATACGACGCGGGGGATCTGACTATTGGAGACTTGTATCTTATGGTGAGTTGATCGAATGGTCATTCTAGTAGAGTGATCTGTAGTAGTAGGAAGCCTCCTGACATTGACGTTGACAGCGCTGTCAAACAGATTAGAAAGGGATGGAGTGTGTACGACGCGGGCGATCTGACTATTGGAGACTTGTATCTTATGGTGAGTTGATCGAATGGCCCATCTAGTAGAGTGATCTTTAGTAGTAGGAACCTCCTGACATTGACGTTGACAGTGCTGTCAAACAGATTAGAAAGGGATGGAGTGTGTACGACGCGGGCGATCTGACTATTGGAGACTTGTATCTTATGGTGAGTTGATCGAATGGTCATTCTAGTAGAGTGATCTGTAGTAGTAGGAAGCCTCCTGACATTGACGTTGACAGTGCCGTCAAACAGATTAGAAAGGGATGGAGTGTATACGACGCGGGGGATCTGACTATTGGAGACTTGTATCTTATGGTGAGTTGATCGAATACTCCATCTAGTAGAGTGATCTGTAGTAGTAGGAAGCCTCCTGACATTGACGTTGACAGTACTGTCAAATAAAATAGGCCAAGATGCTCAAAAATATATGAACATGCACTCTAACGCCTTGACAATAGAGGCGTGTTCAGATATTTGTGAGAGGATATCAACATTTGGGCAACATTTCGTTTACAAGTTCATCGTGAATCAATGGTTTTATACCTTGTTGCAACAATCATAAAGTCAATGACAATACATATTACAATATCTCACCACGGTCCTACACAAACTAATATAATTTAACCTCCTAAGGCCCAATGTCCTACCTATTGTACCTATTCAGTTCGATGTAATTTAAACCATGTTCAATTTGAACAGAGTCGCTTTTGCTTTGTTTCGTTCAATTTTCAAACAACGCAAAACCAACTCTGTTTCCTACAGTTTAGGTTCAAATTTCAGTGACATATTTTGGATGTTTCGTTTGTATGGGCCTTAGGTGGTTAAGTAATTTTCAGATTTCCATTTATTTCATTTCGTTCGATTTTTACATTCCTATACAGAGGGCCTACCGCGAACCACGTTCGACGTGTTACCTCCCTGTCACACTTACGTACGAATTTACAAGTGCGACAGAGAGGAAACATGTCGAACGTGGTTCGCGGTAGGCCCTCTGTATGTTAAACTAACAGCAGGCGTGTCTCACTCCGCGATTTCGTCGCTTTGCTACAGGTTGCTAAAAGTACATCCGTTCCGCCCCAATTTTGGGGAAAGCCATAAGCCGCGCGTGGCGCTGTCGCCACCTAGCGGCCATATCTGTGCCGATCGTGACAGACGCGTTTTGTTAGAGAGCGAGTCTTCTGTACTTAGTACTATTATTTATTCTGTGTCTCGTATTTTTGTAGTTCGGCGCCCGCTCCAAACTGGACCTAGACTACTGGTGGGCGGAACCCACCCCTCCCCTCCCCATAAAGGAGGTCGAGAAAACCCCTCCCCTAGAGAAAAGGCCGGAGCGCACCCCTGACAAGGGCACTGACAGCTCCTTGGAAGATGAGAAAGAGAGACGGGAGAGTGACTCGGACATGTTCTCTCCTAAGGCTTCCGGGCAGGATAGTAATGATGGCTCTGGGGATGAACGGAAACGTAAGTGATTGATGATAGGTGATATGGGGGCGCCACTAGCACAAACTGTAATCAAACCGCCTTGATACATCAATACCATGTTTATTCATAACTAGCGACCCGCCCCGGCTTTGCACGGGTTAACAAATTATCAGAGCTCGGCGGGAGTGAGACTCTGTAGGGGGCGTCACTAGCATAAACTGTAATCAGACCGCCTTGATACATCAATATCATGTTTATTCATAACTAGCGACCCGCCCCGGCTTCGCACGGGTTAACAAATTATCAGAGCTCGGCGGGGGTGAGACTCTGTAGGGGGCGTCACTAGCATAAACTGTAATCAGACCGCCTTGATACATCAATATCATGTTTATTCATAACTAGCGACCCGCCCCGGCTTTGCATGGGTTAACAAATTATACATAAACCTTCCTCTTGAATCACTCAATCTATTAAAAAAACTGCATCAAAATCCGTTCCGTAGTTTTAAAGATCTAAGCATACATAGGGACAGACAGCCAGCGGGAAGCGACTTTGTTTTATACTGTGTAGTGACGAATAATCTGTCAAAACTTGTCAAAAAACTGTTTAGGGCATAGTAGATAGATAGATTTTTATTTTTAGTACATATTGTAAGTTTATCTATGGTTTACGGTTTGTGCAAGTGCTGCCTCTGGCGGCAGAACATTGGTTATTTTGGGTGATAGTAGTCTTGTCTGTCATTTATAATTTCTATAAGTACAGTCAGCAGCAGTAGTTGCTAAGCGTAGTTAAAATGATCTTGACGCCACTTTATTGTTAAGAGAGTAAGAGCGTGTCAGGGTAATTTTGAACACCCTGCCCGCTTAGCAACTTCTGCTGCTGACTGTACCATGTTGTTTGGGCTTTGATTTAAGTTCATACTCATACTCATAGGTACTCGTTTATTCATAAAGCCAATTTACATGTCAAATAAATTATACACTTACACTTAAACTTAAAATTATATATACAATCAATCGAAAATTAAAACAAAGCTTATTTACATGTCGAATTAAAATTGGAAAACGTTTAAAATTAAAATTGAGGTCAAGACGAAAGACTTAAAATTTAAAATTAGGATACATTTTAAAATTACAATTAATATAAAAAAAGCTGATTCCCGTGTCTAAATTATATTGAGGTCAAAATTGAAAAATAGTAGAAAAGCAAAAGTCAAAATTTAAGTTTAAAATAGTAGGTAAATATGATACATTTTTAAGATGAGGTAAACAGGTTCAACAAAGCAACCATTAAAAACTGACCCGTCTGTTTTCAGTGGAACACCTAGTATCGTCTCCGGAGAGAAAACCAAGTGTTAGCAGCCTCAACCTCGCCAGCAAGCTGGTCAACCGGCCCGCGGCCGCGGCAACCGCGCCGCCCGCCGACGGGTTCAGCCAAGTCAGCGAAAGGTAACCAGTAGAGATGCAACGGATAGTTGTTTGGCCGGATACCGGATATCCGGCCTGGACTAGGGTTGCCAGATCGAAAGGCGCTATTATCGGGAAATAATATAAATTTTTCGGGATTTTGGGAGTTAAGTCGGGAAAAAAGAATCATTCAAATTAAAGTAATTGTATTAAAAACAACGACATTTTACATTATTAGCACTACGTCAGCTGCTCTGCCCAATCTCGCCATGTCGCGCTGACGCGGGCTCGACGCGCGTCGCTCGCTCGCTTGACGACAGTTAGAAACTTGAAATTATTGTTTTATAACGTAAAGCTGTTTTTCGGGACAATTTTCACTTTGTCGGGAATCGGGAACACATGCTAAAAATCGGGAGAATCCCGCCAAATCCCGACCATCTGGCAACCTTACCTGGACCCTGGCCGAATATCCGGTATCCGGCCGCCGGATATTCGGCCGCCGGAACTATACCTATATTTTGAGTTTTGCAGGTGCGCGTCGTGCAGGTTTCGACCTGTTTCGTAGTGAACGTTCGCGCGGACACGTTTCTAGGATCGTAACGAGTTTTATCACGTCATTACGTAAATACGTAGTAAGTTCGTTTATAGTTA